>NC_133617.1:617458825-617821325 GCF_048593235.1 Sminthopsis crassicaudata | reverse complement strand
TAATGACTGATTTTATGATAAAGCAGAACTTAAAATAGGGAAGCATTGACCCACCACATGTGATCCATTGTCTTGGAAAATGTTCGGCAGAATCAAAATGGAAGAGGGAATTCCTATAAAAGGTAGGCAATGATGTGTTGATTTCATCTGGGAATATTGTAAAATCTCTTAAAATCCTTAATTTCATAGAAGGAAGGAAGGCAGGAAGAGAGCAAGGAAAGAAGGAAGAGAAAAGGAAAGAAGGGAAGAAGGTTAGGAGAGAAAAAGGGAAGATGGGAGACAGAAGAGAAGGAAGGAAGAAGCAAAGGAAGGAGGGAAAGAAAGAAGAAAAGAAGGAAAAAAGAAAAAAAAAACAACATTTGTTTCTTCCCCAGCAGAATATAAACTCTTCTAGATGAGAGGTTTATTTTTGTCTTTGTATCACAAATGCTCAGCACTATACTTAGCACACAGTAGGTGCTTAATAAGTTTTTATTGATTGAGATCCTACCATGCATATTTTTATGGGCTATAAAAATTTTATCAGTAGAATTAAACACCACTTTTAAAACTTTGCTTTACTATACCTACTATGTGCCAGGCACTGTGCTAAGTAATGCTTCACAAATATTATCTTATTTAATTCTCACAACAACACTGGTTCACAGTTCAAATGCGGTTTCAGTCACTTAACATGTATTAGTTGTATGATCCTGGACAAGTCACCTAACCCAATTGCCTCACCAATGGGAAACAAAAAAGACATACCATTTGTACCTGAGACTTGTTTAATTTTTTTTTCCCTGAGGCTTGTTAATAGATAACTTGTGAATGGTTAGATTCATCCCTGCATGTCTCATTCAGATTTAACTCTAGGATACAATGGTCAGAGGGGCCTCTAATTTTTTAGAGAATGTGTTTTCCCAAAAGGAAGACTCAATTTAATTCAGGACAAAGATTGAAGCAATTACCACCCTAATCCTAATTGGTAACTAATCCCAGTCCCAGCATGTTTCAAGTTGAAACTATGGCTCACTAAGATAAAGTCATTAATGCTCTTTTACAACAGACTTGGGCAAATTGAATAAACACCAAATACTGGGAATGTTCTGGGAGAAATTTTGTTGTGAGAACTACCTAACTATGGTTAGATTCAAGTAAGAACTGTTTATGATATTGAGAAACTATGTCTCTTAGTCTAATGTTAAAATTAAAGACTGTAGGGAAAACTTACTAAGTCAAACAAATGAGAAAGCATTTATTATGTCCTTACTGTCACGATATTTAGCTGAAAAATTAAATATAGTTTGTGATGTGTGATAAAGAGAATATAACTGGGAATACATTCAGACATAATTTTTTGAGTGAACATGGACTTTCCTATGTAAATATATTGGTTTATATTTACTCTTGCCATGTTTTTTAATAATAGAAGTTTTCCTCTTTCTAGAATATAAAACAGTTGAAAGAAGCCTAAAATCTTCTTTCTTACCTAGTTAATATTTCAGATTTGTTTTATGTAGTTAATTGGGACTCACTTATTTCTGAAAGAAATTGGAAAAAAAACCATGACCTTGTTATATATTAATGTCTTCCACAGAATCATGGAACTTGAAAGGATTTTAAGAGGTCTTCTCCTTATCTTTTTTTCATATGCGGGAAAATACCTAAATCATATAACATTGCTCTATAGGCTATTTTAATGTAATATTTTAATTTCCTACAATTACATATTAGAACTTTTTTTAAACGTTTCTTTAAAGTTTTGAGTTGCCAAATCTATCCCTCCCTCCCTCCCTAAGACAATAAGCAATCTTATATAAGTGTACCTGTGCAAATCATGTAAAAAAATCCTTATTAGTCATTTTGTACAAGAAGACTTTAATAAAAAAAAGAACCAAAAAAGAGAGAGAAACACAGAGAGAGATATAGAGTGAAAAATAGTGTGCTTCAGAATATATTCAGACAAATGGTATGATGCTTCATTATGAGTCCTTTGGGATTGCTTTAGATCATTGTATTACTGAGAATAACTAAGTTATTTACAACTCTTCATCATACAATATTGCTGTTACTGTGTACAACATTCTCCCAGTTCTACTCCCTTCTCTTTGCATCTGTTCTTATAAGCCTTTCCAGGTTTTTCTGAGATCACCCTGATTGTCATTTCTTGTGGCACAATACTATTCCATTATAATTATGTACTATAGCTTATTTAATCATTCCCCAGCTGATGTCCATCCTCTCAGTTTCCAATTCTTATCCACCATAGAAAGAACTACCATAAATATTTTTGAACAACTAGGTCCTTTCCCCCTTTTAAAAGATATATGTTGACTATTCTTAGGCATTAATAGGGATAGAAATTCCATATTGAATTTTGATAACTGAAATTTTGGGGAAATGTTTGCCATTGTATTAGAGAGTGATTTATGACTTCCAATAAATATCTATGGATTTTTTAAAAAATTAAGTTTTCACTATGATAGTCCCTGAGTAAACAAAGACAAAAATAACAGTGCCTGCCCTCAAGGCTCTTACATTCTATGTGGAGATATAACATATATATATATATATATATATATATATATATATATATATATATATATATATATGAATATGAAATAGGGAGAGAATGGAGTTCCAAAAGTTCCAAAAACTCTGCAACTATTTGAGGAAGATCATTGATCCTTGAACAATGGGAAGTAATCTAAAGGACGGGAATGAGAAAGAAATATCTGGATATCTGGAATTGCTTGGGAAGCTATATGGATGTGGGAGATGGTGACTAGAATATAGAATATATAGAACATAAGCAATGTGAAGTAAGGTTAAAAGAGTAAGCTGGCAATTTATTAAGCATCACTATCATGTTAGGTAGAGTAGCCATAAAGTGTCATAAAGCTATATTTAATGTAAGAAAGTAGTAAAGTAAAAGAAAGATATAGAGAAGACAGGAAAATTTCCAAAATTCCTGGCTCACAATGAAATATTCCATAGGTCCACAGGGTTTCTTGATATAGCATGGCATATTAAGGAAGCTATGACTGGCATTCTTTGCTAGCCTTAGGTAAAAGAAGATATTCCTGTCTTATCTTCCCCTGTGAAGTTTCTTACTTCACCATTTTTCTGTAACTTAATATTTTCTTTCATATAAATCTGCTGGATAAATAAGTTCTTTAAAAATAGTTTGGAACCAATTTGTGAAAAACCCTGAATTCTAATGTGTTCATTTTATCTTAAAGGCAAGAAGGAATCTTCTTAAAGTTTTTCAGTGGTTAAGTGACTTGAGCAGACATGTGCCATGAGAAGATTATTTTGGCAACTAGGCAGATGGATTGGTAAGGAAGAAATTGGATATAGAGTCCAAATGGGAAACTATTTTAATAGTCTAAGTGAAAGGTGATGAAGACCTTAACTAAGGTTGTGATTGTGTGAAAAAGTAGAAGGGATGGAGGTAAGAGGTATTATGGAGGTAGAAGCTGCCCAAAAGATTGATTAACTGATTAAATATGTATTGTCTGTGAAGAAGAACCAAAGATGAATCTGAATTTTCAGACCTGAATGTTGGGAGGAGGGTGGTATTGTCATCATTAATAGGGAAATTTGGATGAGGACTTGGTTAAGTATAGCGAGGTAGTGGGGAGAAGGAAGAATGATATATTAAGTTTGGGGTACAATCAGGATGCCCATATGGAGATGTCTACTGTAGCTGAAGATGCAATAATGAAATTCAGTACCTATATTGGTGCTACAGATATGGATTAGAGAGTAAGAGACTCACCAGATCTGATGGATGCTTGAATGAAATAGTATAGGAGAAAAAAAAAGGGTCCAGGGCTTAGCATTGGAGAGATGCATGCTTGGAAGTAGGGTGATAGATAATGATAGAAGGTAGGTTTAGTGAGGGAAGTACTGTTTCATTTAAGTTCAGAGGAAGGGAAGGAAATAAGTATTTATCAAACTCCTAGTTTGTGCCAGGAATTTTGCTAAGTACTCTACAAATGTTATTTTATTTGATCTTTACCACAACTGCAGGATATAGATGCTGTTTTCATTTCCATTTTGCAATTAGAAAATAGAGACAGACAGAGCTTTAAGTGGTTGCACAGTTAGTGTTTGAAGGTAGGTTGGAACTCAAGATCTTTCTTACTGCTTGCCTTGGAGTGCCAAGTCTGGAATCAGGAAGAAGCACTTTCATGAGTTCAGATCCAGACTCAGACATTACCAGCTGTGGTAAGGGTACTGGAGTGCCTTGTTATTTTCTTCTCCAGATCATTTTATAGACAAAGAGATTGAGGTAAAGAGGGTTGTTACCTGAACAGGGTCATACAGCTAGTAAGAATCTGAGATCAGATTTGAATTTAGGTCTTGACTCCAGGACTGAGTGTTCTATCCACTGTACTACCTCCATGCCCACTAAATATAGTATAACTATCTTTTTTACTTTAATTATTGTCAATATCTTTTGATGGACAGAGTGTTATAGTGAGAAACGATCTATTACCAGTACCTCAGAATCAGATTAAAATGTAATTTGGAAATATTTAACAAAATAAATAAAAAGACTATAAAACATTGATAACATTGCATTTTAAAACTAAGTAAACACTGCTGCTCATGTATGTCTTCTTATGTACAATTTAGTGACCTTCATTTCTATCTAGGTTTGATACCACAGATGGGGAAAATGGAGAGTTGCCCTTGAAGCTAAAAAGACCCAGATTCAAACTCTATCACTGATTGGTACTAATGATGTGGTCCTGGGAAAGTTGCTGAACCCAAGAAATTCTCTCAGGCTATAAGATGCAGAGAAGGTATAGACTTGCATTGGAAAATAGAGTTTTCTCATTCGAGATTTCCATATATCAGCAATATCACAGGTCTAATTTCTATCTTATCTTTTGTTTGTACATCCCTAAATTTCCAAATATATTTTACATTCTTCCATTAAAGAGTCAAAACTTATGACAAAGAATAAAAAGGAGGAAAAAGCCAGATCAGCAAAATAAATCAATGTATCAAAGAAGGCAGTTCCATAGTTCCCCATTTCTATAAAGAAGTAGATGAGATGAGTTCTATCTTTTCTTTGGGGCCAAGTTTAATTATTACAGTTTCATATTGTTATAAGATAATTCATAGTTATATTCAATATAAATTATTTAATTATTATAATTTCATCTTGATTTTTCCTTTTTACATTGTCATAGTCATTATGTTTATTATTTTTCTGATTCTGCTTATTTCATTTTCATTTCATGTAACTTCTAATACTTCTCTGTATTCATCATAGTAATATTCCACCAGATGCACACAATTTGGTTGCCCATACCTCAATCAATGGACATTGATTTTATTTGTAGTCTTTCACTGCTATAAACAAAAATACATTTGGCTTTTATGTAGCTATTCATTATAGTAATTTCCAAAGAGTCATATATATGAAGCAAAAGGCCAAAAATGGCTAGAGGACTTCCGGCCAAGATGGCGGTGTGGAGGCAGACAGCTGCTTGAGCTCCGAGTTTTCTCTCAGAAGTTACTTCATGACAAGCCTCGGAGTTAATGCTTGACCGGAAAAGAAACCCACAAATAATCACCAACAGAAGACATCCTTGAAATTCGCCAGAGAAGGTCTGTGTTTGCTCGGGGGAGGGTCAAACAGATTGGGCGCAGATTGAGGGCAGGCAAGCCAGAGTGAGACAGGCAGCTCACACAGCTCAGACCAGAGCGGGGAGGGGTACGATCTTTGCCGTTTCTGTGAAAAGACTTTTACCCCAATGTGGATATTCCGTCTTGACAGCAAGCCAGGAGCAGTGGAGAGGGTGTAAACACCGGAGGTGAAGAATAAAACCCTAGAAAGCCAGCCTCTCTCCAACCCTGGCCACCCCCAACTGCCACCTGGAGTGACTCAGCACGTTCTCAGATCCTCAGAGCGCAGACGCAGTGCAGCCATCGCTGTCCTGTTAGTGGCTCTCTGCTGCCCTCCTCCCAAGTCCATAGACACCATCCAGCCCCATCCCCCCAAAACAGACCAATTGTTTCTCTTGTCAATTTGTTTTCTTCAATTCCCACTCTGACAAAATGAACAAAAAATTCAAAAGGCCTCTAACCATTAACAGCTTCTGTGTGGAGAGAGAGCAGACTTCAAATACTGAGGAGACTAAAAACAGACTGTCCCCAGAGGAATCCCCTAAGGGGGATATAATCTGATCCTCAACACACAAGACTCTCATAGAGAAAATCAAAAAGGCTCTCACAAGAGAGCTAGAAGAGAAATGGGAAAAGGAAAGGGAAGCTTGGCAAGAGAGCCTGGAGAAGTCATTCCACACATTTAAAGACAGAGTGGATAAAGAAAACAAATCATTGAGAAACAAAATTAATGAATTGGAAAAGGTAAACAACTCAAAGGAAAACAGGATTAGTGAGCTGGAAAAAGAAAATAGCTCTCTAGAAAATAAAATAGATAAAATGGAAAAAAAATCCATGGAAGAAAAAAAACTCACTTAAAAACACAATTGGACAATTACAAAAAGATATCAAAAATGTAAGAGAAGAAAATACATCATTGAAAATTAGACTCGAAAAAGTAGAAATGAATGATTCAAAGAGAAACCAAGAAGTAGTCAAGCAAAACTAGAGAAATGAAACAATTGAAAAGAATGTCAAGTACCTTATTACAAAGACAACAGACCTGGAAAACAGATCCAGGAGAGACAATTTGAGAATAATCGGACTCCCTGAAAAATGTGAGGAAAAAAAGAGCTTGGACACTATTTTCGAGGAAATTATCAAAGAGAACTGCCTAGACGTTTTGGAAACAGAGGGTAAATAATAGACATTGAAAAAATTCATCGATCACCTACTGAAAGGGACCCTAAAATCAAAATGCCAAGAAATATAGTGACCAAGTTTAAGAACCATCAGACAAAGGAAAAGATACTGGAAGCTACTAGAAAAAAGCAATTCAGATATGGAGGAGCCACAATAAGGATAACCCGGGATCTAGCAGCGTCCACATTAAAAGAACAAAGGGCCTGGAACATGATATTCCAAAAGGCTAAGGGACTTGATATGCAGCCAAGAATAACTTACCCAGCAAAAATGAGCATCGTTTTCCAGGGAAGAAGATGGACATTTAACGAAATAAATGAATTCCATCTATTCTTGATGAAAAAACCAGACCTACATAAAATCTTTGATCTTCAAAAACAGAACTCAAGAGATTTCTTAAAAGGTAAAAAGAAATCTTGAGAACTATACTTCTGCCATAAAAATATGTAAAGAATATATGTATAATTTGTCCTAGAAACGAGAGGTGGAAAGGAAATTATGTCATAAAAAAGTGTAAAGTGGTGGTACTACATCTCACAAAGAGGCAAAGGTAACCTATTATATCTGAGAGAAAGAAAGGAGGGAGATGAACATAGTGTCAATAGACATATTTGATTTATGGTGAAACTTCTTCCACTTCATTGAAAAGTGAGAGGGAAGGAGTAAGCTAAGGGGAAGGGAATACAGAAATTGTGAGGAAAAGGGGTAAAATAAGGGTAGGAACCTTAAGGTGAGGGAGGCATACTCAAAAAGGGAGGGCTGTGAAAAGCAAGTGGTGTTCACAAGTTTAATACTGGGTAGGGGGGTAAGAGGGAAGGAAAGGAGAAAAGCATAAGCAGGAGTTAACAGCATAGCAAGCAATATAGAATTAGTCATTCTAACCATATATGTGAATGGGGCAAACTTCCTCATAAAGAGGAAACAGTAGACTAGATTAAAAGTCAGAATCCTACTATATGTTGTTTACAGGAAACACACCTGAAACAGGGTGATACATTCAAACTAAAAGTAAAAGGGTGGAGCAGAATCTACTATGCTTCAGGCAAAGCCAAAAAAGCAGGGGTAGCCATCCTCATCTCAGATCAAGCAAAAACAAAAATTGATCTAATTAAAAGAGATAAGGAAGGGCATTATATCCTGCTAAAGGGTAGCATCAATAATGAAGCAGTATCAATATTAAACATATACACACCAAGTGGTGCAGCATCTAAATTCTTAAAAGAGAAATTAAGAGAACTGCAAGAAGAAATAGACAGCAAAACTATAATAGTGGGAGATCTCAACCTTGCACTCTCAGAATTAGATAAATCAAACCACAAAATAAATAAGAAAGAAGTCAAAGAGGTAAATAGAATACTAGAAAAGTTTGATATGATAGATCTCTGGCAAAGGCTAAATGGAGACAGAAAGGAGTATACTTTCTTCTCATCAGTTCATGGAACCTATACAAAAATTGATCATATAGTAGGGCATAAATACCTCAAAATCAAATGGAGTAAGGCAGAAATAGTAAATGTATCCTTTTCAGACCACAATGCAATTAAAATTACATTTAATAAAAAGCCAGGGGAAAATAGACCAAAAAATAATTAGAAACTAAATAATCTTATACTAAAGAATGATTGAGTAAAACAGCAAATCATAGACAAAATTAATAACTTCACCCAAGAAAATGAGAATAATGAGACATCACAGCAAAATGTGTGGGATACAGCCAAAGCAGTAATAAGGGGAAGCTTTACATCTCTACAGGCCTACTTGCATAAAATAGAGAAAGAGAGGGACAACGAATTGGGCTTACAACTAAAATTGCTAGAACAGGAACAAATTAAAAACCCCCAGACAAACACAAAACTTGAAATTCAAAAAATAAAAGGTGAGATTAATAAAATTGAAAGTAAAAATCTATTGAATTAATTAATAAAACTAAGAGTTGGTTCTATGAAAAAAACCAACAAAACATACAAACCCTTAGTAAACCTGATTAAAAAAAGGAAAGAGAAAAAGCAAATTGTTAGTCTTGAAAATGAAAAGGGAGAACTCACCACTAATGAAGAGGAAATTAGAACAATAGTTAGGAGGTACTTTGTCAACTTTATGCCAATAAATTTGATAACTTAAATGAAATGGAAGAATACCTTCAAAAATATAGCTTGCCCAGATTAACAGAGGTAGAAGTAAGTAGTCTAAACAGTCCCATCTCAGAAAAAGAAATAGAACAAGCTATTAACCAACTCCCTAAGAAAAAATCCCCAGGACCAGATGGATTTACATGTGAATTATACCAAACATTTAAAGAACAACTAACTCCAATGCTGTATAAACTATTTGAAAAAATAGGGATTGAAGGAGTCCTACCAAATTCCTTTTATGACACAGACATGGTACTGATACCTAAACCAGGTAGATTGAAAACTGAGAAAGAAAACTATAGACCAATTTCCTTAATGAATATTGATGCTAAAATCTTAAATAAGATATTAGCAAAAAGACTTCAGAAAATCATCCCCAGGATAATACACTATGATCAAGTAGGATTTATACCAGGAATGCAGGGCTAGTTTAATATTAGGAAAACTATTAGTATAATTGACCATATTAATAATCAAATTCATAAAAACCATATGATCATCTCAATAGATGCAGAAAAAGCATTTGATAAAATCCAACATCCATTCCTACTAAAAATGCTTGAGAGTATAGGAATAAATGGACTATTACTTAAAATAATAACGAGCATATATTTAAAACTGTCAGTAAACATCATATGTAATGGTGGTAAACTAGAACCTTTCCCTGTAAGATCAGGAGTGATACAAGGTTGCCCACTATCGCCATTACTATTCAATATAGTACTAGAAACGCTAGCTTCGGCAATAAGAGCCGAGAAAGAGATTCAAGGAATTAGAGTAGGAAATGAGGAAATCAAACTATCACTCTTAGCAGATGACATGATGGTATACTTAGAGAACCCCAAAGACTCTGCTAAAAAGCTATTAGAAATAATTCAGAATTTTAGCAAAGTTGCAGGATACAAAATAAATCCACATAAATCCTCAGCATTTTTATACATTACCAACATAATCCAACAGCAAGAGATACAAAGAGAAATTCCATTCAAAATAACGGTCAATAGTATAAAATATTTGGGAATATATCTACCAAAGGAAAGTCAGGAATTATATGAGCAAAATTACAAAACACTTGCCACAAAAATAAAGTCAGATTTAAATAATTGGAAAGACATTATGTGATCTTGGATAGGCCTAGCGAATACAATTAAGATGACGATACTCCCTAAACTCATCTATTTATTTAGTGCTATACCAATCAGACTCCCAAGCAACTATTTTAATGACCTAGAAAAAAATAACAACAGAATTCATATGGAACAACAAAAGGTCGAGAATTTCAAGGGAAGTAATGAAAAAAAAAATTAAATGAAGGTGGTCTAACTGTACCTGAGCTAGAACTATATTATAAAGCAACAGTCACCAAAACCATTTGGTATTGGCTAAGAAATAGACTAGTTGATCAGTGGAATAGGTTAGGTTCACAGGTCAAGATAGTGAATAAAAATAGCAATCTAGTGTTTGACAAACCCAAAGATCTCAAATTTTGGGATAAGAATTCATTATTTGACAAAAACTGCTGGGAAAACTGGAAATTAGTATGGCAGAAACTAGGCATGGACCCACATTTAACACCACATACTAAGATAAGATCAAAATGGGTCCAAGATTTAGGCATAAAGAACAAAATCATAAATAAATTGGAGGAACATGGGATGGTTTACCTCTTGGACTTGTGTAGGAGGAAGGACTTTGTGTCCAAGGGAGAACTAGAGACCATTATTGATCACAAAATAGAACATTTTGATTACACCAAATTAAAAAGTTTCTGCACAAACAAAACTAATGCAAACAAGATTAGAAGGGAAGTAACAAATTGGGAAAATATTTTTACAGTTAAAGGTTCTGATAAAGGCCTCATCTCCAAAATATACAGAGAATTGACTTTAATTTATAAGAAATCAAGCCATTCTCCAATTGATAAATAGTCAAAGGATATGAACAGACAATTTTCAGATGATGAAATTGAACCTATTCCACTCATATGAAAGAGTGTTCCAAGTCACTATTGATCAGAGAAATAAAAATTAAGACAACTCGGAGATACCACTACACACCTGTCAGATTGGCTAAGATGACAGGAACAAATAACCATGAATGTTAGAGGGGCTGTGGGAAAACTGGGACACTGATGCATTGTTGGTGGAGTTGTGAAAGAATCCAATCATTCTGGAGAGCAATCTGGAATTAGGACCAAAAAGTTATCAAAATGTGCATATCCTTTGAGCCAGCCGTACTACTACTGACTGGCCTTATATCCCAAGGAAATGCTAAAGAAGGGAAAGGTGCCAAATGTTTGTGGCAGCCCTTTTCATAGTGGCTGGAAACTGGAAAATGAATGGATGTCCATCAATTGGAGAATGGTTGGGTAAATTATGGTATATGAATGTTATGGAATATTATTGTTCTGTAAGAAATGACCAACAGGAGGAATACAGAGAGGCTTGGAGAGACTTACATCAACTGATGCTGAGTGAAACGAGCAGAACTAGGGGATCATTATACACTTCAACAATGATACTGTATGAGGATGTATTCTGATGGAAGTGGATATCTTCAACATAGAGAAGAGCTAATCTAATTCCAATGATCAATCATGGACAGAATCAGCTACATCCAGAAAAAGAACACTGGGAAATGAGTGTAAACTGTGAGCATTGGTTTTGTTGTTTTTTTTTTTGGTTTTGTTTTGTTTCTCTTCCCAGATTATTTTTACCTTCCGAATACAATCCTTCTTTTGCAACAACAACAACAACAAAATTCGGTTCTGCACATATATATTGTACCTAGGATATACTATAAGATATTTAATGTGCATGGGAATGCCTGCCATTTAGGGGAGGGGGATAGAGGGAAGGAGGGGAAAAATTTGGAATAGAAGGGAGTATAAGGGATAATGTTTTTTTTTTTTTTAAAGATTACCTATGCATATATACTGTCAAAGAAAATGTTATAATTATAAAAATTAATAAAAAAAATGGTAGAGAAGAAAATCCCAGGGTTAATTTAGGGAGGGAAAGGAATATAGGGGAGATATTTCTGCCTCATATGCTTATTCTATTATGAAAGTAGATGTGGAGAATTCTCTCTGTAGTAAGGAGGACTTAAATTTAAGGTCTATTTCTGATACCTACTGGCTATGTGACTGGGAAAATTAACTTCTCCAGATATAGATAACTCTAAGACTGAAACTTCAAAGAGGCAAATATGGTTTGGTAAAAGGGAATTTTCTTATCAGGGGTTTCTTGTACCAGTGGAATCATATGTTTAATCTCATTCCATCTCATACCGTTCTGAGCTCACAGGGAGAAAAGAGCCCCATGATAACTCAGTAGGAGAATGGAAGAAATATGCCACTGGCCATTAGCCGGCAGGAAATGTCCAATCCAGAAACTATTTGTGCTTTTGGAAAGCAAATAATCAAAACAAATATTAATGATTGATGTGCAGTTTAAAAAGCCAACCTCTTTCACTCCCTTCCTTTGTCCCCCCCAACAAAGCTGACTAGTAGGAGTGTTTGACAGTTTATCTGTGGACTTTTAAAATATCCACATTTTCTACCAGGGACCACATTGCCCTGGAAGCTCAAGGGAGTGAATCTCTGGCCTCAGGGAAGAGGGGCTAGAGCTGCAGAGAAGAAGGGATCCCAGGAGTGAGAAGAAGAGCCAGAAGTGGGGAGCAGAGGGAATCAGTCTGCAGTTTCTAAGAAGTCAGGACCCTTGGTAGTAAAGGTTTTATGGACCAGAAAATACATATTTGGGAGGGATATGGTTGGGAAATGCTGGGCTAGGGTGTTCTATTTGTAATCTTAGTTTCTCTTGGGCTGCTTAAGGATCACAGGATACCCAAGAAGAACACTGCCTTACAAACAAAGCATTTCAACATTCTTGTCATTGTTACTGAAGCAATAACAACTATTTTGGGGATTTGTGGGAAAGAAAAGAAAAGGATCCAAATAGAAACAATGTTACCCCAAACATAGTTTAGTTTTCTAAGCCATAACTTTTTTAGTATCAGGTATAATCTTGACAAATCTATTAAATCTTAATCATCTTTGATCTTTTGATCTCTATTCTCCCCTTCCCAACCTACCAAACTACCTTATTGATCATATTGATTGACAGCCACATCTAAATATACTTTCTAAGTTGGGAGACAAGAAATGACCATAAAAATGCTTTTATTTTTAGAAAGTAATAGGAAAAGAGGAAAACAACAAATATTTGAATTCTTTCCAATGGATTTTCCTTGAAACCTTTTTGCTGACAACACAGGCTTTTGCCCTGTATTTAGTTTCTTTCCTATATGTTCAGTTTAGTTGTTATTGTTGCTTTTTTTAAGCAATATGTGTGGTAGAGAGAACAATGGGTCAAGAATCCCAAGCTATCCACTTTTGTCCCTTTCTGAACAGATTTGAACTTTCATAAGCTTATGTCCAGGGAGAAAGTTTTATAATAAACCTCCCCCCCCACTGACATCAACAAGTTAGGGCACAGATGCTGTAGCAGCAGATGGAGTTGGGATCACTTTCTCAGAAAAGGGCTTGTTGTTGGATTTTTGTGGTCATTTCCTGAATTTTGCTTGTCTTCTCATGCCTCAGCTTGAGGGGGGTGGGCTGGGAAGGGTCGTTGTAGATACAACATTATGATGCCTATTTAAATGTCCTGACTCCCTAAAGGGAAATGTTCAAAGTAGGAGGCAAAATTGATCTCTTAAATATTTTCCTGCCTTCTGCCTCCAAGTAAATAAAACAACATTTTTATGGTCAAGATAACAAAATAATTCCATTGGTGCAAACAGTAGTGACTAATTTTGATTTTCATAACTATTTACCTTACTTATTATGGAAATGCAGCCGAGCTTGCACTTTTAAAGAAAATAGGGAACAAAATGTTCCTTGGATTTAAAGTTATTTAGCTTTAATGCCTCAATCCACTTTCATATAAATGAATGTTACTTAACTAGGAAAAAGAAAACAAGTAATACAAAGTGCTTTATTTATGGCTCCCCTGTCATCTCATCATAATGTGATTTGGGAGGAGAAAAATAAAATCTACATGAATCTGAACTAAAGGAAAGACAGTTAGGATTAGGCTTGTTTTTATTAGTGATTTATAACCCAAGTTCTAGTTTAGAAAAGCTTTTAAACCAAAATAAGAATGATTAATATACTGTCTACTCTACCTTACTTAATACAAGACAGAAACCACTATGTCCAATAAAGCTTCAATTTGTAGAAAAAGATGCTACCTTAATTGCACCAACCCTGAAGCTGCCTGCTTTGGACAGCTATAAAACTTCTTTTGATTCCCTACCCATCTTGGCACCTTTTAATATTTTCTGCTTCGAAGTTTTCATCATTACTGAATTCTATCCTATATCAAACCTAGAAATACTATGAAAATGGAAAAACTGAGATTTTGGAATCTTGGAGATACAGACAAGTGTTCTAATCTGAAATAATAACAGTTAGTATTGACAGGGTTTACCTTTTATCTTATATATTACTTTATAGCAATCATCTAGTTCGATTTCCTCATTGTGTAGAGGGAGGAAACAGGTCCATAGAGGGATGATGATTTGCCCTTAATTACAAAGAGAATGACAGAGCTAGGACAAGGATTCAGGTCTTCTTATCTTCAGCCCAATCCTCTCTCCACTACACCCCATGATATTTCTGCCAAAATCAATCAAAGTCTTTAGTTTACTTTATAGTAACTCCAAAGTAAAAGTAAAGAAAAAAAAATCTGTTGCTCACTGAACCTTTCATGCTGTCTTTATGACTTAAGTGCTGTTCATTTTTCTTGGGGCTGATCTATCACAATTCAGAGATCTGCAGGTCAAATCATCCATTTAGTCTTCACAAGGAGATAAGAAAACAGAAAAAACATGGTGACATTGCAGTAATTGTCATAAAATGAGCATTCTGGGTAAGATTCTCTTAGATTTTTGTCCCTGATAGTAATTTTTTTTTTAATAAAAAGTCATGAATGTCTTCCAAGATATTAACTGAAAATGTTTTGGTTTTGCCCTAAAAATCTCAGTCTTCCTATAATAGGAAGTTTGGGATTTATAATTTCTCTAATAACCCATAATAAATCTATAATCCTTGAATATGTAATGGATGTTTTTAGATCCTACACATATTTCCAGTACAAATCACATAAAGCTGTAAGTATATTACATTTTGGTATCCGAAGAAGTATTACCTTTTTTTTCCCCCCTAAATTTCCGTTTTTCAAATTTCACAGGGGTATGGGGTGACTCTATTCTGCTCTTTCAAGACTTTATCATCTCCATATTCATCACATTCTTTCCATATCTTCCATAATTTTGTAAATATCAATCATATACCATATTAATACCTTTTTAGGATCAAAAGTCCTCATTTTTAAAAAGTATGTCATAAAATTTTTCCTTTAACATCTTAAGGGGGCTTCTCTGGACCTTTTCCAGTTTCATTATGTCTTTCTTTTAAGATGAATACAGATGGTAATGTGTGTGTATGTGTGTGTATGTGTGTATGCGTATTTGTCTGTGTATTCTTCTATCCATGTTTCTAATTAGTAGGAAAGGGTATGATAACTTGAGGATTATTCAGAAATCCTCCAAGTTGGAGGGATCCTGGCTCTATGTGAGTGAGGGTTTTTTTTTTTTTTTTTTTTGTATTCTTCCATGGTTTGGGAGATAGGGACCAATCGAGTTTTAGGAAGAATTTTATTGACTTTTAGTGAAAATCATTCCTTTTTGTGGGACAATACTTCCTGTAGATGGCATTCTTCTTCAGTTATTTTTTGGAATCACAGTTGGTCACAGTCTTGCTAAGAGTTCTAAAGTCTTTCAAAGCTATTTGTTTTCACAATGTTGTTATTTTATAAACTGTTCTGGTTCTACCTACTTCATTCTGCATTGATTCATCCAAGTATTGAACAGTTTCTAAGATCTCTATCTCCTTTGCCATTTCTTATAGGACAACAGTATTTCATTACATTCATATAGTGTAATTTGTTCAGACATTATTCAATTAAGAGCCAATTATCCCCAACAGTTTACATTTTTCTGATAATACAAAAAGAGATGCTATGAATATTTTGTACATGTGGATTCATTTCCTATTTCTCTGATCTTTTGGAAATGCAATAGTAGTTTTAATGAGTCAAAGAGTACATATAATTTAATGGCTTTTGGGACATAATTCCAAATAGTTTTCTGGAATGGCCATACCAATTAATATCTCCTCCATCAGTTTATTTTGTCTTTTCCCACAGTCCCTCCAACATTTGTTATTTTCCCATTTTATCGTATCTGCCACAGAGGAGACACTTTCAAAGGCAACACTTTTGAGCATTCATGTACAATAATGATTAGAAGTATGATAATTGTTATCCTTAAAATATTACTCCTTTTAAAAATTAAGGAGGAAAAAAAGTGTTGGGACAGAAGGAAAAAATTTGTTTGCCTGAAGTGAACCTCAAATGTTTGAAAAAAAAAAGCTAATACTTTGGAAAATACAAGTTGCATCATTCTTTGTTCACCACTGAATTCCCATGAAAAGTTTTTCCATTTCCACGGAGATGTTCATGGTTCTTTCACATCCTACTTAGAGGCAAGATGATGTTATGGAAAAAACAAGTTATATTGGGATGTGGCTTCTGTGGGGGCACCTAGACTTTACGTCTGAAAGAAAAAATAGTCTTTATGGTTATGTCTTCAGAAGACCAAAACATTTGGATGAAAAGTGAAAAATAAAATCCGCTGTCCAGATGTTTGGCCCACATTGCAGTGCCAAGCATAAATATAAACATCTGGATATTTGGAACCAAAAAGGGAATACTGTCTGGGTGATGTATTAAGCTTTTCATCCAGGTGTTTCACTTTATGTAGACAAAAGTACAATGGCCATGAAAATGAATTATTTTAAGGTGGGCAATTAAAACCTTTAAGAGGAGAGGTAAAGAATATTTGGAAGGTGCATAGAAAAGAGTTTAGTCTCATGGGGCAGCAATAGTAAGAAAATTAGCTGTTCAGCTCACAGTCAAAACTGTTGAGAACACAGTGTTTTGGTTATCTTTCTCAGTGGTAATGTCTCATAATTTCTTTCTGGGATCACTGCATGCATTTATTATTAGAATTAGTTTACAAGAAAAAACTCATTAAGCCTTGTCTTTACACTAAAGAAAAAGACCAATGAGTAAAAGAAGCATGACTTTCAATAGAAAATAGTTAGTTTAGTTTAGCAACAACAGGAACACATAATGCCCTGTATGATGTACCCAAAATGTAATAGCTGAGCCATGCAAATAAAGTAAGGACATATTTAGGAACTGACAATTACAAAAAAAAATACAAATACTGGAGAATCATGTGGTAACAACCAATTTAGAGTCAAACAAACACTTGCTCCTCTTAAGTGGCAGATAGTGTGACTACAGTATAAAGAGATGAATTTTTATTCTTTTCTCCTTTCCCCTATACTGCCACCTTCCTCCCCCACTTCAAATTGGAACTGAGACTAAAGGATAGTACTGGGTTACTGATTTAATTTGTGTTTTATGGGTATAGGAAACACTGAGATGAGAAAAAATTCCTTCTGCCAGTACCCTCTGTACAAAGTCTGGTCTTAGACTAAGAGCTTTTAAATGACTTTCTCAAAGTCACATAAGCAGGATGGGTCAGAAGCAGGACTTAACCTTGGCTTCTTCTTGGGTTTGCTATTGGCTTTCCAATAAACCACTGCATATTAATCTATGAACTTCCATTAAAGTCCTATTCTGATGACAAATATGATTGTAGAGATGATAGAACCAATGAATGGTATGACCAGCAGTCTATAAGCTCTTGTAGTCCAAAAGGAACTGTATGAGTGGACTTTCCTATCTGATATAGATAGATGTAACTAAATATCAGGAAGTTTGTCACAAAAGATTGACTGCTTTTTTTTCTCAAGACAATCCTTGAAATAGTAATATAGAGAGATATAGATAGATAGATGGTCCTTCATTCTTGAAGAGGACCAAAGTGACATTTCTATATTACACTTGAGTTACAGTGTGTCCAGTTATAGCTGATCACACCAAAGTGGAGTTCAGAATGCTCTGCTACAGGTTGGACACAAATAGTCCCTATGAACATTTGGGGTAGCTTCTCTAAGTTTGCACATCTTGTGTTTTTTCTGAGCTAATTCAAATCTGCTTTGCTCATAGAAAATAGAATCTTTTTCTGATTAGGGTACACCACGCTGGGCAGTCCTGTGCCTGGGCAGTTCCATGTCATACAATTGATTATAAAGTTCTTAAGAGAGACCTTGAGACCTTGAGTATCATTTTTTCTGACCACTTTGTGAGCACTTGTCCTGTTTAAGCTCTCCATAAAATAATCTTTTTGGCAAGGGTACATTTGGCATTCAAACAATGTGGCCAACCCAATGGAATTATGCTATTTTCAGGAGAGTCAGAATGCTTTTCAGTTTAGTTTAAGGAAGGACATCAGTGTCCGTATCTTATCCTGCCAGGTGATCTTCAGAATCTTCCTAAAACAATTCAAATGGAAGCATTTCAGTTTCCTGGCATGGCGCTGGTACACTGTCCAGGTTTCACAGGCATACAACATGAGGTCAGCACAATGCTCTGTAGACCTTCAGTTTGTTAGTCAGTCTAACACCTCTCCTCTCCCACACTTTACTTTGGAGCCTCCCAAACACTGAGCTATTTCTGGCAATGAATGTGTCAATCTCATTATCAATGTGGACATCCCTGAAAAGTATACTGCCAAGGTAAGAGAACTTATCCACAGCACTCAAAACTTCGCCATTTTCTGTAACTGATAGTTCCACATATGTATGGTGTGATACTGGCCGGTGGAAGACATATTTTCTTGGAGTTAATTGTTAGGCTAAAATTAGCACAAGCAACAGAGAATGGATCCATGTTTTGTTGTATGTATCTCAGCTGCAGAAGCTGCATTGAGTGCACAATTATCTGCAAACAAAAATTTTTTATACTATCTACAAACATTAAGTTTATTCTTGGTAATGTGTAATTAAATTTAAATGTGTAATTTTTGCCTAAAGAATAATGAGTTGATATGTACTAGAAGTATTGAATTAAATCCTTGCTGACATTTTGCTATAATGAATTTGCATCTGAATGTCAAGATAGGCCATAGGTTATCTTCAGAATGGACAATAAAGGAATTAGTGAGTTGATTTCATTTGCACCCAAAGGCACCAAGAAACATGACTGAATGATATATTTGATCTCTTATTTGCAGTGTTGATGATTAACATAAGCTAATATCACTATGAAGTATTTCAGGTTTTACACAAATATGTATAGCAGAAGATGAAGAAATGGAAAAAATTATGTGAAGAACTTGATAAAAGTCCTTCAAATTGGTCCTGTGTTTAAATTTTGCCACTGATACATTCTGGCAACTGTGACTCTAACCAAGTAATTTTTCAGTGTTTGAGAAATTCCTACAGACTAATTTTAGATCTGAATTGATATTTGTTTCACATGAGTAGATGCTTAGATGAAGAATTTCTGTACTTGAATATTCCTACACTTGAAATCAAAGAGTCTTGACAAATAACTAAAACAACTTTGATACTTGATGACTTCATTGACAAAAAAGGAACAATGGAGGTCATTGAAAACCATACTTTAAAACAGAAGTAAAACTCAAGAAAGGAAAGGCTTATAGACTATAAGGAACATAATTTCTGTACATCAAATTGGTATCAAATTTCTTTAGAAAAGTACTCCTGTGGGCTTCATATTGACTTAGAAAATCACCAAATGATATTATCTATATTGTATTGTATTCTTATTTATTTTGTTAAATTTTTTCAGATTACATTCTAGTCTGACTAGACTATTCTTGGTGTTTGACATGTGGCCCAAAGGCTGTGAGTTTTATGTCTGCTGTACTACATGATTTTTTTTTCAATAGGAAAAATAGGAGTCAGAAATATTCAACACTGAGTTACATAATAAAAAGCCAAATTGACTGTATCCCAAGAGATAGGAAATGCTAATTTATCATATAATATATAATTCAATATATTAGGTAATCTAAAATATAAACATTTTATTTATTATACATTATAGACATAGCAACAATTTTAGAATTAGCAGAGCATGAACTCAAATAAAAGCAAAATAAATGAAATCAAGTTTAAAAAAAGCCCACACCTACTGTATTAAAAATATTCTTCTAAGTGCTGTAATACTAATGTTAGCTAACATATCACTCCTGTCCTCATGAAACTTACAGTTTGGTTGGAGAATAACATACCGTAGTGTTCTCAATAGACTTTGATAAACCAGTGCTGAAACCTTTGATTATTTACTTCAGATTAAAGTCAGTCTATCCCTAATTGAAATTCTAACCAAAAAAGAGATTTTAAATGCCATTAGATTTCTCTGGTGTGGCAAAATGCCTGATGCTCATTCTCTTCCAGCTGAGATTTACAAGGCCGAGAGGGTTCATTGCCCTGTACAAAAACTGACTGAAATATTATGGATTATGTGGCAAGAGGAGGTTATCCCCCAGGAGTTCAACGATGCCTCCTTTGTCCATCTCTATAAAAGAAAAGGAAAAAGGTTGTTTTGTGGCAATCACTGGGATGTGTGTGTGTGTGTGTGTGTGTGTGTGTGTGTGTGTGGCTTCCTTGTCACTGCCAGCAAGATTCCAGCCAGAGTCTTCCTTAATAGGCTGATTCTCCACCTAGAAGATGGTCATTTATCCTACAGTCATTGTGGTTTTGGAAAGGATCAAAAAACAGTTGATATGCTGCCTGACAACTCCAGGGCAGAATAGAGTTCTGTGCACAGCATTCATAGACATAATTAGGATTTTGATACTGTTATCTGTGAAAGCTTGTCGAAGGTCATGGTAAAATTTGTCCTGAGAAGTTTATCAGTCCTTTGCCAGTTTCATAATGGCATGCTTGTTCAGGGATAATGGACAAGACTCTCACAATTTCCTAGTCACCAATGGAGTGAAGAAGGGTTGTGTGCTTGCTCCCATGTTTTTAGCGAGATGTTTTTAGCAATATTGTTAGATGCCTTTAATGAGGACAAAAACACATCAAGGTCAGCTACCAGACTGATTGTAAATTATTTAACTTGAAAAGGCTACAAGTGAAAGGAGAGTTGGTACATGACTATTTGTTTGCAGATGATTGTGCACTCAATGCAACAGAGTATGGATTGTTTCTCTGATGCTTGTGCTAATTTTGGCTTGACAATTAATACCAAGAAAACAGAGGTTCTCCACCAGCCAGCACTGTACCATCCAGTATGGAACCCTCGATTTTTACAAATGGAGAAATTTTGAATACTGTGGATAAGTTAAGTTATCTTGGCAGAGTGCTTTCCAGGGATGTATATATAAATGATGAGGTTGATGCACACATTACCGGAACTAACTCAGTATTTGAGTGGCTCTGAAGGAAAGCATGGGAGAGAAAAATATTAGGTTGCCTGTCAAACTGATGGTCTACAAGGCCATTGCTGATTTCATTATTGTATGCTTCCATTTGAATTGTCTTAGGAATGTTCTGAATATACCCTGAAAAAATGACACTAAGGTCCTTTATTGAACTAAATTGCCAAACATTTAAACTCTATTGTAGAGAGTGCAACTCTGATCGACTGTTCACATTGTTTGAATGCTAAAAATATGCTAGCCTAAAAGACTATTTTATGGAGAATTCATACCGAGGTCAGAAGTATTACAAGGATACTCTTAAAGTCTTTCTGAAGAACTTTGGAATCAATTGTGAGACATGAGAGATAATGGCACAGCATGGTGTACCCACATCAAAAAAGGTGTTGTGCTCTATGAATGAAGCAGAATTGTGCTAGTTTAAAGGAAATATGAAATGTATATATTTAAAGATATCTCCATTCTAAATGTTCATATGAATTATTTGAACCTGACCTGTGGTAGAGCCTTCTGGACTTGTATCAGTCTGATCAGCCACAGGCAATTATAATATATTTTAACTCCACCACAATGATATCATTTTGGTACTCTTCAAGTACAAAGGAAAACAATCAGCCAGTACACACTATAGGTAACTATGATATACAGGTAATGAGGTAGGCTAGTGCATGTATATTCATTATTGGGTTGTTTAGAGTTATAACATCTCCACATGGAAAGTATCAAGTAATTTGTTTTTAAAAATCATAAAGGGGTCATAAAACTGTCCATACCTTTTGACCCAATAATACTAATATGATTTAAAAGGGGGGAAAGACCTAAATGCACAAAAATATTTATAGCAGCTTTTTCTGGTACAGAGAATTGAAAATTGAGAGGATGCGAATAAACTGGAGAATGGCTGAAGAATTTGTGGTATATGATTGTGATGGCATATTATTGTGCTATAGAGGTGATAAACAGGGTTCTTTCAGAAGAACCTTGAAAGACATATATGAACTGATGAAAAGTGAAATAAGCAGAACCAAGAGAACAGTGTATATAATAATAGCAATATGGTACAATGAGCAATTGTAAATGACTTAAAAATTATTTTTAGCAATACAAAAAATCCAGCATAATTATGAAGGATTTGTAAGAAAAATGCTATTTACCTCCAGAGAAACAACTGATGGAATCTAAACGCAAATTGAAGCATACTTTTATTTTATTTTATTTTATTTCTTTTTCTTGTTTTTCTTTTGTCTGTTTCCTTTCACAACATGATTGCATGTATACAATTTTTATCAAATTGCTTGCCTTCTCAATGATGAGTCAGGAAAAGAGGATGGGAGAGAATTTGAACCAAAAATTATAAAAAGTAAAGGTTAAAACTTATTTTTAGATGTAATTGGGAAAAATAAAATAATTAACTTTTTTTTTTTAAAGAATCAATGCTGTATAAGGAGATGACTTAATTAGACAAGTGAAAGTATTCTGTAACTGATTCTGCTTGGTTGGGAGGAGCCTTTTGTGATTGTCTGTGTAGTCAGAACTGTTGGCATTTCCAAAAAGGCTTGAATAAGCATGATCTTCCTTTTTGCTTACTTCTCATTTAGGGAAGTTCAGTGACTCTCTCAGAGTTTCCTATGAGAAACCATGAGAAAAGGTAATTAGCCTTAGAATCTTTTCCCTTTTAGTATTGCATGTCCACCCAAAACAGGCTTTGATACTTGTTTTTGTTCTAGATGAACTTTGATGACCTAAGGAGCAAGAGGCAAGGGGGGTGGTTTTTCCAATTGTCTTTGATCTTATCTCTGCTTGTCTCTTCCAGGATTTTACTGTTTCAAGCATTTCTCTGTTGGCCTTTCTTTTTAGCCTACAAATAGCCTGTAGCTTGCTTTGTCTTATCCTGACTCTGCTACACGCTCAAGCTATCATCCTTTCTTTGCCTACACTTGGTACCATATACTCACTGCTAAACCCCTTACCATCTGGCTCCTGCTCTTGTTCCCTCACGTAAAACTCCTTGAGAGAGAGATTTTAACAGGAAGAAATACTTGAGTTTGAATCTTGTATTGGATAATAATTGTGTGACTCTGAAGTAGTCAGTGTAACCTCTGGGACTATTACCTAATTCATAAAATTAGCTACCCCAGGTATAAGGTTCTCTATAATTTTGCCTTCCCTAACACCATAATTCATGAGCCATAACCCATGAGATTTAATGGAAAGCCAGAGGGCACAATTATTTTAAAGCAAGATCATTTAATTCAAAAGCATAGAAATAATACATCTCTCTTAATAACCTGGATGGCATAAATACACACAGCAACAGTAGAAAGATACACACAAACGGATAGATTCATTTGTTTAAAAAAAAAAAAACACATAGCTAAGGCAAACGTAGGAAGCACTCCATCCTATTATGCCTTATTGTAGAAATGCTGATGTCTTTTAGAGTTATCATCATGATGTTCCTTCTGGAGTCTGCTGCCCTTGTCTCCATTGCTCATTTGGTCACTGAGTCTGTGATGTGTGGTGTTCTATTAAATATGTGTATGAGACCCAACATTTCTAATTGAATGCTGTTTTCCCCGTCACTAACTCCAGTGTTTAGCTCTGTATAAATCTTTGTAATGATCTCACAAACATAGATAGCATCAGTGGAGAAAGTAAGCAGTGCACAGAGATAGTACATGAGGAGCTCATCCATGGGAAACAAATGTGGATGGCAATTCACATCTCTAACTCTGCAGGGATCCTGAATCCTATCATGCTTCTCCTAAAATTGTCTTCATCAGACAAGATATCTTGATTAGTTGTGTTGCTATTTGGCCTAATTTCCACAAGTTTAAATATCTATTGATTGGCAATAATCTCTGCAGCTTTTCTGTTTTTCTGGCTAAGATGAAATCCTTGGCTAGATTCCTTCCAAGTTCTTTCAGGAAGAACTGAAATTTTTACCTTAGGACTAGTAGGAAGAATTCTCAAGTCTGCTATCTTGGAATTTAAACTTTGAGTCCTGTCATCCCCTAAATGTTGGAAAAATTGCTTCAGGCTCCAAGTACTCACCCTTCTTGCCTTCCTACATTGAAAGCTGTGGCTGAAGAAGCTGCAGTTTGGGTTGTCTCATCAGAATTTGCCCAAGTATGGATTGATTTAAATTTTAATTTCCCTTGCCAATGAAATTCCTGGTTCTGCTTACTTTGCCTTATATCAATACTTAGTTTTCCTTTGAAATTCTTTGAATTCTTCATATCATTATTTCTTGAGTTTATGACATTTAAGTTTACCAGTTAATTTATTTTCCAACTAATAGACACCTACTTTGTTGGTAGTAATTTTGTTGTAAATGGGACATCTTGGGTTCTAATAATGGGACTCTGGATGAAAGGGTACAAACTCATTAGTCTCTTTTTAAAAATGATAACATCCTATTAGCTGTGTGACCCTGAGCATGTCGCTTAATCTTGATTGCCTCAAAAAGAAAAAAAGCATACTTTTTGGTTGTCTTTTAGAATGGCAAATCATAGCTCCAATAAAAATGTATTAATGTTTGTCTTGCTCCAACATAAATCATCCCATATTTTGTCATCTTTGCCAATTTGCTGGATGTAAGATAAAATCTTGGAATTGGTTTGACTTACATTTCTTTGATTATTGATGATTTGAACTAATTTTTCATATGATGGGTGGTAGTTTGCACTTCTTTGACAGTTGATGTTATAATTTGCCCATTTGGAAATAGTTCTTGGCCTTGTACATTCATGTTAATTCCATATATATATATATATATATATATATATATATATATATATATATATATATATTGACTATCAAATTCTTGTCAGGAATATTTGATGTATTTTTGCTCAATCAACAGTTTCTATTCTAATCCTAGATAATGCTGATTTTGTTTGTGCAAAAGATTTTCAATTTTCAAATTAAAATAATTTATCTTTTGGATTTTCCTGTTTCTTGTTTGATTAAGAATTTTCTCCTAAGACAAAACTGTGAAAGGTACTTTATATTATTGTGTTCTGTCTTTTTTAGGATACAATGGTTCATGTTCAGATAATTTATCAGTTTTGAATATTGGAATATGTATTTCAATCTTCTATCAGTTTTGGTCAAATGAGGAGTTCTTCTCTAAGTCATGTTCCTAGATTCCTTGAACACTATGCCATTAAGTTTATTGCTTCTTGATTATTTTTTCTATTCTACTGAACTACTTTTCTCATTTTTAATCATTATCTTATTACTGCTTTATTAAATTATAACTTGTAATTTAGAAATTTTATTCCCTTTTCAATCCTTCTTGTTAAAATTAATTGTCTCCAGCCTCACACAGTGAATACTTCCTAGCTGTGTGATCACGGGCAAGTTACCTAACTCTAATTGCCTAAGCATATAAATAAACAAACAAACAAACAAACAAATAAATAAATAGATTGTCTCCCTTAAAATGCTAGAATTTCTTTTCCTTCAAATGAATTTTTATTATTTTTGTCTAATTTTTCAGTTTCTGTGTAGTTTAATTGACATTCTTCTAAGTCAATTAGTTAATTTAGAGAGTGTTCTGATTTTTATTATGTTGGTATAGTTTAAATATGAAAAAATAAATATTTTTACATTTATTTGTTATTATTTATTTTGTTTATTAATTGATTCAAAGAATGAATCATGATTTCATCATCCAGTGGAGATTCCTTAGTGTATGAGTTGGAATATGCAGTTGCTAAGGTATCTATGACTCTCAAATTTTGTGATTCCATGAGGTGAAATGAATCTTCAATGTCATTTAGTCCAAACCCATCATTTTTGACTTAAGGAAATTGAAGTCCAGAGAGGTTGAGTGTCATACAGGTAGTAAGGATCAGAATCCGAATCTCAACTTAGGCTGTGTCCTTAGGCTCCAAATCTGGTACCTTTCTCCTTTAAATTCCCTTGGCTTCTCCATTTTTTCAACCTCAGACCCCATTACCTTAATCTTTTTCTCAAATTTACCTATATACCAGGATTGTGGATGTTTGATATTTCTGTTACAAGCTTCTCCATCTTCATGCTCTTATGAATCTAAAAATATTCTCTAAGAACAATATATTATACTTAATTGTCTCTTCCTAATCCCTTCCAAACCCATTTTTTTTCCTTCTTACCATGGCCATCATTTCTTCAACTCCTCCTTGTTCTCTAATTCTTCTCTGCTCTTTTGGACTTACTCTTTGTTTATAGTCTTGATTGTATCACTGACTAGTTCAATCATACATTATTAGTGACCCTAGAAGTGATTGCCTCTTGCCATTTTGTTAATTACAATTTAGTGAACCTCTATTCTACATTGCCCCACCATCTACTTTGGTTTTAATCATATTCTGATCAGTGCTAATGGAGAAAAATCACACAACTATGCCAACTGGATTCATAACAACTTTATGATTTAGTCTTAGCTAGATCCCCTTTAGTACAAAATTATAGTTTTACTTTTCTCTGATTAACTCTCTATAATACTCTAAAAGCAGCTATTCTCTTTTCTTTTCTCCTTATTTTTCCTATGTTGCCACATCCTTTTCATTCTCTTATATTACTGAGAGTCCATTCATCTCTTATGCTTCATATCTTGCAATATCTCTTCATAATTTGCTTGCATTCTTTTTTTTCTATCATTGAAGGAAAAGGTGAACCTTCTCAATAATATTTACTTTTTCACTCTTACTCTTTCCCCACTATTCTTTGATGACCTCATTAGTGATGACGGTTAGTTTAATGACCATATCTATACAATTCATTCTGAGATCTCTATAAAACACTTCTATTAGCAGTTGACTGGTCTCATATGTATCTAAAGTTCAACACATCCAAAACAGAATCCAAAACAAAATTTATTATTGTTCCTCAAAAACCTATATCTTCTCCAAATTTCCTCTTTATGTTGATGGTATCATCCTTCCAGTCACTAAGATTTGCAACTTTAGACACATCATTTATTCTTCTTCATCCTCAGTTTCTGCAACTTTTCAGTTGTAATGTATGTTTTGTTTGCATATCAACACTTTTCATTCAAATAGTCTCTACCCTAATTGGCAGCATAGTGTATAGAATATTGTGCCAGAAAAATCTAAGTTCAAATCTGATCTCAGACACTTACTAGCTGTAATACATTTGATCTCTATCTGCCTCAGTTTCCCCAACTCTAAAACAGATAATAAGAACACCTACATTCTAGGATTACTGAAAAAAGCAAATTATATGTTAATTTGTTAAAAAAGAAAAAGAAAAACAGCAATCAATTTCTAATTGGGAGTTTAAGACTACTCACTGGATTCCTTTTAACTTTTTTCAAATTTCCTTTTATTGCTAACTACAGACTATTATTTAGAGAAAAATTTTCCTGTCATTTTTAGACTGATTTATGACTAGCGTTTGATATTGCAATTTATCTCCATGGAAACAATCGAGAGATGTCATTCAGTAAATAGGTTTTTTAAAAGGCTGATAAGATTTTCATTTACATAGTGATTTTGATAATTAGTAGTGATGAAAAAGGAAATTTAAAAAATATAGATCTATTAAAGACAGATTCAGAGAAAATTTGGAATCTAACATTTGAATTTGAGAAGAGATTGTTATTTTTCATATAGACTGTCCCTCTTTGTTCTAGATAATATGATGTGATAGAAATAAAACTGGACCGAGATTGAGGATACATGAGTTTTAGTCCTTGCTTCTAGGAATGAGCTATTTGATGTGGTATTACTTATTTAAACTCTTTAGGTTTCTCTTTCCTCCTATAAGAAAGCTGGATTCAATTTCTAAGTATAAATTTTATGATCATATGAAATAGTAGGTCAGATATCTCCAGTTTACAGATATGGAAAATACTTAACTGTGGTCATATTTGAATTGTTGGCAGAGGTATGTCGAGAATTCAATTCTTAGTCAAGAGGTTGTTTTTTCCCCCCCACTGGACCATGAATGCATCCAGAAATTATATTCTTAATAAAAATTGACATTCATTTTTTTCTGTAAGGAAAATTTTCTGACTGATTTATCTCTGGCATTCCACTAAACCTTTACTATACAAATCACAGCACTATACTATGGCTGTAATTTGCTTTACATCTAACTAATGCTCTTGAAAAAATATCTCATCACAATTTTTTATAAACAGTATCATATTTTCCAATTAATTGAGGTAATCATTTAAAGGTGTTTTGTCAGTGGAACTTTTTTGAACAGGAATACAATTTAATCATATTTGTGAATAGGAATATCTGTCATTTATGTGAAGATTTGATTGGAAAAGGCAGAGTTGAGAAGGGGAGAGAAAACAGTTAAAGAGTGTGAGTAGTGATAAGGTGATAGGGAAAATTAAAACTTGGTAATTGATTGGATATGAGGGTCATAGCCCATTGATCTCCTTCACACATTCTAGATTCCAAATAAATTAGAATATTTATGGTTCCCTGTGTATGCCATTCTAAATCTCTTCTCATTGTCTCTCATGTATATTCTACATATGCCATCAATTCTTTCCCTCTTTCACCTTTTAAATTCTTAACTTCCTTTAAGATTTATCCCAAGCCATTGGCTATACAGGACCTTTCCTGATAAACCCAATTATTAATGCTCTACATGAGGAAATACCCATGTATATCTGTTTTGTATCTGTTTTGTATTTAGCTATTCCTGTAAATATTACTCTACCATTATTAGAAATATAATATAAGTTCCCTCAGGACAGGTATTGCTTTATCTTCATTTTTGTATTCCTATTGCATAAAACTTGGTAGGAGTTAACAAACATTTATTGAATGAATGAATAACTAATCTTATTTCTTATTTTTCAAAAAGATTATAGAATAGTAGATTGGAGGAATGCTGAAGAATGTTATATATTTGGATTTCAGCAAGACTTCATTAAGTTTTCTCAAAATAATCAAGAAAAATAATGGAACATGATCTAGGCTTTTGTCCATTTTTATGAGCTTTGAAGTATATAGTATATATAACAATTGTTAAATTTAAAGTATAATGTCATAAGCAAGAAAGTATAATAATCATTCCATTGTTCTCTGCCCTGATTGTGCTGCATCCAAGGTGTTGTGTAGAGATCTAGATGTCACATTTTTAGAATAGGGATTGGCAAACTGGAATGTGTCTAGTGGAGGGGAAGCAAGGGTTATGAGATGACTTGAAAACATGATGTGACAAATGTAACATCCTAAAGCACCCACAATAACACCCTGTGGAATCAAGGGTAACATACTAAGGCATGCAGGTTAGGCTAGTTTTTCCTTAGCAGTTATTGAAACTGTCCTCAAGGTTAAATTGGCTCTGGGGATTAAGACTTGGTCCCACTTGTAGAGGGCCACGGATAGTGAGGGAACTCTAAGTGAGGTATAAGACCCTTCATCCCAGCTAGGGAACCTGCTGACAATGTCTGGTTCGGCTCTCATCTCCCCTTGAGGGTGTCTCAGCCTTTCTGAGAGGTCAAGGGGCTGTGACAACCTGTGTTCTACTAGAAGCAGAGATACCTGCAGCAAGGAGACATCTACCTAAAAATAGCAAGTTGCTTATGTGGCCCTGCATGAGCAGCATCCTGTAGTTGACACATGCCTAATATAATTAGCACAACCTCAGTGTGCTGTAGTGATGTAAGTGTACTAGGATATTTAAGGCTGGGAGAAGTTGGAATAAATGGACTCCATGTTTGACCATCTAATCTGGGTTCCACCCCTTCACCGCTCTCCTAAGATCAAGGATTCTGGCTAGTACCGAGATCCTCCAGAGAGCTAGCCTGGATATTATACCCATTTATGGGGCTTCCTTGTTATCTGAATACAAAAAATAACAACAATAACAAAAACCCACAAGGAGTTTTTGCTACTCCTTGATGCTTGATTACCATGGATAAACCTTTGGTAATAAAATAAAGCCATGATTATTTCATAGATTAGAATTATTAACTCAGTGCTAGGAAAAGTAGTTTATAAGTCATTGGAAACATCCTTGACTATTAAGGAATTGGGGAGCATTTAAATATTTGAATAAGAGGAATTTTCTGGTTGTATCTTTTGTTAAAAAGTAGTATATATAAAATGACTTAGCACTGATGGATCCTGTTGAAGAAGGTCAACACACACAACTAAAGACTAAAATCTCAGTAAAATGGTATTAATTGAGACAACTAATTTGGAATGTGATCATTTGGACAATAACTACATTGAAGTTTCCATTTGTAGCCTTTATGAAGCAAGAATTTGCTAAGCAAATTATTCAGAAATGAGGTTTCTGGAAAGGAATGATCAAGCTAAAGAGGATAAAAAGATTTTAAGGGCTCTGGATGCAATCACCTATGTATAAATTATTAATATTCATTAAATAAAGCAAGTCTCCTAAGGGCTTCTGGGTAAGATTTGTTTAGCAGAGTTTAAGTTACTGGATGTACTTGAGCCTAAAAATTGAATCTCTTTTAAAAATTTAATTCATCATGACTTCTCATAAACTCAAAATAATCTCTTCCCCTCTTAGTTATTACAGGATATGCCGTATAAAATATTGAGTACTATGCAATTACTGTAGTATATATAATAAGATCAATCTATAAGTATTTATGAAATGGTTACTGTGTGTCAGGCATTATACTGGGTGCTGGGGATATTCTAATTAAAAGAGATAGGAAATTCTACATGAAGTAAGAGAAATCAATCATTTATCAAACATTTATTAGTTACTACTATGTAGCAGGTATTTTGCTGCCACTGGAGATACAGAGACAAAGGTGTAATAGTTTTTGTTTTCAAGAGGCTTCTTTTTCAACTATATTCCACTCTTTTCCATAGTCAAAAATAACTATGTATAAGGGACATACAAAATAAATATTCAGTAACTTAAGAGAGAAAAGAAACAATTGGGAGGGTGGAATCAAGATGGTGGAGTGAAAGGTCACAACTGTCAAACCTCCCCATAAATTGCTTCTATAAAATGACCAGAGACTACAGAGACCACTACAAACAAAATTCATAGTGGGAAACCAAGAAAATGTTATGGTAGATTATTTTTCAGCCAAGGACATCTTAGGAAGACAGAAAAAAAGAATATTTTGGATATTGGGATAGAGGTTGCCCAAGAGTATTGGGCAGCAGAAGTGATACCTGGTTGTAGCAGTGGAAACAACAGCAGCTACTGTGGAGCCAGCACCTAGGGTGATAAGGACATTGAACACTTCAGAAAGAAATCCCAGAGAATCTGTGTCAGCACTGTGTATAGGATCAGGTATTATGTGGCAGCTCTGTTATCCATTATCCAGTTCTGGGTTACAGTCACAAGGACTCAAGGATCCATCTTGGTAAGAAACACAATTCTAAGAGGAGGGAAGTGACTGGATCTTTCCCCAGATCATGCTATTTGGGAGCCAACAAAAATTTACAGATCAAACTGTGAAAACAAAAGAATATAATAGATAGTTCAGGGCAGTCATCCCCTTTAAGAGATGAGCATAAGGTCAAGAAGTAGGTTAGAAAAATAAGCAGACAGGACTATCACTAGACCTCCTCACTCAGTCCAGTGCATTTTCTACTCATCTCCCCCTTGAGTATTTTGGGATTAATACAGCAGAACTCATTAAATGTGATCCTATTATTATTGGTTCATGGAAGTATATTGAAATATAAAGATGAAAGTAAAAGAAGTCCTGCCTTCAATCATCTACTATTCATTAATAACACATATGCAGATAAGTACATCAAAGAAATGCAAAGTGATTTCAGGAGGGAGAAAGCACGAGTAGGGGAATTAGTAAAGGCTGCTTATAGGAGGAGGCAACTAAGTCGCATTTAGAAGGAAAAGTGACATTCCTAAAGGCATATGTGAAGAGTGAGCACCTTCCAGGCATGGCAAGCCACCTCTTCCAAGACATGGAAGTAGAAGAACTATGTGGAGTCATAGAAGATCTATGTTGGGTCAGTTTGACTGAAATGAAGAGTGATTGAAAGGATGTATGAAATAAGACTGGGATGGAAAGGAGAAACCATATTGTAGACAACTTTAAATGCTAAGTTGAAAATTTTGTATTTTATCCTAAAGGCAACTCGAAACAATTAAAAGATTTTTAAGCAAGAAGATGACATGCTCAGACGTTTATTTGCTTTGTGAAGATCTGAACTAGAATTGAGCCCGTTGTAACTGTTGTTGTGTGTTTTTCATCCTCAAAGACCAATGGCACCCCGAGAATGATATCTTGACTTTCAAGTGAATTATATTTGAGGGAGAGTTGTGTGAAGTCATCCTCTCTCTTTCAGAGTCCAATGGCAAGACTAAAATCAAGATTGCTGGTAATGGCCCAGAATACAATAGATCACTTTGATTTTTCTAAATTAAGATCTTTCCTAGGTCCCAGTTTTCTGAGGTATTGCCTATTCAGTGACTAAGGGGAAGGTAAGAATTGAGACAAAAGATTACCATCACAAAAGAAAGGAGAAAAGAGAAACAGAGTTTAAGGAAATTTTCAGCTATAAGCAAGAAAATTTTTTAATAGAAGCACAGTTTAGACCTGCATATATAGTAAGGCACTCCGAGGGGCATTCTCACAGTGTACTCTGAAGACCATGAGACTTTTCGATCTGATTTATAATTGTAGTCTTCCAGTTGTATAATCCCATTGAAATGTGAGCTCTTAGAAAGCAAAAATTGTTTTACTTTTCTATTTGTGTCTCTAGTACTTAGCATGTTGTTTGGCATTGATTTATTCAATTGTAACTAGGGGACATTAATTCACAGAGATATTTTATACTCTAGTTGTGAATAACTTGAATCTACTTTCTCTTTTCCCCTTTTTTCCTTTTCCCCTTTCTCCCTTCCTATCACCTTTTTTCTCTCTCTTCTTTCTTCACTTCCTCCTCCCTTCTTTTCTTTCTTTCTTTCTTTTTCTTTCTTTCTTTCTTTTCTTTCTTTCTTTTCTTTCTTTCTTTCTTTCTTTCTTTCTTTCTTTCTTTCTTTCTTTCTTTCTTTCTTTCTTTCTTTCTTTCTTTCTTTCTTTCTTCCTTTTCTTTCTTTCTTTCTTTTTCTTTCTCTTTCTTTCTTTCTTTCTTTCTTTCTTTCTTTCTTTCTTTCTTTCTTTCTTTCTTTCTCTTCTTCTTCTTCTTCTTCTTCTTCTTCTTCTTCTTCTTCTTCTTCTTCTTCTTCTTCTTCTTCTTCTTCTTCTTCTTCTTCTTCTTCTTCTTCTTCTTCTCCTCCTCCTCCTCCTCCTCCTCCTCCTCCTCCTCCTCCTCCTCCTCCTCCTCCTCCTCCTCCTCTTCCTCCTCATTCTCCTTCTTCTCTTTCTCCTTTTCTCCTTCTTCTCCTTTTCTCCTCCTTCTCCTTTTCTTCTTCTCCTTCTTTTTGATCAATCTTTGAATTCTATTACAATGCTATCATGTTGGATTAGAAAATCTTCTTTATGCTTTTGGATGGCTAGATGAACTCTTGGGAGTCAAAAAGGTGATAAATTGTGCTTATAGAAAATGAGAAAACAGTTATTGTTGGTTTTTATAAATCTTGTCCAAATATTTAAGATTCAATTGTTCAGGAAGTTGATGAGAAAAATATTCCTGTACAAAATATTTATTAATTTGTGTATATTAATGTATACTTTGCCTTGTTGCTATAAATAATTTGCATAATTTTTTTCTTTTTTTTTTTTTTTCTGAGGCTGGGGTTAAGTGACTTGCCCAGCAGGGTCACACTGGTAGGAAGTGTTAAGTGTCTGAGACCAGATTTGAACTCTGGTTCTCCTGAATTCAAGGCTGGTGCTCTATCCACTGCGCCACTTAGCTGCCTCCAATTTGCATAATTTTTGATATTTAATTTAATTGAACAATTATTTGATTTACATTTACAAAGCAAAGTGCTGGTTACAATGACAAAAAAAAAGAATATAACATGATATTTGCTCCCAAAGTATTTATAATCTGATATTATAGATTAAAAAAAAGTTATGTAACTATAATCAGAATCAATTAGGATAGGGCACCTTTGTCCTTCATATATGGGGTGTGTGGTGTGTGTGTGTGTGTGTGTGTGTGTGTGTGTGTGTGTGTGTGTGTGTTACAGAGAGAGAGAGCGAGCGAGCGAGAGAGCGAGAGCGAGAGCGAGAGAGAGAGAGAGAGAGAGAGAGAGAGACAAAGAGAGAGAGACAGAGAGAGGAGAGAGACACAGAGAGACACACAGAGAGAGAGAGAGAGAGAGAGAGAGAGAGAGAGAGAGAGAGAGAGAGAGAGAGAGAGATTGAGAGATTTCTCTCTGCAGGGGTCTAGATTTGCATTCACCTCTTAATGGGTAAGTCCTCTACTGGCCTGCAGCCCTGCTCCCTGTCTTTACCATTCCACGCTATGGAATTCATCTCCTGGGCCCTAATTTTCCTTATGATCTCTATTAGGAAATGAGCTTCACTCTGTGGTATGGGCCAAACCTCTCCTACCTCCAAAGGACTATCCTTTGCACCACAGTTGATGTGCTCATCCTGCCCATCCCAACTGATTTTGCCTCAAGTGAAAAAGATTCCTGATTCTGACTTTTGGAATATTCTATCAGAAGTAGAATGATAATGATATAAACAGACTTAGGGGAGCAAGCAGCTCATTCTTTGGCTCTTCAGAATATTGACAGTCAAAATATTACTTCTTGTCTTTGAAAGGTTCTGAACAGTTCCATCTGTTCCATCCAATTAAAAAAAATTTCTACTTGTAATATCTCTTTAAGTTCTCCATTTGTACATGAAATATAATGAATTATGTGCAATTACTTAGAGATATGAACAGAGGAACCCAGATTCAGGGACCTCTTATATTTACTCCTTTCCTTCATCATTTGGCTTAATAAAATAATTACATATACATATATACATATGCATAAAAAACACAAGTACATAAACATATTGTTGGGTGGGATAAAGGTTCAGTCTCTTTCCAGAGAAAGCCCATTGTGTGACCAATGTATTACCTCTTCAGTCAATTTTTTTCACCATTTTTTTTCTATTTGCTTTAATTCTGGGTTTGTCTCACCTTCCTATCTTCCCCAAGTAATTACATAGCCAAGTCTAGATCACTAAATTAGCTTGATGTGTCAAGGAGGAAGAATTAGAAAAGATAAAAGATAGGAAGCAAAACATTCAATGGGAAAAAAGAGCTAAACACCACAAAGAAATGCTGGAGATTAAAAAAAAAAGAGGCAGAGGATAGTTCTTTGCCTTCAAGAAACTTATAATCTAATGGGAAAGACAATGTACAGACATTTGTGTACGAACAAGCTATATACAAAGTAAATGGGCAATAATTAATGCAGGGAAGGTATTAACATTAACAGGGAGTGGGGAAGACTTTTATTAAAAATGGAATTTTAGTTATGACTTAAAGGAAGCTAGGGAAGTCAGAAGGTGGAGCAGAATAGAGAGAGCATTCCAGGCATAAAAGCAGCCAATGAAAATGCCTGGAGTCAAGAAATGGAGAGTCTTGTTTGTAGAACAACCAGGAGGCCAGTATCACTGGATTAAAAATTTGGTTCAGATAGACTTTGTACAACTGGTAAGTAGTCTCTTTTGTTTATAATCCACTGAAGTAAGTATCCATCATTTCTCTCCATCTGTTCATTAGAAAGTTCAACTAACTCTCTATGGGCAATAAATGATTGTGCTGAATTCTCTTCGTATAACCTACTCCAATTTATGAAGCTATTCTGTAAATGTATGCTTCCCAGTGTCTGAACAATTTTGTATGAGTTAGTTTTCCATTAGTCATCTAAGGTTCCTTCTGTCTTCTTGTGGAAGATCTTGGCAACATATTTATATTGCCTTTTCATTCTGTCACATTTCTTCTTAGCTAAAGTCACAAGCTTCTTAATTGATGTACTGATTGTGAATATTTGTTATCAACTCCTTTATCTGAAATTCTGAAACATAATTCAATAGATAGTCATGATGTTCACTGAAGCATGGGCAAGAATTATACAAAATCTATAGTAACCTTCTTATTGAAATTGAATTATGTACAATATTCAAGCTGTGGATGTTAAGATGTAGTCCTAAACTTTTCCATACCTGCCAAAGCAACATTTCCTCGAATAGCCTGCACCCAAAGTCTACCTTGGTCACAGTAGATCCTTACTGGGAATCTGTCCACTAAAAACTATTTTTCCTACAAATTTTAGCAACTAGGAATGATTTGTGGTTCTTAAGTAGATATGCTTGGTATATCTGGTGCCATGATCAATCATCACTGAGATGACATTTTTTTCTACTTCTTTCCAAAGAAAAGTCAATGCAGACAAGTTTCAAAATTTTACTCTAAATGCACAGTAAGATTTGGCAGTGCTTTATTTTATAGGCATTGAATATGTTTCACATTTCTTGTTGCCATCTGCAGCTATCTTTGACCAGTAAAATATATTTCTTACCAGATTTAGTTTCTTTTCTTAATTTATATGACCAAGTCACCATGTGGGATCTTTAAGGCTTTAGAGTGAATTGCTCTAGATGGGCATCTGGGTGACACAGTGGATAGAGTGCTGGACCTGGAGTCAGGAAAACTCATCTTCATGAGTTCAAATCTGCTCTGAGATACTTAGTAGCTGTGTGACCCTAAACTAGTCATTTAAGCCTTTGCCTCAGTTTCTTCATCTGTAAAATGGGGTGGAGAAAAAAATGGCAAACCCACTCCAGTATTTTTACCAGGAAAACCCCAAATGGGATCACTGAGAGTTGTAAACAACTGGACAACAAAAACACCAGTGACTTCTTGATTTTCTGCATGGGATTAGTTACTGTCTGATACTTTATTATACCCCTCCAAGTTTCAAAAGTAAACTACCTTTGGTTGAATACAACTTAAGATTTTTAGCATTGCTTCCTTGCTTTTTGATTTGTATCCTTTTTCTTTGAACACTGATAGGTTCCTTTCCTAACCTTCTGAAACACACTTCCTTTTCCCCCACAAGCCTTCAAGTTTCTCTTCCCTGAAACTCTTCACTGAATGGACATTTCTTCAGTCAAACTGATACCTGGGAAAGACCTTAACTTAAGAAGGCCAAGATTTTCCATTGCACCTGGATCTAATAATATCTTGCCACTGGACCCAGATGGCTCCGAAGAGTGAGACTTTGTATAGCTCTCCCACACTTAAATCTAATTAACTTGCAAGTTGTGGCTCACCTTCCTGCTTGAGTATTATCAGAGGCTTCTCAGATAAAGCAGGAGAAGACTAAGGAAAACAATAATATGGAAACTGAAGGCAGGCAATAGCTTCCTGAACTACCAACGTTATATCAGTAAGACAGTAGCTAAATCATTCATACCAGGTCATTTAGGAGTAGGGAAGGACAAAAGAGAATGCCAGAGAGGGACATTAACTCTGGAAGTATGGACCCTAAGAGCAGAAACAACTCCTGATGATTTCTGCTTATAAAATGGAGCCTAACTAATGAATCAAACCAGTTTTCTTATTGTGTGTTTTTTTGGTAACTGATATTTATAGTCTATTGAAGATACAAAGACAACCTTCATTTTGAATACTCTTTTCCTAAGTGGAATAAACTTTTATGTAAGTGTAGGTTAACATCTTTTGCTTTCATGTTGAGTTAATAGATTTATTTGAAGAATAACCATTTGTAAATTTGCTAGTCAAAAGGTTAACATGTTTTTCCTTTTCTTCTTTTTCAAAAAGCTTCTCTCTGCAACCCCCCCACCCCAAACAATTATAGCCTTTGTCAAGGTCATTCTCAGGATGTTTATTTCTATTAGTTTCAAACAAAAGAGAATGTCCATTCTGAGATAATTGCTACCTCTCATTGTGGAGGTGTTTAATCCCAATATGATTACATACCATATTTAGGTTCATTATGTTCAACTCTGGAAAAAAATTTCTCCCAAAAAGTAGGCATCTGCATTTGAATCTTCTGAATACAGAAACGATGATCTGGTATTAATTAGTCAAAGAACAAGTGCTTATTGCACTGTCTGTAAGCTCAAATTAGCAATTAGTTTTTTACTTCAACCCAACTGGAAAAAAATCACTTGTATTTATTTTATCTACACTGATTTATATATACATTTTCTCCCTCAATAAACTGTAAACTCCTTGAGGACTGGAACTGTTTTGGGTCTTTTTTTTTTTTTTTTTTTTTTTTTTTTTTTTTGTATCTCCAGTACCTAACATCGTTTATGGTACATAGTAGGAATATTTGGAACATTTGTTGATTGTACCGTGTGAGGATTTTTGTTGGTTGTAGCAGCATGTCATACTGGAAGGCAAGACCTATTAAAACTTTGCCTTCTTTTTTTTTCTAGGCCAAGAAGGAATAACATTTCTTCAGTAATATATAAAAAAGAGATGGTGTTACTTCCTTATTTGCATGTTAGGCAGCTTCAGCTTCATAGTTTCTAATGAAAGACTCTTCCTAGGAAATTCCCAGACACAGGTATTTAAAATCTCCATACCAAAAAACAATGATATGTTAACATATTATTCTGGCATATCTAGTACATCGAAGGCAATAGCTTCTTGAGTCACCATTTAAGAGTTTCTTTTGGATGATGTGACTGGAAAAAAATGGTCTAAATGTAAAAAGTCATGTGGAACTTAGGAATCATAGCTTCCTAGGAAGCACAACAAATCTGACATGTTGCCATTGGAGTTGTAGTGCAAGAAATTCAATTTTTAGAAAAATTGATGGTGGAAGGAAAACCAAGATATAGAGACTTGGCATTCGTGGTGCCACAGGCAACTCCTCAGTAGGAAAATATTCAAGCTCCAGCTGGGTAAAAATGTCAGATTCCAGAAACATCAGAATAACTGAAAAGAATCATTAAAATCAGAATGAATAAGTGAATAGGCTGCAAACAAGATCAATGTAAAGGAAAAAAGGGAAAAAAAGAAAATTGGGACATTTCTGTGACATTACAGCAAAATCAGCGAATCATCAACATCCAAATTTATGAAGTACTTCTAGTTATTGGTATTCTGTTCATTTTTTTCTTCCTCTCTTCTGTAACCTAGGCAACAGAGAAAGGAATGGCAAAAGAGAATGTAGATTTGCATTATTAGCTCACCTTGAGACACAAGAAGACAGAGATGTGAGAAATGAGCCTTTGTCCCAACATTTACTAAAACAAGGTATGTGAATAGGGAGGAGTGGGTGATAGGGAATGATGACTGGGAATTTCTGAAGAGACATGTGTCAAAGAAGAAGTTGAGACAATCTGTTGGAAAGGAGATACCAAAAGTTAATCTGACATGGCTGTCTTAGTTCATGTATGTTGGTTGAATTCACAAAAGGCGGATAATGTCATCAATTATCCTCAAGGGATCATATAAAAATCTGCTTCACTGAGGTTTTTATTTCACTTATAGAAAAGGAGATAATAATAACACTTACTTGACTGTGAAGTATTTTTTAAACCTTAAAGTCCTATGTGAATGTTGATCATTATCACCATCTCCATCATTATCATCATCATCATCAATCAGCCCCCAGAAGATTCACAGTGCATTGAGAAAGCATACATTAACAAAAATTGTTCTGAACTTCTGAAATATTTGAAGGGAAGGGCATCTATAGTGTTAAGTATTAAGGTTCAAGAATTGAATGTGTGGTGATTCATGTTTTTCACACTCTTCTCACAATGATCTTATTGTTCATATCAGTTGTTGGTTTATAGGACTAATTCATGAATTCTAATAAAACCCTAAATAGAAATAACTGATCTCCTAAAGTAAAAGGATTAGTTGATTAAGAGGATGTGAATTCAGGACTGTGTTAAACAGATGAATGTGGATGTTAATTCTATTCTTGAGTTTTCTATGTTATGGCAAGTGTTGAATGATGACAGAAAATGACAAAACCCTGCATACTGGGTCCACTACAAATTTATGTTAAATCCTTTCAACTGGGCTCTTACTTCAGCAAGACTACCCTTTTGAACTTCCCTAGTTGATTTACTACCCACTCCCTGCAGTGGCTTTTTCAAACTTTTTAATCTCCCTTCAAACTTCTCATTGCTCCCCCTTCCACTCCTTTTACACATAAGAACTTAGTTTTATATTTTACTTTAAAAATAAGGTCATTCACTGAAAGCTTTTTTCCCCCCAATCTTTATCTTACGTCACTCAGATATCTTCCTCCACTGTTCCTTTTTCACCTCTGTGTCACATGGAGAAATAGTTTTCTCTTTGCCAAGGCTAATCCCTTTACATGCACAAATGATATAACATCTTTTATTCAGCAGATTTTTATATCTATCCCCAATAATTTTTAATATCTAATTGTCTCTTGTATGTTTTCCTACTGCCTACAAATATGTCTATGTTCTCCCAAACTTTTAAAACGCCAACTGATCCATCCCATATACTGGCTACCATTCTATATACTTTCTTCCTTTAATGGACAAACTTTATGAAAAGATTCTCTACAATAGAGACTTCTGTTTTCCTTCCTCTCACTACCTTCTTAATAGATAGTGAAAGGAAGGAAATTAGAAACAAGTAGTCTGGCTTTTGACTTCTTTATTCATCTTTAACAGGCTTTTCCAAAATCATCAATGATTTTGTAATTGACAAATCTATTGATGTATTTTCTCATTCCTCTTATTTCTTGAATTCACTTCAGCCTTTAATGCTGTTGATCACCCTTTTCTCCTTAACACTTTCTTTTCTCTAGATTTTTATAATACTACTTCTTTCTTGTTCATCATTTAATTTCCCAATTCCACATATATATTCCATATATATATCCTTTATACCTGGGATTTCTTCTTCTAGCTCTTCACCTCCAGGCTTTTCTGATTTACTTCAATCTTCAGTTCAAAGTCTACCTATTGCAAGAAATATTTCTAAGTCTCTCTTAAGTTAGCACTGATGAGAACTAGATAAGGAGTACCTAACTGAAATTAGGTTTAATTGAGGTCTAGTGGCAGGTTTGGGATACAGGGAGTCAAATAGAGCTCCTCTGGAACCCCTTTGGATTCGCGCGAAGATACAGAGTTAAATGAGGTCTAGTAGTGGGCAAGAGTCCTCTATAAAGGAATTTGCAGAACCTAGATTGATAAAAGAGGTTTATTATGGGGTTTGAAAGTAAAGTTTAGTTAGTAAAGTTGAGGGTAGAGATAAAAAGGTACCGGAACCACAGTCCCAGTGGGCAGAAATCCTGACATGGCTGGCATAAGGATGCATGTTTGGGATCTCTGCAAAGAGTGGACTCTAGTTTAGCCCTTTTTATAATAGGGGGGCTTTGGGCCATCTGAAGGGGCCTGGGAGTGGAGTCCCAGGTTGACTTCCTGCTTGAGCTTCAGCCAGGATTAGAATTTGAATAGAATTCAATGGGTTTTTAGCTAAGGAGGAAACTGGTTGTACTTTGGAGTGGGGCAGAGTCCTTGAGGCAGAGTCCAAGGAGATTTTAAGAGTTTTGGGGTTTCCTTATCAGTACTTTTTCTCTGAGATTACTGCTGACCTTTTTGTTTATTTCTACATAGTTATTTATATGTTTTCTCTCTCATTAGAAAGGGAGATGGTAATAGATTGGGTTTTCTGAATTTATAGCTAGCCAAAAATTGATTTTTAGTTATGCTGTTTAACCATTTACAAGAATTTGAGGTTACCAGGGATAGATTTTGCCTTTCCTTGTACTGATGCTTAATACTTTGTAAGTGCTTGATAAATGCTTATTTTTGACTTTTTTTTTTCAATACAAGCTATCCAAAGCATAAGCAAAATCTCTATCTCTACCAACTCTATCATGTCACATATTTGTCTTACATTTTCTCATTTTTTCTGCCTTTTCCTCATAACATTCATTTTGCTTATATTGTACTACTCTTCTCCTCTATACCTGCCTTTTGAAATCATATCCATTCTTGAAGATTCAACTCTAATGCAATTGTGCATTTTTCCTTCCATTCAGTTTTCCCTCTCTCATCCCTCTTCCTCCAGCTAGAAATTGTCCTTTTGGTCTTAAATTTCAAGTAGTGCTTTGTTTCTATAGATTTTATATATACTTTTCATTCTTGTAGAACATAACTCTCTGAAGGAATGCTTCCTATTTATCTTTGCATCCCACAAAACAAGAGCTTAATAGTGTTTTGAGTTTAAATTGAATTAAATTTATGATATTTTACCACCATGGGGTGCTGTTGCTCAGTCACCCGATCCAGTCTGATAACAAAGACAAGCGGTTAACAGTCCCATGATCATCCTGGGTGGTTATGCGTTTCTGGTTACAGAGACAGTTTAGGGGACAATCAATAAATTCTCCATGGTTGTCCGAGGACAGATTTCCTCAGTCTTGGCTTATCTGTCCGCTTTGTGAGTGACAACATCCATTTCACTAGAATAAGGGTGTGGTACATGAGGATTTGTTCAGTTAGATTCCTGTGGCTCTTGTCCCAACCCACCAGGAGAATTCATCTGAATCCCTTTGCTGATGAGTTTCAGTGGAATCCAGTCATCTGAGCATTACATAATGGGATCTCTAATACAAACATGGTTTAACTTTATAATGCATTATTCATAATTACAGAAATGTAGTTGGGGAGGGAACTAAAGGACAATTCTCTTCAAGGAGAAAAGGAGAAATGTCTGTTTATGGTGAACCTCTGAAAATAGTGAGACTGATACCTTGTGTCAGGAGGAAGAAAGTCCACTCTTCCCTTGATCTGAAGGAGGGTCCATAGCCTAACCCATTGAGGAGTTAGACTTTCTTTCTGACTATTTAGAACTGGTCTTCAATCCTTTTCCTACAAAAGCAAAAAGAAATAAGCCAAACAGATTAAAACAGCCACCACATGGTCAGGAGAGGCTACTTCTTATAGCAAATGGTCTAAAATCTTATAAGTTGGAAAGAGGCTAGGTCTCAAAGCAAACAATTTAAAGACACATAGTTTGCATGCTTAGATTCAAGATTCTATGTCCTTCTATTGTAGGGAGGAAACAGTTCTATTCTCAACTATTAGAGTTCTCAATAATGGGATTACTTCCTGGTGCTTTTCTAATATAATGCTTTCTTTTATACTAATAAATTCAGGAGATATGGGTCTCTGTAGAAATAGCCAACTTCTTTCCCACCCCTTATCTCTCTCTTGTCTAGTGTTTACGAAGGATGTTGAATATTTCCTGTTGACCTAGGTCCATGTTCTCTTCTCCATCTAGGGCTTTTTACTTATGTTATAAGCTCTATGAAAGGTATAAATCCTCATTTTCATCAGCTCATGTATCTCCATGACTTATTGAAGAATAGCACAAAGTGTACTTATACAATATTTCAAAATATCAAATAGTTGAAGCTGGAAGGGAAACTAGAGGCCGTCTGATCCAATTTTTTATTTGATATTTGAGTAGCTATGGCCTATGGAGGTTTCAATTAGTAAGTCAGAATTTACACCCTGGTTTTCTGACTCAAATCCAATATCTTTCTATTGGGTCTCATCACACTAAAAGTATGCAGAGGAAATCTCCTTGTCTCAGAGTTCTGTATTTCAAAGGTAAGAAGGCAAGGGATCAAATATTGTTGAGTAAAGATGAACGAGAAAGGTCAGTTTGGCTAGAATGTGTCTTGTGTTAAAAAATATATACAATAACTGTTGAAAAATAGCTTGAAGTCAGATAATAAAGGGATTTGAATGTCACCCATGAGTAATTTTTATTTTCTTCCTAAAAGTAACAAGCCAATGAAACTTCTAAGATGGGGGAATGACAGTCAAATTTTTATTTTAGACATATCACTCTAATAATTTTTGGAGGTTGAATGAGAGAGGAGAAAGACTATATGTAAGAAAATCAATTAGTAGGCAATTGAACTAATGCAAGTGAGAGATGATAAGGACCTTTAGAATTGTTGGGTTGAAGGCAAAACTGAAGCGAGAGGTACTATAAAAAGGATAGAGGTAGAATCTCCAAGACTTGGACACTAATTAGATATAGGGGTTTAATGAGGGCAAAAAGGCAAAGACAACCTAAGTTGTGACCCTGGGTGATCTAAAGAATAATGATGACCTCCAAGGTAATCACAATGAACTTTAGATAGAAAATGCCATTTACATCCAGAGAAAGAACTATGGAGATTGAATGTAAATCAGCACATGCTTTATTCACTTATTTTTTCTGTTTGTTTTTTTTTTTTCCTCTCATGGTTAATCCCTTTTGTTCTGATTTTTATTTCCCTATATGTTTCATAAAGAAATGTATATTCAAAAAGTTTATATACATGTAAAACTAGAAAAAAAAATGAGTTAAACAGGAAAAAAAGGATGACCTTGACAGTAATAGGAAAATTAGAAGAAGAGGTGGATTTAGGACAAAAGATAATTAATTCTGTTTTAGATATATCGAGTTTAAAATTTCTTTCTTTTTTTTTTTTTCTTTTGTTTGAGATTTCTAAGGAATAGTCAGGTAGTGCTGTCCATTAAGCTACTAAATATACAGGAGTGAAATTATAGAGAGATGAAATCTGGATTCATAGATTTGAGTTTATAGAAACTGATAAACTCACCAAGAGGAACAATATAAAGAAAAGAGAGGAAAAGGGCTAGCATAAGTATAACTGGGATACATAGAACGTGATATAGGGAGGTCACCACCCATGTAGGTGGGTGGGACATTTGTAGAACACTAGAACCCAATAAGAGAAAAATTCAGGGATTGTATCGAGAGGTAAACATTGGTTAGAAGAAGAAATGAATGATGGGGAAGAAGAGTTCATGATGGTTCCCAGTTACCAAATAGAGGGAACAGTGGTCAGTGGATCCTATTTACCCTGATCAAGAATAAACATGGCAGATGAACTATATAGACAACTTCCTATTGTGACCAGGAAGAAATTCTGGACAGAGTAAGGAAAAGAAAGATGGCCATTGCTTGGAGCAAGCAGAAGGGAGAAGCAGAAGGGGAGCTATATGAATGAGTCTGCAATAACATCCATAAATCCAGGAATCCTAGAAAAATCCTAATAGTGATGGATTAACAGGTCTGAACCATCCTGTCTTTCAGTTAATTGAGAAATGTTTCCTTGGTGTCAGTTATTTGTTTTATTCTTTGGTTCTGATTTTAAAATATTGTCATGTGATGTTTAGTTTTCAGATGTGGCGAGAAATTTGGATAAAAGTCAGATGAAATAACTGTTTATATTTCAGTATTTCTCAAGCAATTATCTGTAGAAACCAAATTATTCTCTGCCAATAAAGAAAAGTTAACTTTCTTAAAAACAATAAATTATCCTGATTGGATTTCTTCTATAATAAAAAAATATGGTTAAATATTGAGTTGTACTTAGACTTGTCTTTTAAAACATAGGCTAAGAAGATGTTTTTGTTTGATTAAGAAATACTATCATTTTAGGGAATTTTTTTCACTTAGAATTCACTTTTTGGACCAAATGATAAGTAATTAAATATTCTGTAAAGGACAGGGCACTAGAAATGAAATAACTAAGTTAATTTTTTAAATGTGAACAGTGAACTTGAATGATATACTGTATCTTGGAAACATTTTTAAATGTCTCTTCAATTATATTCAATGCTTAGTGAACAGATTTGGGGTTTTCCTGGCAAAGATATTGGAGGGATTTTCGGTTTCCTTTTTTTTGCTCATTTTACAGATGAGGAAATTGAGGCAAACAGAGTTAAGAGACTTGCCTAGGGTTACCCAGCCAGTAAGTTTTTGATGCTAGATATGAACTCAAGCTTTTCAAGTTCCTGACTTGAGCTGTAACTCTTCATCCACTGAACTACCTAGTTGCTCATTTTAAGTGATTTGCATTTCATTAAAAAATCAGTTTGGAAATGTTTATTTATTTATTTTTTTGGTAAATAGAAATATAGGAAAATTTTTCTTTGCTTTGATAAATGCAACTTTGAAATGCACTTCTGCTTTGCATCAATGAGAAGAGAATAGTAGAGGTGATAGAACAATTTAAAGTTCTTTTAAAGTAAACTTTCCCCCAAAAGCTTTTCAAAAAGCTTTATAATTTGTAAGCACTCTTCCCCAAGTCCACCATTCTCCTAGAAGAACCAACCCACATGATAAGAGATCTAAAAATTTCTTTCATTTTTAGAAATGTCAACATTAAAAAAACACACCAAAAAACTAAAAATAAACTTAGGGAGTCATCAATCATCCTTTGGATTATGTGAGAAATAGCTCAGCAAAATAGTAAAAAAGTGAGTGGAAGAGTTAGTCCTATAGAATGTATTTTTACATTTATAATAGAATTGTAAAGCTGGATGGTCAGACAAGCTCATAGAATCATAGATTTTCAATTTTGGAAGGAACTTTAGTGCACATCTCTAGTCCAATCCTTGCCTGAAGAGGAATCTCTCCACCAGTGCTCTAGACAAGTTGTCATCTAGCCTCAGTTTGAAAACCTCCAGTGACTAGGAATTCATAAGTAGCTCCTAAAGCTACTTATTCAGTGCTTAAGACAGCTCTATTTTTTAGGAAATGTGCTCGTAATTTCAGAAGAAAACTACTTTGAGGCAACATCCTGTCATCTAGGGCAATCAAAATAAGATTCTCATTATTCCCACTTAACTACTCAGATACTTGAGGACTTCTGACTCCTCTTCCGTTCTCAAGTTGTTCCTTTTCTAAGCTAAATATATTCAGTGTCTTCCATTCGTCCTTGTATGGTATGGACTCCAGTCCCTTTTCACCCTGATTGCCCTTTTCTGGCAATGTAAATTAAGTAACCAAGAACATTTTCCCTAATATATTTTGAATTTATTCTTCTATAAATATATTGTAGCTGGATATGATTAGTATGTGACTATCTTTATTCCCTGCTTCCAGGGAGATTGCGATTGATGAATTGCTTGAGCTCAGGAGTCTTAAGCTGTGGTGGGCTAAGCCAATCAGGTTTGGCACTAATATTGGGGAGCACCTAGGTATATAGGAAAATGTGGCCAGGCTGCCTAAGGAAGGATGAACCAGCTCAAGTTAAAGATAAATCAAATTAGATTTCTGGAGCAGATTGGTGGTGAGACCCAGGTCCTTGAATGCCTGTTTCACTTCAAACTGAGTGAGTTAGGAAACCTAGTCTCAAAAAAAGCAAAACAAAGCAAAACCCCAAAACATATATACTTAGTGGAAGATTAAAGCCTTATACAGAAATTACATATGGGATATCTGTGCATGGGGAACACATGTACAGGAAAAATATATAATTATATTACACACATGGAGGGACAGTTCATCCTTCCCACACTGCAAAATGGCCAAGGTCTTCTACTAATCTCATTATTCTGCTCTCTGCTGTGTTTTGCTCTTCACTGCTTCCCACCAGGCATTGTTCTCTGACTCAGCTGGTCATCAACTTGATATTTTTCAGATCACTGAATTCTTTGTGTGACATTCACTAAGGATGCTGGGCTTATAACTCCTTCTCCAGCTTTTAGTAATTTCTGCTTCCCACTGTAGGTTGTTGTGGTTAATAAAGCATCTTCTCTGTGAAGGAGTGAATATTGGTCTTTTAATCTTTTTTTGTCAGCCAATTCTTAGCTTATCATTTGTCACTTATCATCCTCAAATAAGCTACTATATTCAAACCTTCTTGCTACTATGTCCTTCATCTACCTCTACTGAATCAACATTCCCAGTGATCAGTCTTTTCAATCAAGTATGGTTCTTTGCAACCCCATTTGGGGTTTTCTTACAAAGATACTGGATTGGTTTACCATTTCCTTCTCCAATTCATTTTACAGATGAGGTAATTGAGGCAAACAGGATTAAGTGACTTGCCCAGAGTCACACAGCTATTACATATCTGAGGTCAGATTTGAACTCAAGAAGATGAGTCTTTCTAACTAAATCACAGTACTTTGTTCACTGCACCACATAGCTGTTGTTTAGTGGCTTGGAATTGTTAATGTACTATATCTTTAATTTGTCTATAGAACAAAACTTTCTGATGACTGCACTCAGGTAGAGTAGAGCTATCTAGCAGATGCCCCAAAAAGATGAATTTTTATTCTGTTATAATTTATCATTGTGTTTGTTAAGGAAGTCTTGTTTGGAAATGGAATGGGGGAAACATTGCACGAAGTTTGTTTCTTCTCTTTCAGGGAGGCTCTTGGCTAACTATAAAACTCTCAGCTCTCACAGACAGTAGCAATAGGCTTATCCCTTTAGCCAGACTCTTCTTAGAATTGTTTTCGTAATGGCTTCTCCTGAACTTTTTTCTCCCCTAAACAGATATTCCCTTTTAATTCCCTAGTCCTAGTCTCCTGTATCTCTTTGTTCAACTGTGACCCAATTTATACTCAGAAACCCAGTTTAAAATTTTGGACCTATCATAATCTCAGCTGAAGGAAATGTCCCCAGAGCTCTATTTCCTCAAATAGAAAAAAAGATTGAGAGGAATTATGATAAACAAACTGTTTTTAACTTCACTCTAGCAGCCCCTTGTTCTGTAAAAACAACAAAACTATTGTGATGGTCTGAAAATTCTGAAACTTGCAACTTTCCTTCCCCCCATCTCAAAAACACATCACAGTCTGATCTCTGTCTCTTTGTCTCTCTGTCTGTATCTGCCTTTCTGTTTGTTTCTCTCTGTCTCTCATTCTACCCAACCTCTTTATCCTGAATTAAGAAAAAGCTAGTTAGAAAGACAGACAGAGACACACACAGAGAGACAAAAAAATACAGAGAAAGAGTGAGAACGACATCAAGATGCAGAGACAGAGATGGTGAGTCAGTGAGACAGAGAGATAGAAACAGACACACAAAAAGACAGAAACATAGAGGTATACAGAAAGAGAGAGACAGATATAGAGACAAAGAGAGGCAGAGACAGAAGCAGAGACAGACAGAGAAAGAGAGACAGAGACAGAGAGATAAAGAGATACAGAGAAAGTGAGAGAGACATCAAGATTACAGAAACAGAGGGACAGAGAGACAGAGACAGACACAAAAAGATGGACAGAAACATAGAGGTATGCAGAAGAGAGATAGAGATACAGAGAGACACAAGAGAGAGACAAAGACAGAGGATTAGTTGGATCCAGGAAAAGGATGCCAGATTTGTTGTAAAGGCTATTAAAATTAAAGAACAGGACTTCTATGAGTTTAAAAAATAGAGAGAAGGGCTCTCTCACTGTTTCCCAACTATGTCCCTGGCCCATAAACACATCTTGTGAAGCTGCACATACCAAACATCATGTGCCCATTACCAACAAGAATTCCAGGTTCCCGTCTGAAGCAAATGTAGACAGCTAGAGGTCACAGTGGAGAGAGCACTAGGAAATCAGAAAGACATGAATTTGATATTTTAAAACCTCATTTAGCTCGGTACTCCTTGGTCATTTCATCCCTCTGAGCCCCTGTTTCCTTATTCCTACAATGAGGAAGGTTGAATCTGAAGATCTCTAGATCTCTTTTAGTTTTACATCTATGACCTTTTCATATGGATTGTCACTAACTGGTCACTAATTGTCACAGTTGTGGGACAACCATCTATTCATCATCATATAAAAGGCTTCATAAATATAAACATGAGATGGAAATTTCTTGGGTAGGAAGAAATATTGGCAGATAGGGAAGTTACCTGTTGCCAGTTAAACTCTTAGAGCTCAGTTCCAGACTGGGTGACTGAAATTGTTGGCTTGTAGAATGAGCTTGCAGAGCATGAAACTTCCCAAAGTAATCATGGGTACCAGGAAGGTACTTCAATCATACTGCAATTTTCTAGTATTCTATCTAATTCTAATTGTAGCACAGAGTCCAAATCAAAGTCCTTGGAATGCTCCTCTATAGAGATGATGTATTAATTCCACCAAGACCTTAGACATTGCAAAACCCTCTGGAAGAAGTCTGTAATCACACAAAGATTTTGGCTTATCCATTCACATTGAAAACACCAAAGGATATAGGTTATCCTGTTATCCATATGCATTTGGATGGCCATGATATAGAGCATGTATGAATAGCTACATTAAAAATGTGGAGAAGAGTAGGTGGGATTGTTTTTGAGAAACTGCAGCTCATTCACTCATCTCAAGCTTGCCATAAAGTAAAGCCCTTTCTCTGACCACTAACATTTTTTTTCTTGCTATATGGTAGTAGTACATAAATATAAGTGCCACTCAGAGAAATAGAGAAAAATATATGGTGGGTATGATAAAATTGCAACATATAGCTACAAGAAGCTCTGAAAAAAAGTAGAAAAAAGAAATTAAGTGATAGGATTTGCACCCAGACTGGTGACATGGCAAGAGCAAAGGATGATAGACGAGAAGCCATAAGGTACTACTAATATACTTACAATATCAGAAAAAAAGAGGGGATGGCTTTCATCATGCTGTATGTCTCTTCTGTATTTCAATTTTACATTTCAAAAAATATTTTACTTTGGCTTTCTCAAGATAAATCATTGAAAATTAGCTGCATTGAATGTTGGAGGGGATGTGGGAAAACAGGGACACTGATACATTGTTGGTGGAATTATGACTACATCCAGCCATTCTGGAGAATGATTTGGAACTATGCTCAAAAAGTTATCAAACTGTGCATATCCTTTGATCCAGCAGTGTTACTACTGGGTTTGTATCCCAAAGAAATATTAAAGGAGAGAAAGGAACTCATATGTTCAAGAATGTTTGTGGCAACCCTCTCTGTAGTGGCCAGAAACTGGAAACTATGTGGATGCCCATCAATTGGAGAATGGCTGAATAAATTGTGGTATATGAATGTTATGGAATATTATTGTTCTATAAGAAATGACCAACAGGATGATTTCAGAAAGGGCTGGAGAGACTTACATGAACTGATGCTGAGTGAAATGAGCAGGACCAGGAGATTATTATATACTTCAACAATAATACTACAGGATGATCAATTCTGATGGATGTGGCCCTCTTCAACAATGAGATGAACCAAATCAGTTCCAATAGAGCAGTAAGGAACTGAACCAGCTACACCCAGCGAAAGAACTCTGGGAAATGAGTGTGAACCACTACATAGAATTTCAGTCCCTCTGTTTTTGTCTGCCTGTATTTTTTTATTTCCTTCACAGGCTAATTGTGCACTATTTCAAAGTCTGATTCTTTTTGTATAGCAAAACAACTGTTTGGACGTGTGTGTGTGTGTGTGTGTGTGTGTGTGTGTGTGTGTGTGTATAGTAGTTAATTTATACTTTAACATATGTAACATGTATTGGTCAACCTGCCATCTGGGGGAGGGGGTGGGGGGAAGGAGGGGAAAAATTGGAACAAAAGGCTTGGAAATTGTCAGTGTTGTAAAATTACCCATGCATATATCTTGTAAATAAAAAGCTATAATAAAAAAAAGAAGAAAAAAAAAGAAAATTAGCTGCATTATTGAGGATCCATTTTTCTGTCATGAATAAAGATCTGCATAAAAACTGCCATTTTCTTGAAAAAGTTTTCTTTTACTTTCATATTCAATCATTTTCATTTGTCATCATCATCAAAATTATGGGGAAACATGGACAAGTTGTACAAGATAGGCAGATTAAAATCATTTGGGATCTCTAATGTTAGAGGAAAGTTCTGAAACCATGAGATCATAATTATCTTACCTGTATTAATTTTATTTATCCAAAACATTTTTAATTTTATGTAATCAAAAGCGAGAAGTAGTATGGAATGAAAGAGAGACAGACTCTAAGAAAGGAAGACTAGGGTTCAATTACTGTGTAGATACATACTAGCTATGTAACCATGGGCAAATCATTTAATTTCTCCATTTTCTAAATGATTCTATAAGATTACAAATTAATTATACATGAGTTAGTAATGTATCATTGGAAAGAATTTTTGCCTCAGCAGTTTCTACATAGAAAAAATAATCTTATATTCTAATGGGGGAAGATAATACATAAAGTTATAAAGTTATGGGGAGAAGGTGTCCACAAATGATGAAGAAAGAATGAGATATTCAAGGTGGGAATAAAGAAATGAACACAACAATCTGGGGCTCTTGCCTTAAAACAGATAAAGTCTGGAAAGAATTGACTTATCAGAGGAAGTCTCTATACTGGACTAGTTAATTCCATAAACACTCTTTAAAAAGTTATAACTCTTTCACTTGTTTTCCCTTTTTCAAATCTGTTTTAAAACAGTGCAAAAATCATATAGTTTATTTTGTTTAAAGTAATCTGATTCTGGTCTCCTTCACCCCCTAAAGACATATACTATTCTTACTTCTCCCCCATCATTGGATCTTGACCCCCTTTTTTTGGGGAGAGAAGTTTATCAATTACTTCTCCATACCTGATGCTTATTTGTATTTAAATCAATCATATCCCTTTATTCATTCTCAGGCACAGACTATCTTACTCCCTTGCTAACTCAACCTCAGAACATACACACATCTTTGTGTGTGTATAAATGTGAATATATATATATATATATATATAAAATACATATATTTATAATTTTCTTCACTCAACTCAGATAAAAATATAATTTATAAAACTTCATCTCTTATTCTCACACCCCCAAATCTCAAACTTTATAGTCTGAATATTGCCACTATTAGTGGTCACTAAATACTAGTACTTTACTTTCTTACCTATCATTCCTTTTTTTTTTTCTTTTCCCCCTGAGGCTGTGGTTAAGTGACTTGCCCAGGGTCACACAGCTAGTAAGTGTTAAGTGTCTGAGACCAGATTTGAACTCTGGTCCTCCTGAATTCAAGGCTGGTGCTCTATCCACTGCGCCACCTAGATGCTCCTTATCTATCATTCCTTTAGAATATTTCTTTCTGAACATGTAAATTATCTCTTATTGATTCAGTAGTTTTCAGAAAATCTGAAACTTCTAAAATCTTGTTTACTTCTTGAAGCATGTATACAGTAAATCATCATCTATCTTTTTTTGTGCTATATGGACTTAATTAAAGTTGCTTTACCCTTCCAATTTTACATTTCAAAAAATATTTCACTTTGGCTTTCTCAAGATATATCATTGAAAATTAGTTTTATTATTGAGGATCCATTTTTCTATCATGAATAAAAATGCTCAGATAGGCATAAAAGTTGTCATTTGCTTGAAAAAGTTTTCCTTTGCTTTCATATTCAATCACTTTCTTTCATTTGTCATCATCATAACTAGCCAAGTCCATTTAAATGATTAATCTTTGATAAATGAGTTATTTCTTCATAGGAGTCCCCTAAAACTCTTTTTTTTATTCGAAAGTCCTGAAATATGTTCACTACATTTCTGTGAAAATTGAATTTGTGATTCCTCTTTGCTAGTATCCTGTGAGTTCTAAAAAGTCAAAACAGTTCTCTAATTCCAATACTTCAAGGCAATTCTATAATATGTTGTCTCAAAATGTGATATTCAGTTTTTTTGTTTCATAGTGTTTTTCTAGGAGATAAATTATTCTTTTTTTTCCCCTGAGGCTGGGGTTAAGTGACTTGCCCAGGGTCACACAGCTAGGAAGTGTTAAGTATCTGAGAACAGATTTGAACTCGGGTCCTCCTGAATTCAAGGCTGGTGCTCTATCCACTGCACCACCTAGCCACCCCCAGAGATAAATTATTCTTAAATGTTTGTTGAGTTATTTCTCAGATAGTTACCTTGTCTGAATATACCACAAAGTTTTTAAAACAAGAAATGTTTTTAATATTAACACTTCTGCTAGGTACTACTTTGTCAGATCTGTCATAGGAGATGTTCACTGACTCTATATGAACAATATCAGTTCTTGCATATCATCTGGGATAAGTTGATTCAACTCCAGTAGATTTGTTTCAGTCATATTCAAATACTGGTGGACTGATCTTGTGTATCTACATTCTAAGACCAGATCATCCTGACTGGAAATTGACAATGTGAATGGGAAGGATTCTGGGACATGACTTGACTTTTTGGTCACAAAAGGAATTGGCCCATGATAACTCTACTGATTCAGTTTGCACCTGAAAAGTGTCAATCTAACTTTCCCTTTTACTAAAAAGGAGAGTACCATCAAGCAAGAATAGCTTGTTTAAGAACTTATGTTGCATGTATTGTATAAATAAAAATGATGATATCATCGCATGATCAGTGTTATATATTTAACTTTTACCTCTATTTTTCTTTAGCTATTGGAGCAATGATGACTTAAGGATATAACATGGGGTAAGCAAATGAATGCCATTTTTTGAAAACCAATTTATGACATTTTCCATGACTGCTTTTGTTTTTAAAACTTTTTTCTACATTGCTCCTTTACTTTAACAATAAATTGTGTCCATGTATGCCTCTGAGTTCAAATTACCTTTAAATGATCAATGAATGCTTCAAGAAAATGGCTAAGATAATTCTTATTCTTTGGAGGGCTTTTGAACATAGATTCTTTTTCTAATGGAAATCTCAAAGTTGATAAAATTCATAAATGCCTGAAGTGATCAGTGGAATAGAAATTGCGCTCTGCCATTACTTACTTTTTAATGACTTAGAAAAATTAGAGATTACATTATCCTGGGAGGAACCTGGGTGTAGGATGTCTTTTGTTATAATATTTAATACTGGATCTTGAAAAGTCAAATCTCTATAGTTCTAACATTCAAGGGAATGATATGTATCATGTAATTTCATTCATTTGTTAGATCTGAAGTTCTTAACCTGGAGTCTATGGATTCCCCAGGGTCTGTGCAGAGATTTCTAAGAGTCAGGGGATTTTAGATAGGGAAAAAAAATCACATTTTTCTCTTAACATAATTAGTTTCCTTTGTGTTGTCACTGTTTAGTTATTTTTTTAGTTGTGTCCAACTCCACATGACTCTACTTAGGGTTCGCTTGGCAAAGATACTGGAGAGGTGTGCCATTTCCTTCTCCAGGCAATTTTATAGGTGAGGAAACTGAGATAAATAGGGTGAAGTGTCTTGCCCACACAGGTGGCAAGTATGTGAGGCTGGATTTGAATTCAGATTGTTTTAGTTCCAGGCTCAATTGCTCTATCTACTGCACCACCTATCTCCCAGTTTGCTTTATAATTTATATGTATTATAATTTATATTATATAAAACAAAATATATAATTATATAATATATAAATATATAATTATATAAAACAACTATATTTGTATTAAAAGCATTTTCTATATTAAAACAATTAAATACAAATTAAATTTGTATTTATTTTTTATGTTTGAGAACATTGTTATAAAAAGGGGAATCATGGATTTCATTTTGCTGAAGGGATCCATGCCACACAAAAATAGCTAAGAACACTTGTACTAAGTGTTTTCTAAATTAGTTTTCAGTGATAACTAATGTTCTCTGATCCTTTGATTCTAGGTAGTTGACAGAGAATGTGAAGTATTTGAAACAGATCAGATAGCCAAAGATATGTATGATACAAAAAAGCTTGAAGGCTCCTGAGTCAAGTCTTTGCACTTCTAAAGGTTAGGATCACTAGTTACATGTGCCAAGTTTATTACAGAGGTAAATTATTTTAACTTATAATTTTGTTATAAATATGAAAAACAGGTATTCTAACACACAGTTCTTCATTCTATTAAATTCTTTATAAGTTGTCCTAGTCTATATTAAGAATATAAACAAAAATCTTCAACTGATCTATTTTCTTTGTGGCAAGGAAATGGGTTTTTGCTTTATTTGTGTGTCTTAAATCCCAGCGCAGAGATTCATAGAATATTAGGATAGGAAGGGATTCCAGAGAAAATCTAACTGATTTTGTCACATTCCTCTATCACTGCCAATGTCTCTAGTTGTATTTGGAGTCTCACAATCCTCAACGATGCCCAATAAAATGAATTGTTCCATATTCATGGGAAAATAAAAGTAGAAGATTATATATGAACTGGAGCGTCCCTATTATGCTCTTCTTTTGAAGTTTATAACTTTTGTAACTTTCAAAAGTCATCTTGTCTATTCTTTTCAATGATTTAAAAGACAATTTCAGTGATGGCTTTTTTTTTTTAAATGCAAGCATAACCCTTGGACTATTTACATAGTCCTTTAGTAGAAACTGATTACTCAGTGCTCCTTGTCTGCTTGAGGATGGAGTTGGTGAGAGCTGGAGGGGAGACTTCCTGTTTTCCTGGCTTCTTGCTTTGACAGGGAAGAAAAATGGTTCCAGACTCTTCAAGTCTCTAAAGGGAGAGAAAGACTCTGGGAAGAATCTAAAATATAGAGGACCTGACACTTCAATCACATTTTATATTCCTAGCTTATTCCAAGAGACTTTGGAAGATTTCCTCTTGATGAGACCTGAGACTTTCTTGTTGGAGGTGAGTTTTCTCTTTTCCAACAGATCTCTTTTATTCTGTGCATCATCTGGGATAAATTCTTTTACATATACTTTTAAAATTGTCTTTTTTGCTATTGATTTGGTTGTCTGAATTTCCATGATCTCATTTGAGATTTTCTTGGCAAAGTTACTGGAGTGGTTCACCATTTCTTTCTCCAGCTCATTTTATAGTTGGGAAAACAGAGTGAAATGACGTATCCAGCATCTCACAGCTAGTAAATGTTTGAGGTCAGATTTGAACTCAGAGTTTTTCTTATTCCATCCACTGTACCACTTAGCTGCTCCATTGATTTGGATAAATGGATTTTTTTTTTGTTCTAAAACAGACATCACACACACACATGTGCATGCATGCACACACATACACACATTTTTATGCAGACAAAATCAACTCACATGGCATATCAAGGCCATTTATCATCATCCTGATTACCTTCATCTGAATACTTTCCAGCTTATCAATGTCCTTTCTAAAATGTGATACCAAGAAATGACCTTAATCATTTAGCCAGGGCTAACAGGGAAAGATTTCATAGCAAGACTATTACTTTTCTTGTCTTAGAAACTGAGCTTCTCTTATTTCAACCTAGAATCCACCTTTGTTTTCTGTATAACACTTTTGATTCTTAGGAGCTTGAAAACACTAAAAAGCCCAGATCATTTCTAAATTAACTAGAGTTTAGTTATTCTGTTTCTACATCTTATATTTGTAAATTTGATTTTTTTAAACTCAAGAGTAAGATTTTAAAATTTATATCTATTAAATTTCACCTTAGGATCATATTTTAAAGAGAAATTATCTCACATTTTATAATTAAAGAAATTCAAGTCCAGAAAGGTTATTTGCGAAGATCACAAGGTGGTAAGAGGCAGTGTCAATGTTCAAAATCAAGTACTCTGACTCCAAATTTAGTGCTCTTTTTCCTGTATTATTTTGGCTCTTATTAGAATAGGTCAAATGTCATACTTGTCAATATATTTTGGGATCCTGAATATGTAATTGAGTAAAAAATACTCAACAGGAAAATAGTATTTATTCTGTTGGTTGAAGAATTCCTGTCTCCACATTTGACACTGAAGTCCAGCCTCTGGAACCCTGGCTCCCTGTGTGCTGAGCTTTTGTACTCAGGCAGCTAGGATGCTCTGTCCACTAAAGGGAAACTTTAGTCTCTTGAACTAAAAATTCCTGATGATAGTTTTATTGTCCTTCAGAGGAAACTGGATTGTCTTATGAGTGAGGGATGTTATAAGATACTAATTTTACCAATAGAGGGATAATGATCTAGGAGACTTTTTCCTAGCCCATGACTCATCATGGGATTAGCAGTTAGCTACACTGCTATATGGAAAATTCTGTGAATGTCCTGAAGAATAATCTTTTTGAAGTGAAAAAAAAGGGGCTCTGAGAGAGTTCAGTTATAGCTAGAGACTCTACCTCACATTTCCCAAGAATTATTGTCCCTTTACATAAGAATTTATCTGGTCTGGAAGAACAGATTATCTTATTTTAGCTCTTTATCCTGTCAGCCTCAGGTTCCTGGTAGAATTGATCTATTAGAGAAATGGAGTCTTTTTTTCCTTCCCTTTCTCCAGCCCCTAGTAAAGGATCACAGAAGGGAGGAAAAAACATTCACATGTTGGCTCTTGGAACAATGTTCTGTTGTTTTAGTGAGCTAAGGAAGAAAATGAAGTCAAAAACAAGTTGATAGACTAAAAAAGTGGAAGACCAGCTGATTATATTCAGTCAAAGGAATTTAAGAATTGGAGATTTTGAAAGCATAACAGTTTCAAATGATGGAAGATTATTTTCAGCCTGGTAGGCAGCAGGAATAGAACAAAGGTCTTTATTTTAGAAGTTGAGAAATTCATGAAATTGTGAGAAGATTGTTAGAAGGATAATCAATATAGCTACTGAAATATCTAGGAATGATAGCAGGTAAAGAGGAAAAGAAATTCTGAAACCAGTTTCTGAAAGAAGAAAAGAGAATGTGTAGATGATGATGAAAAGGATCAGGAGAGGGTAACTGAAGTAGATGCCATAAACTTCAAGGAAGGGTTGTTGTCCTGGTGGCAGAGAACAAGTTGAACCGAATTAGTAGGAAATAAAATATGTACCAATTTCTCTTCTAAGACTTTGGTGAGCCAGGAAGAGTTAGAAAAGAAGCATAAAGTATTACAACAGACAGTACCAAACAGATGCCAGTGAGGATCTCCCTGCCTCAAAGTATCTTTTCCACTAGTTTGCTATGGACACCTCAAATTCCAGGACTTCCTCTCTTCTTCAAGAAGGTAACACAAGAAGAAAAATTTTAGCTCTTAAAACTTTATTGAAAGAGCCAATATGGCAGACTAGAAAGAAGCAATAAGCTGAGTACCCATCCACAACTTGTTCAACCACATCTCTTAAAACACACCAGACCGAATCCTGATAGAGAAATCCAAAAAAGTCACAGTGAATCCTTTCTGTAAGCAAGAGAGATAGATGGATAGATATTTGAATACTGGAGACAGAATTGCAGGAAGTCTACATGGCACACAGAGACATCCTTGGACACCATTATACTTACACTAGGCAATGAAATGGGGAAAAGATACCAAACTGGCAGCTTTGTGACCCATTCCCCAATTCTGGATTACATATTTAAAGTGGATTGAGAAGGAGACCATCACAGGATTCAGTTGAGGTAGAGTTGCCTTTCCCAGGTTGAGGATGTCTCACATGAGGTACCAAAAACGGATGAAATGCAAAATCCAGTAGCAACAGCAGTGTTTTTAGCACTTACCACATTGCTTAGTGCATAGAAACTACCTGGTAAATCTTCATTGACTGACTCATTCCATTTACACTCCATCAGCAATTTTTTCCCTCTACCCTTGAATGAAATAATCTTTTAGTTTATTAGACTATAAACTCAATGACAATAAGGACAATTTTTTCCCGCTTTGTGTAACCCACATGTCCAGGAAGTTGCCTTTCTCTTAGTAGATGCTCAATATTAAGTGTTTGTTGACTTTGTTGAACTAATTATGCAAAATGCACCCTAAGAACTTTATCACATTCAGTTTAATGGGGATTCAATATTGTTTCAGGATGAGATTTCTATAATCACATCTTCTTGCTCCCTAAAACAGCTTTCTTCATTTTTTTTTTGAGTCAGCTATTTCTTTTGCAAATTCTTTCTATAATCTTCCACCTATAATGTTCTTCTTTAGTCATATAAAATAACTTCTATACTAGCCCTTACCATTTCCTGTGAATAGTGTGAATGGGGTCCGAAATGTTGGCCCAATTCTGAAAAAAAAGCAAATAAACTATAAAGATTCTGAACTTTTGAGTGCACCTAGCATCTCAATGCTAGTTACCTGCTCAGAGAAATAACTAACTTCAGATAGAGCATCTCAAAGACAGTTGACACTATTTTTTTTCATTTAAGGTAACAGTACATTTTCCTTAGAAATGGAGTACTTGTAATATGATGGTAAAACTATCACACAATAATTAAAATTTCTTTGTGAGAGTTTCATCTCTTGTCATTAATCTCTATAATAACCATGATGAGCATTCTAGATGGAGTCCTGGACATTAAAGGTCTAATTAAATTAGATTGCATTGGAATCTTCAGAACAATGAAAAATCATCAAGAATATCTCTCCCCTTCATCAGATATAAAGACAAAACCTTCCTCCTTTCCCAGTTAATCCTGGTTATATCTCTGTTGTAGCATCTGAAACTTTTTTACCCTGTGGCAAGCATTCCTGATGACCCAATTTCTTTCATCAACCTGTTCCAAGAAACCCAGTCCTCACAGAAAATTTAGGCAATTCCGTGGCTATCTGGGTGCATCAATTGGATATAGCTTCATTCTGAAGAGGAAAGTGATTTGAAATCAGTTAACAAAGACTTAATGACATAATTTAGGAAAATGTCTTTAATGTTTCTTTAAATTTTTCTTGCAAATTCAAGGTGAACAGCATTTTAGGTTTTGGATGTGGTATGTTTTGGATGTAGGGTGGTGAGGGATGGAGAGAACTAAGTTCTCTCAATGATCCAATCAACAGAAATCTCCTAGCTCGAGAAGTTTTTACAAACCAAGAGTCCAGAAGAATACAGACCAACCAAATGGGTTTTCTTACTTGCCTTCCTACATGACATTCTGTCTCTTGTCTTAATGTGTTTGTAATAGCTGATCTGCTAACTGCAAGGTGTCTCTATGTTAAAGAGCCCTGGGTTTGGAGTCAGGAAGACCTGAATTTGCTGTTAACTCTTCTCCAGAGAAGTGACTTCCCTTCCTGCAGAGAGCCGACTTCCCTTCCTGCAGAGAGCTGCGTCAAGCCAGATGTAGTGCAGAGTCTTCTCTTCTTTGACTCTTGTCCTTTTCCAGTCCAATCTGCTCTCCAGGCCCAATGTTGTGTCTTTTATCCTCCCAGAGAATGGGCATGGGATAATGCAAGGGCTTCTGGGAAGAACCACTTCAGTCAATGAGCTTGCTCCTTCTATCAAGTCAACCTGAGTTCTCACCTTGTAATTGTCCAGACAACCTGAGTTCTCACCTAGTAATCCTAACATCTCCCCCTTTCTTTTGATTTAGAACATAGGACAGTCATGACCTTGAAACATAAATCCATCAATGTGGGAAGTATTACACATAATTACATAAATTACATAAGCACATAGTAACATAGTAACATAACACATGCTAGAAGTATATAACAAATAACATAATCAAATAATCATAAATTGAAAATTTATAAATGTCCATAAGTCCATTGTCCATTAGTCTCATCTTGTGTTAGGAAGTCCAATGATTCCTGCTGGTTTTTAAAGTTCTTTAACAGTCTTCTTATTATCCATGCTCTTTCAGTGTCAGATGTTTCTTAGATTTTCTCCTTTATTTTGAGGTCTTTCTCTTTTTCTGTCTCTCTCTGATGGACAAGGCGAATACGACTCGTTGGCACCCATCTGATTCCTTCTCCTGCTGAAGAAATACAAGCAAACCCTCTCTCCCAGGCAGTTAACCTATCTAATTTCCTTCTATTTACCACTTTCTAAATCTCTTCACATCATCTGGCAATTACATTGGAGTTGTTTGCACTGGACACAGCCCTGTTGGTTTAAAAGGCCTGTATTCTCCCCAAGTGTAATCCATTTTTGCAATCTGATTGCCTTTTGGCTCACTTATCAGATAATCCCTTTCTGCCATGTGATTGCTTTTCTGCTGGTTGATCAAATCAGAGTCCTGACCTTCTAAAGGCTCCTTGGGTGTAACATGAATTCAAATCCTTCTTCAGATGCTTTTATTTGACTGTGTGACTGGAGAAGTCACTTATTTCTCCTAGTCTCAATTCCCGTCTGTAAATAATAATAGTACCTATTTCATAGAGTTGAGGTGTGGATCAAATGAAATGACATGCACACACTGTTTTATAAATATTACAATGCTATATGAATGGCAGCTATTATAAAACCCGGAATGCATTCTCTTGTGATCTTCATTTTGAATCCATAGTAGCCTTCAAAAATCAGCTTAGGTGTCATCTCCCAGCATGAAATCTTCCTTGATCCCTTTATCTGGGAGGGTCCCTGCCTCTTACTTTGTTTTTATATCTTTTGTTGTTGTTGTTAAACTTTATAGGAAATTATAGATTTTATGTATGTATATTTATGTACACATATACATGTATGCATAACTATCTAAACACACATAAATATATGTATGGATGTGTATGTACATATGCTTTATTTATGTGTGAATATTTTTGTATCTTCACAACATAAATTCAAACATAAAGGTTTGAACTCCTTTAAAGGTGTGAACTAAGTACATAAGTACCTTGTAAGAATCCTAACAGTTGATGCTTATTAAATGTTTGTTGATTGATATTGGAGAGCAGCTACAGAAACATCCTTGTCATGTAACCACAAAGACGGAAAATCAGATATTTTCTCCAGTTCTTATGACCTCTCAAAACTCCAAGAGAGGAATTATGCACAAGAGATAATTTCTCAACAGTCTCAGCTACAACACCAAGAATCCTCCCAAAAGGTACAAACCTGTTGAAACATCGACAAAGAGGACTCCCTAACCCTAATGAACTCATTTAGGACCCAATATCCATCCTAGAAACATTCTACCCTGATACACCAAAAAGAGGCAGAATGCATATGAGGAGGACTGGTGGAGCTGAATATATGGATCTTTCCAAGTTAGGGTAGTAGATTCACTATTTCCTGACGCCTGCTCTGGGATAGAGTAAGGTTGGGGGATAGTTCATGTACCAGGAAAGATTTTCCTGTCTTGTATTGCTGCTAAATATAAAGAAAAATTTGAAAGCCTTAAGAACTCTGATCAATGCATTACAATCATGATTACAGAAATCTAATAATTATGTTACCCATCACCTGACAGAGATGGATACAAAATGTAGACTAAACCATAACACATTTGAACATGGCTACTACAGGAACATCTTTTCTTTGATTGTCCATCTTTGTTACAAGGATTTTATTTTATCTTTTTTTTTCAGAGAAGGGGTAGTTGGGAGAGAGAGAAAATAAATATTTGTCAATTAAGAAAATAAATTAAAGCAAAAAGAAATACAGCTGGTAAGTCAGCTTCTGGACTTAAGTCACTTTCTTTCTCTATCCATTGCACCACCTAGTTGCCCTTTAAGTAACCAGGAAGGGTATATGATTTGTAGTCTATATGATTTGTAGCTTGACCTTGGGTCAGCCATTTAACCCTTTTTAGCTGCCAGTTTCTTCATCAAAAAAATGAGGGACAAAATTACTCCTGTTTTCAGTCTGGTTTTTGTGAACCTCAAATGAGATCATACAAATTAGAGAATTCCACAAACCTTAAAGATTTATGTAAATGGAAGATAGAGTAATGGAGGAAAAAAGATCTCTTTTTACCTTTTCTGTACTTTTCAATTCAGCCATCCTATTTCTGACCAAATGTTGATAAGGAGTATATTGAAATGCCAGCTATTTTTGCATGTTTTGATAAGATCATATTTATTTGGATGTGTCTTTGGTAATCAAATTTAGTGAAGCAATCAAGACTTGGGATCTGAGACTGATTTCAGACTCTGGGGTCCAAATTGGTCTTTTCTCCCTCCTTTATGATCTGAATTATGATAATGATGTCTTTTCTGAGACTGTGTTTATGAGAATAAGAGTTTTGCAGAGTACAGCCTGAAAAATATTTTAGGCTAATATCACATTATTCATCTGTTTTCCATTGCAAATGTTGCAGAGGTTAGGACCTTTGTTGTGTCTTATTATTAACTAATACATATTGCAATGTTCACATGCATATTTTTAGTTGAAAACAGAATTCTCATTTTATGTACTTTGATTTAATTCCATAATGCATCAATTTAATCACATACCAAATTTATAGCCCTTGGATAAAATATATTTGAGGTTTTATGTGTATTCTGTAGGAATATTGCTTAAGAATAAGAGTGCTTCCCAGATCACTGGACCTGCTTCCAATTCAGACCCCCAAATTATTGTCCAGGGGAGCAACCCCTGCGGCAATGAAATCTGGTAACTTCCTTTTGCAGTTGCTGCATCCCAGATCTCCTCAGCAGCCGGTTATTAAAAACCTGGAAAAGACGGACAGGAATTTAACAGTGGAAATGACACGAGCAGAGATGTATTACCATCTGCTTTGCTATTGAAACTTAAGGTTTACAGCATTTCTCTGTCTGATTTGTAGTTGAAACTTCTATATGTTGTCTTGTCCATCAGAAAATAGGTTCCTTCAGAACTTGCCCTATTTTCTATTCTATTTATATCCCCATTGCTTTGCATATAGTAAGAGCTTAATAAATGCATTTTACTGCTTCGTTTGTATGTGTCTTGGATTACTCTAGTGTTGTTTTTGTATGATTTTCCATTTTCCTCAGCTAGCTAAATGTGTTCCTATTTCCTTCTCTCTTTTTGCCATTGCACAGATAGGACAAAGGTTTTATCAGTGGCCTTGGCTGAGACTAATTATGATGGGACTATTTATTGTCCGTGCCTCTCCAGGGCTGTCAGAGGGCTGTTTATACACAGCAGTCATCATTTTTGATGCTGTTTTAAACTAATAGGGTACAGAATCTTCTCATCTGTTCTTCATGTAGCTCATTATAACCATGGGACAGCAGGATCTAGGCACAGATTGTGGATGGAAGCAGAAGATGGGGGATACTGTTCAAAGGGCACTGGATTTAGACACCTGTTTTGAATCTGACCTTGACTATTGGCCCTATATTTCTTCATCTGTAAAATGGATTGAACTGTTTGGCCCTTTACTACAGTGATGTGCTAGAAGTAAAAGGGACTTTAGAATCTATCTATTAAAAACTACTTTTTAGAATACACATGAGCAAATTGATAGTAAGATAATAGACTTGTTCATGGTCACAGAGGTAATTAAAAGCAAAGCTGGGATTCAAGTCCATGCCCTTTAATACAACTCTTTCTAATACAGGACTTGAAGTCATAGGTGAATCATTTTTTTTTATGTGATTTATTTTCTCATGGTCCTTTACATAATGGATCTCTCCTTTGCATTGATTATACTGTGCTTCATCTGTCACAGTTATCACTTTCTATTTGTATTTTTCTATCTTTTTGTTTATCTATATCTGTCTCTTGATCGATTGTCAAGATATTAAGAGATATCCTGTTTTTCAGATCTAATGCCCAGCAAGCAGGCTGTGCCCTAAGCTTGGAAAGGCAACAATACTTTGCATTCATCCTTTGAATAATCTCACCCTTTGACAAAATATATTAGCTTCCCTATTTACAAAGGACTTGAGAGTCAGAAATAGCCAATATTCTGCAACAGAAAGTGACAAATCAAAATCTCCTGACCTGCTAACAATTCCTGAATTTCTATGCATAACTACACGTAAACTGGACTAGGTATTACATTCCTATTCCCACCACATTAACTCTGGTTCTGGACCCTGCTAAATGATCATAAGGCTCAATAACTCTAAAGACTTGAGACAATCAAAAGGCTAAATTTTTTTTAAAAACTTGGAAACTTTCCCAAAGGATCTAAAAAATGTGTATTTTCCCAAAGATGCCTGCATGCATGCGCTTGCCATGGGAACTGTTTGCTTAAGACTTAAGAATGACTGTACTGGGTCCCATCTTTTTATGGTTTTCAGGAATAAATACTCTATCACTTTGAAATTAATTAAACTAATTATAATTATTAATTATTAAAATTACATAATACATATAAATTATTTAATTTATTATTAATCTTATATTTATATATTTATATTAGTTATTATTTCATTGTATTATAATTAACTAATTATTATTAATTAAACTAATATTTGATTCCTGACTCGCTTTCTTCTGAGCTTCTTGTTTGGCTCAGGCCACTCACAGTTTAGAAATCAGTCTAATCCCCATCCACGTTTAAAATTCTTTTGTCACTATCAATCTCTGTCAATTTTTATCTCTCTAACTCTATATCTATCTCTATCAATCTAACTTTGTCCACTTATCTATCTATATCTCTGCCTCTATCTAGTTTCTTATGCTCAGATATTAGACTGAAAGTTCCTTGACAGCAGAATCTCCATTTAATTTCCTATTTGTATCACCAGTGCTTTATATACTTTTTTAATGGCCTTTGAATCAATCCCCTTCTTCTGGGGGTGAAACAAACTACTCCATAACTTCCTTCTCACCTCCTCCTCTCTTCTACTTTCTCCTCTTCCTTAGGATACTCATCAATATAGTGATGAACATCCCTTGCCTGTCTTGGGGAGACCAGTGTTTCCCAATAGAGATATCAAGGTTTTGTGAAGAATCATGGTGTAATGGAGAGAGTAAGAAATTGGCACTCAAATTTTACTTCAAGTATTGCCTGTGGATGATGGCCAAGTCATTTAGCAATTCTTGTCCTTAGTTTTCTCATCTTATAAAATAAGTGGAGTTTGGATTAAATGATCTCTGAGGTTCTATTGAGTTCTCAAACCATGATCCAATGGACCTTTTCAGCTTCAGGTTCTTTAGCTGAAAAATGGAAGCTTTGGATTTGAAAACTTCTCTGGTCCCTTTCAGCTCTCAATTTGCATTTTCATTCTTTCTCTCTTCTTCCTCCTTCAGGCAGCAAAATGACATTTTGGGGGACAAATCACCATTCCAATTCTTATTTTTTCCAAGCAGTCTCTAGAACCAGTCCTCAAGCAAAGACAGGCAAACACTTGCAGAAGCAACCTGGATAGGAATTATCAGCTCTCTATTCACTAAAGTGTAGAATGAGCTTGTAGTGCAGCACAGAAAGAGCAAATGACTGCCCATTGTCCTTCTCCATTGCCCATCTGTGTGGTTAACTGCATTGCGATCATCAGTGTCAGCTCTAAACAGCAAGAGCAGTAATACTCATTACTGGATGAAATAGGCAATTGAAGCAATTACAATAAAATTCGCATTTTCACAAATTACCTTGAAACAATTATACATAAAAACCAGGACTTGCCAACCTCTGGGTATCAAGGGAAAAAGGGAGCTCTTAGGTGTGATTATCTGTGTTGTCCAAATATATTCAATGTCTTATTTATTTTTTTTGCTTCTCTGTAGGAGCCCAGATCCTTAGATACTTTCCTAGCACACTTGTACACAATGTGCTTGAGTACTCAATATCAAGGGTTTAGAGGCATGTGTATGTGGAATATAGCATATACTATGAGCCAGACACTGTGCTAAGTGCTTTACATCTAATCTTTACAACAACACTTGGAGGTAGATGCTTTTATTATCCCATTTTACAGCTGAGGAAACAGGCAAAGAAAGATTTGTGCTTTGCCTAGACATAGATAAACTAGTTAGTGTCTGATGTAGCCAATTAGTGTCTGAGGTCAGATTAGGATTTTCTAACTCTGGGCCAAGTGCTCTTATCCACGGAAACATCTAATTGCCACAGGGCTGTTGAGATGTACAAGATAAGTCCCTTACTCTATATTCCCCCCATCGGGTGGTTTCCCTAGTGTATGGAGAACTCTTGACTCCTCTGCCAAGGGCATTTCTGCATTACAGATTAGGTTTTTTCTTTTTAATACACCCTGATGATGGCAAACCCAGATTGACAAATTTTATATGTATCATAGTAAGATTCCTGTGGGATAATCTTATTTCTTTGCAATTAATGACCAATCATAATCAGTATATGATGACTCATTTGGAAGCCTTCAAAGTGCTTGGTAGTGACTAAATTTCTTTGTTTCTGGGGAAGAAAAGGACCCCTCTCTGCAAATCTTTTGGATGAATGCACTTAAAAACATAATGGCTGATATTATAGTGAGATTTAGTCATACTAACAATAACAGCAGTATCTCTGTCGTCCTAATTCTGAGAGCTTCCGTTCTCTGTGAGAGTTCAACTGAGTCTTCTCTGTCTTTCTGCTCTTCTTAGTTGTAATCTAGGAGACAATATTTCTATTGATTCGATGGCAATTGGGGCAGTTCAAGACTCCATCAATGTGTTCTGAGAGTACATGTGTCAAGAAGATCAAAATGGACACTGCAGCTGGCATGAAGTCGTGTTTACTAGCTTCTTTTGGAAAAATGACAACTTCTGTTTGTTGTCATGGGATTCCCCTTTCTCTCCCCTTTACCTCTCATAACCTCTCACAACCAGGGTTATACAGTAGACATTATTTTTTAAGGTAACAGAACTGAACTCAGAGTCAGTCAGAAAGCCTGGTTTTCAAATACTGTCTCTAAACCTTACTTAGCTATGTGACTGAGCCTCAGGAAAATTCTCTAAGACAAGTTATAATCTTATTGTTGATAAGGAAAATTATAGGTCTTTGATGTATTAATGTATTTTTAAATTAAAGTAAATAAATTTATTTTGTCTTGAGAGTTTTGTTTGCATCCCTTGATAAAACCAGAAGTACTCTCAGACTCGTAAAAGCACGGCTGGAATTCACTCATGTATTAGTAAATGAATCAGTCTTCCTTCTTCATCATCATTCATCCCTCCACCTTCTCCCTCAAAAAAAGAGAAAAGGAGGAGGGCTAATGAGGTCTGAAGGGAGAAGTCAGTTTTTTAATCCCTTTGTCTCGGCTCAATACTTACCTTGGTTTATCCATTAACCATTAATAATCCTGACTTTTACACCAACAACTTTTAACCAAATCAAAAGTTTGTGAGTTTCTTCTGCATCCTTAGCAGGTCATTTAGGAGCTTGTCTTCATTGATTTCCCTTCCTAACTCCACTCTATCCCTTCTCCTCTCATCAGACCCTTAACAGCTCTCATTTCTCTCATTTATCAGGAAGACTCGATAATTGAAAAAGCATACCTGGTTCAGGCATCTTCTTCTCTTCTCTATTTCCTCCCGTTGTCAGAACACATGTAAACTGAGTGAAACAGGAAAGCAACAGCTCAGCTTGCCTGCTTTTTGTAAATAAGCTTCAATTAGGCTAAACCCCCTGCTCAGTTCTTTTCTCCATTTCTTCTTCTGAAACCCAAGTTAAAAGGGTAATGGGATATGGCTTTTGTGTTCTCTTCCAAGTTTTATTATGTGTCCCAGGTGTTCTTCCTTGGGCTGGAAAGGATTTATTAAAAAGATACAAATTGGTGACTGTAACAGCAAAGGAGGAGAAGATAGTGATCCATCCGGGGGCATTAATTCTTGCTTACAGAATGATATATGTGCAATAATTTAGAATGATTGTGTACAATGAAGAATAAATAACCTTCCTATTTCTTTCCTTCATTGTTACTGTGGGCATGACCAATGAACAATAAATAATGTTCAGTGTCATCAGAAGAGAGATCCTAAGTATAATCAGCATGAATGTGAGGGACAGAAGTGGACCATATCTTGTGATCTAGGTCTTTTTATTTGGGGGCTCTAGAATCAGTTCTATTTGCTGAGAATCATCATACTACCCAGCTAGGAAATAACTTTGGAAAGCTTAGTAACTCAAGGATTAATAACAAGGTTCTTCATATACAAAATCTTAATAACAGAATACATTATCCTGATTATGCTAGACTGTTGGATGGATAGCTTTTGGTTTAGGTTCATCAGTCCAACTATATCAATAAACTTCCAACCATCCCTTAGGAGATGCTATGATTTCAGCTCCTTTACTTGATCTCAGGTTGCTTGCCCCACTGTTGTGTCCCAGGACTAGGTACTCTAAAGGTCTCTCTATTTCTCAATGTTGTACATCCCTCTATCACTTGGGACCTGGCTGTTCTTCACATTTTCTCATGCATTAGAGAGTTCTAGGGTTATTAGATACATTATCCTAGCACTGATTGTATTCTGAGGAATGGAAGAGCCTCCTCTTGCAATCCCAATCAAGTCAGATTGAACTCTTTGTCTCAACAACATAAAAACAAACAAAAACAGCTTTTCACAGCAAATGAGGTCTCTAAGACCTCCATATACTCCACATTCTTTGACCCAGATTCATACTGCAACTTCCTCAATGATGTTCTCTCTAGCAGTAGCCCCAGGCCTGTCTCATTAGGCAGCAAGGTGTCCTAATGGATAAACCAACCAATCAATTAAAAATATTTATTAAAGGTCCATAATGTGTCAGACACCTTAGAAGCAGGAAGATCTAGATTTGAACCCAACTTCTAATATACATTTTAGTCTGTAGCATTCTGTAAATCCTTTAATTTCTCAGTGTCCTGAGACAACTCTTTAAGACTATATATTACTTGGAAGTTATTACTTTTCATTTCTACGGTTTGTTTTATTTTGTTTTGCTTTTTGCCTCTAGGAACCAATTAAGTCACAATCAAACCTTTCTGCTCATTATCCTCATCATCAACAACAACCCCAAAACAAACTTATGTGCCCAGAACTGTTCTAGGCATTGTGGTAAATAAAACAGAAGTATAAGTCTAATAAGGAAAATGTAACATCTGTTGTTTTTAACCTGTTTTGATTTGCTATTTCCACTTTCAAGTTTTTTTTTTTAATTGAACAATCTAGATTTGAATGCTCCTTATCACCTGTATGACCTCAGATTAATCATTTGATCATTATGAACTTTCATTTCCTTTTATTTAAAATAAGGGAGGTAGACTAGAAGCAGATCAACTTTGTTTTGCATCTAGCTTTTCTGGGATTGCATCATCCTAAGAAATGTATTGAATTCTGAAGAATTGACTCTGAAGTGGTGATGCATTGCCACCAGGTGGTGCTGTGCACCTTTCCCCCTTTCTAAGTTCCTGTTGGATTTAAAATGAGTTTGGGCAGCTGGGGGCAACGAGTAGTAAAATCACATGAGATTATTAGCACAGTGTCTGGCACATAGAACATTCCCTATAAATGCTTCCACCTTCCCCTCCCTTTCCTTCCCAATCTCCTCATTTTTTTCCCCCAGGTGCCCAGAGAAATTAAGAGTGCTTTGTTTGGAGTCAGAGGAACTAGATTTGAATCCCATTCCTACCATTTACTAGTGTAGGATGCTAGGAAAGTCATTTAACTTCTTTAGGTCTCATTTTTGTCAGCTGTAAAATGGGAAGTTAAAATAGATGAATACTAAGGTCCCTTCCAGTTCTAAATTTATGCTTCTGTGAGTATAGTATTCACCGAGGAGGGTCTGGGTAACAAATAACAATGGTAGACTTTGAATCTAGGTTCTTTGACTTCAAATACAATGTTTTCACCATTTTATCCCAGTTTCTTTCCAGTTCCTGCCTTCTCCACATCTTTGATTCCCTACTATCATTTCCAATTTCCAATTATATATATATATATATATATACATATATATATATATACTTTCAAAATAGTAAAATAATAAAAGGAATATTTTTAATCAGTAAGTATGACATGTTTCTGAGCTCCTCGAGTAAGGAATGGCAAGGTGATTCACAAGTATTTTAAGTAACATTCTCCTTTTTAATTGCACTCAACCCAGATTTAAATTCTAGGCAGGATTATATAACTAAAACCAGTATTGTGTTTCCATTAATCATCTTTGAAATTAGATGGATAGGGCAACTAGATAGCATAGTGGAAAGAGCACCAGCCTTAGAGTCAGGAGGACCTGAGTTTAAATTAAAACTCAGACACTTAACATTTCCTAGCTGTGCGACCCTGGGCAAGTCACTTAATCCCAATTCCCTCACCAAAAAAAAAAAAAAAAAAAAAGGAAAAAGAAAAGAAAAAAAATAAATTAGATGGATTTATGAAAACAAGTGAATGTAAAAAATATTGTCAAACTCTAATAAGAGGGGAAAAACCAAAATTTTAAGAAAACGAAGCCGAACATTTTGTATCTTTAAGATTCTTTCTTAATTGTATTTAGTCATCATTTAGTCTGGGCTAAAATTGATTTACTATGTGACAGTCCAGCTGATACTCTGGAAATGTAACATTTTAAAAAAATTATATTCACCTTGACTAGAGCTCCCTTCACCAATTAAATATCTACTTTAGTAGGGCAGAAACTAAGTGGAAAGCTAAATGAACAATTGCTTCATACCTGGGAATCTTCCTCTATCTCATCCTCCTCCATGATTTAGATCTCCAGATCAAATTCTCTCATTAGAATTTAAGAATCATGAAAATCGCAGAGTATTGGATTTAGAAGGAACCTCAACTATGTAAACCTGAACAAGAATTCCTTTATTCCAACATCTCTGAAGATTGATTAGTCAACTTTTATCCACAGATCTCTATTGAGGCCATTCCATTTTTGGACAGTTTCAATTGTTTAGGAGTTTTTCCTGACATCCATCTTAAAATCTCATTGTTTTTCCTTTTGATTGCTCCAAGTTCTTCTCTCTAGGATCAAAATTTCACCTTCCAAAGATCTTGCATTTCCTGTTTCCCCTAGCAAGACTTTTCAAGTTGATACCTCTGCCTTGAACATGATTCTAGTCCAGAGAACCCTAGGAAACCATATCTGAGATTTCTGGTGAAGCTTTCTCAATAAGAGATATTGAGAGATAAGAGATTAAGAGATAATATTATTCTTGATTAGAATACTCTTTTTAATTCACCTCGAATTATTTTCTTAGAGCAAGATCCAGCAGAACTTGCTGTTCTATCTTGTAGTTGAAGGTAACTTGATATAAAAATCTTAACTTTTGAGGAGTTTAAAATGCATTAGAGTATATAATGTCCATGTAGGTCCATAGATGTCTTGCACAAATTAGGATATGACAAGTGCATAAAAATATAACTTACTTTGAGATCTCAATAGGGAATCTCCTAATTGATAATTGTCACCAGGAAATTAGATGCAAAAATCTTATTTGGCAGTTGAGGTAGCCTACAGCAGCCTACAATTTTCATAAACAGCATACAATACTGCTTTCTTTTATAGAAATACTACTTGTAAATCCTAGTTTATAGCAGAATATAGTTTATAAAAACACCACCTAAATTGGACATAAACAAACTTTGGAATAGAGACTTAAAGTGGGAGGCAGTGTGAAATCAAACTCTTCAGTTTCCAGTCAGTTAAACCTCTAGTGCTCTCATACTTTAATGTATTTGAGTATTCTCTCTAAAGCTGCATCTCATAGATCTTCTATGCCTGCCTGTCCCATATGACTATTATCCATGTTTTCCCATAAATTCACCACAGAGTTAAACTTATGCCAGTAAATACTTTTTGCTTCCTTCAAAGTATTTCAAAAAGAAATGTGACTAGCAGAGTTGGGTGAACTCTTGAGTAGGGAGGATGGTGCACATTGAGCAATTATAAGGAGTTTACACTACTTAAAAGCATCTGGAATGAATCTCTTCTGGGAGATGGTTGCCTTATTTTCTTTTGAACATTTATAAAATGTTATTTAAATTTGGCCAAACAAGTTGTGCTGTATACCAAAGGGAATTATCATAGCTTCCTTCCTCATCAGCCAAAGCTCACTCACCATAAATTGCAAACTTGCAAAGATTCTTTTTGTCTCATTGCCTAGAATTAATACTTATACTTATCCCAAAGTGAAAAGACAGACCTCAAAATAGGGTAATAAGATTATTCAATGTGAGAGTAGATTGGCCAGTGACATGAAGTTGTACGTCTAGAAAACAACTTTCTTCAGCAAAATCAAGGTTGGAATTCAGAAATAATCTAAAATAAAAGTGAATTGACTTTAAATGAAATAGCTTTTTTATTAGTAAATTATATGTATTTATGAACACAGGTATAATATTTCTGCTTTGGATGTTGAAATTTTTTTCTTCTGTAATCTAGGACACATCTCATACATGGGCACATTTTAGGAAAGCCTCTAATCAAAACTACAGTTCCTAAACTTCCACTGATGTTCTTTCTTATTAGACTAACAAGAAGATATGTAACTAAAGAACTTAGAAAAAATAAATAACAAGGAAAATCTTCATATATTCTCTCCCATAGTTTTTTAAACAAGGGTTTCTTTAAGTTTTTCCTGTGACCCCTTTTTGCCTAAGAAATTTTTTCATAAAATTTTAAAAAAAGATCATATAATATTTACCAGATGACTAGCAGAAAGCATTGGAGTGCAGTAGAACTACAGAGTAGCACTATAGCAGAGAACCTATAAGTAATAATGTATTGGAGAGAATGACCATTCAGGGAAGCTCATGGATGATACCAACATGAACACCCAACAGTGACAGAGATAAGGGGGAACTTAGTGGGAGTCTGAATTATTCTGGAAGCATGTGTACTCATGTCCTTTCTCACATCAGTGCTAAAGGGCCCAGCTTCTTAAACCACATATGGGATCGAGTCATGAAAATATGATTTATTAACAGTAAATTTTGATTTGTATACCCATTTTATGGGTATATAGGTATATAAAATTGGTATACAAATCAAAATACCCAGCAGACTAGAAAAGCCGATTTAGGTTAGGTTAAATCTCTTGTTTTAAATTATTTAATTCTGAATAGCTTGTTATTGCCTTAGTTCATTCTACTATTTGACTGAAGGTAAGAAAATACCTTTCTACTCTTAGTTACAATTCTTGTAAATAATCCCCAGAGATAGACTGACTGGATAGACTGCAACTTTTTGTCATAGTTCCCAGGTAGAAACAAGCTATTGCTTTCCTTGAGTTTATTTTTGGTTCTAAGATTTGTGTTTTTGTATAACAGACTATACATCATATCTTAAATAACATCATAAGGTAATAGATTTAGAATTTTAAAAAAGATATATAAATAAACAAGAATAATATAGTTGTTTTGTAAGGAAACTGATGTTCAAAAGATATAAATACTTGCTTGAGGTTATACAGTGGCAAAATCAAGGCTCATAAATGTCACTAAATTATAGAATTTCAGAATTGGAAGGTATTTCAGAGGTCATCATCTCCACTATAATAGATTCCACAAGAGGATCCAGATTTTTGGAAGTCCTCCAACAAGGGAAGAACTCATTAACTTCCTCAGGAACCTATTCTACTTTTAGATAGGTCTAATTGTTAAAAAGTTTTTTTCTTACATCAAATCAAAATTTGACTCTTCAAACTCTGTCCATTGTATCTAGTTCTGATTCCTGGAGTCAAACAGAACAAATATAATCCCTTTTCCACATAGAAGTTCTTCAAACATTGGAATATGATTAATGAATCTTCTTTTCTGCAGGCTAAATATCCTAAGTTCCTTAGCCATTTGGGTGACTGTTCTCTGATTGTCTTATGCTTATCAATGTCCTTTCTAAATTAGAATGTTCAGAATTTAACCCAGTACTTTAGATGTGGCTAGACAGTATCAAACAATTACACCTCTCAATGTTGCCTAAGATCCCACTAATTTTGTCAGCTAATATATCACATTGCTGACTCATATTGAGCTGTCCACTGGTAACTCTAGAATTGTTTTGGACAAGGGTTGCCTACTTGTACCTTCAACTTCTAATTATTGTGAGGATTGTTATGGGAGCCTCCTGCTAGTTGCTGCTGGGTCTCTAAATCTGATTAGCAGAACAGATCCCTTCATGTGAGAGGATGACCTCCCTCTTCTTCCCTCTTGCCTCTAATTTATTTCATTCCCAATTCACAAGCAACATATGTGTCAGTAAAGGCTGAATTACAATTCTTTCAAGTGTGTTATATTCACAGCTGTGGAGTCTTTTGGTGAACTGATCTACCCCCTCACATTTAGGCATGGTCCTTAACAAGATAATTTTAATAATCAAAAAATAAGACTAAAATCTATTACATTTCATCTTATTAGATTGTTTTAGGTCCCAATTCTGTCTTCTAACATATAAATTCTCTCCCCCAATCCTGTAGATTTTCCTTGTGATTCAGATTGACAAGTTATTGATAAAATGTTGAATAACATAGGACCAAGCAGAGCCACATGTAGCATTCCCAGTGGAGAGTTTCTAAATGGATATTTAAACATTAATGACTATTCAGAGTCCAGCCATTCTTTCAGTTGCAAATCCATCTTCTTGAATTATTTTCTTGCCACTATCCAGCCACTTTGTCCAAAAGAGTTATATGAGATTTTATCAAAGATTTTGGAGAGGATTCTGGGAAGATGGTGGCTTAGGTAAAAAATTCTAAGTTCTCTAGATTTCCCATCCAAACAAGACAAAATAGTGTCTCAGGGCAAACATAGAATGGTTAAAAACAAATAGGAACTGGGCAGAACAGTAGACCTCCTGAAAAAAATCAAAGAAAATCCAAAGAAAGATACCAGGTAGAAAATCTGGCTCATGTGAAGTGTAAATAACTTCAAGCTAGTTCCATTGAAACAACTGTTAGTTGGCTTGGGAGGTAGCCTCAGTCCCAGTCACAAAAACTTTCACTTCCCAGAAAGTGTCAGGAGTTGGGTGTTTGAGTTTAGATTGAGGGAACCTTTCCTGGTTAAAAATGCCTACAGTCCTGGCTGAGAAGGAATCAGCACTCCCTGGGATGAGTACTGGAACAGGAGCACCGCTGACTCCTGGTACCTACAGGATGGTGAAGTTTTTAGTTTCAATTCTAGGCTAGAGGAGACACCTGAAAGAGGAGCTAAAGCTTAGAGCCATCAATTTCCTCCTTTCATCTTATCCCTTCTCTTCCCCTTTCCTTTCCCCCTCTCTTGCCCCAGGACTCAAGGTGATTACACTAACAAGCCCTTATTTAAAAAAAAAATGAGATAAAGAATTTGACCCATAGACAATTACTATAAAAAGAAGCAAGACCAGTGTTTATATTCAAAGGAAGATACTGAAGTAAAAGCATTCTCTCCTACACCAAAAAGTAATGTCAAATGTCCGTCAGCCCAAAAAGAATTCATGGAAGAACTCAAAAAAGACTTTAAAAATAAAATGAGAGAGACTGAGAAAAAATTTAAAAAATAAGAACAATCCAAGAATAACAAGAAAATTATGAAAAGGAAGTCAACCAACTAGAAAAGAAGATCCAGTGTTAAGGAAGAAAGTGACTCTGAAAATTAGAATTGGACAATGAGAAGTCAGAAAAGTCCTAAGAGATAAAATATAAAGAATGAAAACAAAAAATAGAAGACAATGAAATATCTAATAAGAAAAACACCAGATCTGAAGATCAGATCCAGAAAAGAAAACAAGAATAATTGGACTATCTGAAAGCTACCATCAAAAAAAGTCTTGATAGAAAGTGTTAGAATAAGAGGAAAATAGAAATTTAAAAAAAATCCAGTGATCATCATTTGAAATAAATTTTATGAGGAAAACCTGCAGGAACATCATTGTTGAATGTTGAAACCCCTAGATCAAAGAGAAAATTCTACAAGTAACGACAATAAACAATTCAAATATTCTGGAGCCACAATTGGAATCACAGAAGATCTATCAGCAGCTATAATAAAACTGCAGGTATTGGAATACTATATATCAAAAGCCAAAAGAACTAAGGTTGTAACTGAAAATATCACAAAATTAACCATAATCCCGAAATTTGAAAAATGGATAGTAGATGAATTTCCAGAATTTTAGGATTTTGTTGCCAAAAAAACCTGACCTCAATAGAAAATTTGACATATAAGAAATATGTGGTAAACATTAAAGGCTAATTTCAAGGGACTCACTAAGGACAAACTTTTGGGGGAGGTAGGTGAATAGATCTGAAATCTACTCATATCGAAAATGGGAAAGGAACAACACATACACACATATACTAAAACTCTTCAATATGTATAAAGAAATAAGAGTATGAGGGAATAGGACAGGCAGGATATAAAAAGGTGTGTAGATTAATGGGAATGGATAAGGGATATTTTTAAAAAGGAAAATCAGATTAGCCTGGCATGACTGATTCTTCATAATGGAGCCATGATGACTTTCTGTGATTATCATTCTTTTCTACCTATTCTTCAATGTTCTTTTAAATAACATGTTCTATAAGTTTTTCAGGAGTACTCTGCAATTTGTAGGCTCTTTTCTCTCCCATTTTTTTTGAAAACTAGGAAAGTGTTTGCCTTTTTCCAAGTCTGTGGCACTTCTCCCATTTTTCACGATCTTTTAAAAATAACATTCACTGTGACTCAGAAATCATTTCTTCCACATCTTTCATTACACAAAGATGTAGTACATCTGGACCAGGTGATTTGTATTCATGAAGAGCAACCATATTAGGTATACCTCTCTACAAGACATAAACTGGCATAATGGATAGAAAGAAGGCTAACTTAGGAATCAGGGTGACACCTCTGATAAAAGACACCTTTCGATACCTCAAACAAAGTTATAGAAAAGATGCTAAGCACACTGATAGAAATTCCTCATCAGGTGCTTAAGCACCAGTGAAATCATAAGATTTATACTGCAACAGAAAAACCCACCTTTCCATTAGCCATTTTCCTCCCACTTCTTGTCAATCTCTGGTCCTTGGCAGAGTAAACAAAAGCAAAGTAAGAATTAAGAGCCTCTGCATATTTTCTTTTATAAGTTATCCCATTCTTTCCCCCATCCTATAGAAAGGTTTTATTCTTTGATCCTTTTCTTTCTTCCAATATAGCTTAAACACAAAAGAAAGCAGAACTTAGTTTTGTACATATCCTTAACTATCCTTACCAATTTTAGCTAATTTTGAGTTTTAGCACTCATCATATTAATTTTAAAGTGCTGTGTCATTTAAAATGCCATTAAAGAAGATGAATCCCCCTCTGTCTTTTCCTAAGGGCCAGAGGGCCTTTCCATGAGTTGCATTGAGAGCAGAAACTGTTCCATTTTCTAATTGGATACCAAAGTTTAAGAACAGTGCTTTACATATAATAAATGTTTTTCATTCATTCATTCATATTATGCCATGTTTTTCTTCTCTTATATATGTCTTTTGTAAATATCTTTTAGTAATTCAGATTGGTTGGTGAATTCTCTCTCCATTCATCTTGACTTTTTTTTTTTAAGAGATCTCCCTCTATCCTCAATTGTTTTTTTTTTTTTTTTGTCTGTCTTCAAAATTTCATTTCTGAGAGTTTCCCTTCCCTTCTAAAATGACTTCTGTAGAATTTAATTTCATGAGATACTATCTGTCTTTCCTTTGAACCCTTTGAAATCTGCTCTTTCAAAATCAGGAGGTGAAGGGATGGGAGGATATCAGCCTACATTCATTTTTCTTCTTCTGCATCACAAACCCTCAGAGTTAAAGAGTTTATTGCCTCCAAGGGTCCTGTAATTTCTACCTCGGGAACCAATTCTTTCCTATTTGTGACATTCAGGTCTAGGTTCATACACTTATAGGTTCATACATCTTCTGAAGTATGAAATTGTCATTAAGACAAGCCAGAAAGTGGATAGAGCACCAGCTCTGAAGTCAGGAGAATCTGAATTCAAATCTGACCTCAGACACTAAACACTTCCTAGCTGTGTGATCCTGCACAAATCACTTAATCCCAATTGTCTAAGAAAAAAAAAAAAAAAAGACAAGTCAGCAAGTTATTAGCTACACTATTTTGGGAGATCGAGAAGAGTAAGTATCTGGGTCGTTGAAATTCCTCTCCATTCTTTTCAGGTATATAATCTGTTTCTAAAACTACTTTTTTCTGACCAGATAGTGAATAGTATATGCCAATGATCTTTACCATGTTTCCCCAATTCTGGTTTCTGCATTTCTCAAAGAATACATCTTTTTAATATAATGCTACTCTTTATTTCTCTTTTTTTCCCTTTTGAGTTAAGCACATCCTTCTAGAACTATATTTTAGTCATAGGTCAAAGCCCATCAAGTTTGAGTGATACCTATGAAGTAAAATGTGCTTCTTTGAAGTAGGATTTCATTTAGAGCAAGAGTTCACAAGATGGAGCTTATGGCTCCTAGGAGACACATATAATAATCATTATAGGTGTAGAAAAACTATATTATCTCATCAATTACTGCTAAGAATGGTGATTTCCAGCAGAGGCTGCTTTCTTCTGAGTTGCTGTGGGAAAAGCATGGGCATCCAGGTTTTTTCCCTCCTTTCTTTGAGGGTGGGCACAAGTATAACAGCAGGGGCAGATGAAGGGTTAGTAAAGGGGAAAAATTTTTGTAACTATTAATACATAAGATAAAACTGTTTTCTAAAAATATGGTTTATTTTATCTTTTTAAAAAATTTCTATGTTTATTTTGTAACAAAAGAGAAAGTTACCTTCAAAGCAGGAAGATTTCAGTTCAGGCTCTGCAACTGCCATTTACCATATAATTGAACAAATCATTTAAAGTTTCTGCACTTTAGGCATCTTCCCAAGATTGTAATTTGAAAAGTAGGTGTTGACTTGAATTAGCTAAAAGAGATTCATCACTAAACCAATGAAATTATAAGTTCAGTGTTTATCCCTAGAATTTAGTAATATAATAGTAAATGTATATAACCTGTAAATTTGTATAAAGACTCTAGACTTACTCTCCCAATATAGGCACTAGCAGGTTAAGTTCCTAGAATAAGGGTCATTATATTTTTTCCCTCAAGATTTTAGGAATACCCTTGAGATGGTCTGTATACACATACATACAGAAAAAGGTGCTAAGCACATTGATAGAAACTCCTCATCAAATGCTTCTTATACCACTGAAATCATAAGACTTATGCCTAATGGAAAAACCCAACTTCCAATTGCTATGGGGAATAGCAATTTCCCTCCATATCCCTGCCAATGAACAACTCTGATACCTCCTCAATATCATAGATAACCCATTAACTTCATGACTTTCACAAAGTAATATTTGCTGAGAAGATAAAATGAAAACCAGAACAAATTTTCTCCCTAAATTACTTCCTCTACCACCTAGGTCCTAGGGGAGAATGGATCAGGACTTAAAGCACTTTCTATAAAGAATGTGTCCGGCAAGCTGACTTCAGAATGTACCATGGCCAATGGACAGAATCCCTCCCTTACTTTGGCTACCAGATCAATCCACTACTAGGCTGAATCTAGTAGCCTACTAACTAGCTCATTCAGCTCAATTTCTGTAAATCCTGGCATAGATTCTAGAACCTGGACTTTTCATGTCTCCTTCAGTACCCTGAAGCTCACAAGGTTTTAGCCTAGTTCATTCCATCTTCTGTTTCTCATTCACTTGGGAGTAATAAAGAATGAAATGGCAGAGACATGGAAATTTAATGACTCCATCTGTTCAAGGCCATATATCTCCTTTTCCAGAGGCTTGCACTATGCTTTAAGGTTTGCAAAAACCTTTTTAAAAAGTCAGGATGTAGACTATTTGTTCTTTTTTAATGCACACAAAGGGCAGGTAGGACATGGGGCTTGGAAGCAGGAAAATTCATCTTCCTGAGTTCAAATCCAGCCTCAGACACTTACTAGCTGTATGACTCTGGGCATAGCATTTAATCCTGTTTGCCTCAGTTTCCTCATCTATAAAATGAGCTGAATGGAGAAGGAAATGGCGAACTATTCTAGTATAAAGATATCCCAGATGGAGTTAGGAAGAGTCAGACATGATCAAAAAATAACTGAATGTTTATGATTAAGCAATTTATGACTTAAAAGCAAATTAAAAGGTTATTTTTTATTTTTCACAATATAGTAAGCAGAAAGTATTATCAGAATACTGCTCATGCTTTGAAGTGGTGGGGCACTTCAATAGACTGGGCACTTAAGGTTAGTCCTCCATGAAAAATAAATATATAAGTATTAAGTATGAGTGTTCAGGATAATTTTTTTTTTTTTTGCTGAAAACATCTCCAAAAAGTTTGTACAACAGTGATGTAGAAGAGTAGAGCTATCTGATTTCAAATATAGTGGCATTGCATTGTATCAGGTCACTTTCAAAATGTCATTAAATATGTGCTTGCTCTCTCTTTAAAACTCATACGTCTTCACTATTAAAGCCTCAGTTAACTGAATTAGTCAGGAAATGTATTCTGGATAATTCAGTATCAATTACTGATTACAGAAATGTCTGTTTTTTCAATGCCTATTGTTGAAAATATCTTTAAAATGCTTCCTTCCATTTTCCTGCTTGACTAAGCAGAGTCTTTTGAACACATTTAAATCTTTCATTGTTAATTGGAGATCTTACAAGGACGTGGAGTCATTATTTTCCTAATAACTTCTCTTTTACAGGCCTACAAATGTTCCTACAAAAAAATGTAGGAGGTGAGATTGACATTAAACTGTCCTTTAAACAGTACCTCAAAATTTCATTTTGGCTAGCTAAGTTTTTTCTATTTCAGTTTCTTTTCTTTTGACTTCTCAAAAGGAGGTGCAGAAAATGAATTTTTATAGAAAATTTAAGGCCAGAAGGAATGAAAAAAAAACATTTATTAAATAGTTAGTTACTGCAGGAAATGGATAAATATATATCTTTCTGAAAGGATGGCTGTGAGGACAAAATGAGATAATATAAAGTGCTTTGCAAACATTAAAGCACTAAAATATAATAATAATAATAATAATAATAATTATTATTATTATTATTATTATTATGTTTTTTATGAGAAAGCAAGACAGCAAAAGGTACTAGGAAAGAGACTCTAAGTTCTGTTGAAGGGAGGCCAAGTAAGAGAGTTGTCATTCAGGCAATATGGCTGGGGATGATCAAGAAGGTTAGAGATTATTTACACCAACATTCCCTTTCTTGAAATCAGGCAACAAGTTCAGTATTTTAGTGTTAAAATAAAGAATAGGAATTCTGACTTCTTGACTCCAAGATCCTCAAGTTTGCATTATTTCTTGTTATGTGAAGGTTCTGCTTAATTGTGTTCTGGATATTTGAGATGTTTCCATATCATAAAAATAATAATTAAACCCTAGAATATGTGTGCAAATGTAGATGTACTGCCAGAATGTATAACTTTAAATAAAACCAATCCTTAATTTCCTTTCATCTCATCTGCATTCTCAGATAATGAATCTCTTGGTGATGCTAGAATATGTATCAGGCTCTGGCAGTGAAGTCAGAATTTATAAATCAATCAGTAAATGAAATAGGAAAGTCTTGGCTTTTTAGAAAGGAAATTATTTTCCTGGCTGTGCAAACAATTTGAAATGTTCTTTGAAAATAAGCCTTCCTTCAGGATTTTTTCCCTTTCCCTTTGAGAATTTCTGCATTGATTTTCATGGCTAATAGTGGATAGTGAAAGCAGGGTGTTGTGCCAGAAAGTGGAATCTCATTTCAAGCTAAGCATGGAGTTTCTTAGGACCAGATTCTATTTCCTAGTAAGGCTGCACAGGGAAGAAGCAGAGATAACACATTGATGAAAATGGTTCATAGTTTATTGTTTGTCCATCTTTTTCAAAGAGCACCATCACATCAGAGAGGTGGTGCTTTGTCATGCAAGTGAATTAGATTTGAGTGAGGGAGGGCTGTGCAAGGTCACCTGCACCAGTTTCTTCTCTGAAGGTAACTGGGTCCAGTAGCAAGATAAAGATCAGGATGACTGGAGATGGCTCTGGATGAAGTGGGAGACCCTGACCTTAAGCTAACAAGTCTGTTTGACTGAGGCAATGTCCATTCAGTGATTAAGGCTAGGCAAGAAAGAAAGCAAACAGAGAATAGCCTTTTTTTACATAATAAAAAAAATCCATTTGAAAGAAGACTCTCAAAGTTTCTAGCCAAAACTGTAACTATGTTATTTACATCAACTCCAAGATAATCTAGATCCAAATAAAGACCAAGTGGGGCTTGGTCTCTCACCTCTTGTTGGCCAATCTATGAAAACCAGAATGATTTGGATTTAAGGCATGATTCTTAAGAAATCTAGCCATGAAATCAAGATATCAAGAAAGTGTTAGTATATTTTAAGTACTTTGAAGACCATTTGAGACAACTAGAAAAACTGGTGCTAGGAGAAAATAGGGAAGGTCAATGTATTTTTGAAAAGTTGTATGTAAAACAACTGTTAATGTAGTGTGAATCATACTTAGTATAATAAAGAAAATTAATATTTAAAGAAAGATTATAGTGAATTGTCTTATAGAATGGAGAATTGGAGCAAATTACCATCCTCATATTTGAGCTTTGAAATAAATTTGAATTTTTGGTGGGGGATGGGGTAGGGAGGCCTAAAGCATTTGCTTAAAGCAAGGGCCACCATAATTAGTACATCACTCTGCAGACTATCAGTAAAAGTATCTACATAAATACAAAACAACCAACTGAGAAAGAAAAGTGGAAATTTAGTCCAATCAGTTACTCTTAACCTTCAGAAATCAATCAAAATACAATTATTAAGTGACTGATATGTATAACATATGCAAAGGATATGGAACCAAATCTTATTTCTCCTTAGCCTTTCTTTCTCCTTGTGGTATGGTTGACTTTGTCAACCCACTGATGGGCTATGGGGGTACAGAAATGCTGACCCCCCAAAATATGTTGGGCTTCCAGGACTCTTCCATATGGTCTGCCAAATATTGGGGAATGGGGATTTGGATCTCAAAAATATATTGGAGTTATGAGCCAGTGTTATGAGAAGAATTTAATCCACTGGGTCCGAGGTAAAATCTTTGTGCAGGAGGATTGCACTGCTACTATTTACTACTTTAGCTTTTCTACCAACCTGTTTTCTATTTACACAAATCAATCAATCACCATGACACTGTTTATTCTTCAAGATAAAACATTTACTAAATAAAACAAAAGCAAACATAAGATATGCCCCATAAAAGGTAAAAGCAGTAACAAATAACAAAAATATGAGATTCCTTAAAAAATCTGTGAGACATTTTCCAATTAATGCATACAGTGAGAGTGTGCATTCACAGCCCTTTAGCAGTGTGTGATGTGAATAGGGAAACCCATGTACCTAAAACAACTTATGACTCTAAATGACTGACTTTGTCCTAGGAAACTTGATAGAGTAGTCTTAGTTTCATGCATCACTTGCTAAATAAAGTTGTTTTTCTAGTTCTCTACTATCCATTTGGTCCTCACAGATTTCCTACGAGTCAAATATGGTTCTTTCAGGACACTAAAGTAGTGACAAACTCTTCTAGCTCACAGCCATCCCTAAGCATCTCTAGTATCTGGAATCTCTCAGCCATTGTGAGTTTGTAAGATAACTTTTTTTCCTTCATTGTACATTATATAAATTTATGAAGTATAAGGTCTACAAGCATCAATTACAAATATCATCTGTATAACTAAATAACAAGATTTGTTATTATTTTTGACCTAATAAAACTATTTTTTTTAAAAATCTATTTATTGGGGCAGCTAAGTGGTGCAGTGGATAAAGCACCAGCCCTGAGGTCAAGAGGACCTGAGTTCCTAGCTGTGTGACCCTGGGCAAGTCATTTAAACCCCAATTGCTTCAGAAAAAAAAATATATATATATTTGGGGTTTTTTTGGGGGGAGGAGAGAGATATGTTCTAAGAAATGTTAAAGCTGTTACAGTAATGATCAATTCCCCCTAAGCCAGCAAACTGCTATGTTGCTCAGATTTGTTCTGGGTTTCTGAGGAGTTTCTCCCTCTCATGTTGTAAATAGCAATAAGGCCATGTAACTTTTCTCCAGCCAGCTCTTCAAATAATAGGGTATTTTCTTCTGTCCAATCAGTTCTTAGAAAATCTAAGTATCTTTTCTCAATGAAGTAAGTAAAAAAGCCTCCTTTCGCTCTTTGTTTCTTCCTTTTAAACCAGAGAGGGAAGTGGAGGGTAACATGGTCACATTGAGCTTTTTTCCCCTCTCTATCTAGTTGACATTAGGGAGCAATAAGCCAGTCCAGCCTGCTTTCCACATAGCATATTCAGTTTTCTTCCAAAGGGTTTCCAGCACCTGCAAAGACTCAATTCCTGTCAATTTGCTGATTCTATCTCATGTAAGTAGTTCCTCTCATCACCTCCATGATTTCTGTTCCTGATTCCTTCTGTACTCAGATTTTCTCCTGCTTCTTTCTTCATTTGGCCGTCTCTTACAAGACCTTATCTATGTTCTAATGTTGGAAATATTTCTCCCTTTCTAATTATAAATAGCAACAGGACCAGGTAACCTTTCTGTATTTCTTCAAATAGTTCTTCAAATTAACAAATCATCTCTCAACAAAGTCAAGTATCTTCACTCCCTAATGTGTTTTTGCATAAGTCTAGATTTTCTTAAATCCAGACATCTGTAAAAACCTGAATTACTCCCTCTATCCTTCCCACAACTTTAAATTAGAGAAGCTAGTGGAGGGCAACACAGATAGTTGGAGAATTTTCTCTTTTCTCAGAGTGTAGACTCTAATCAGGGTATACGATGTGAAATGCAAAAGATATATTCCAATTGTCTTTATGAGACCGTTTCCCATAGGTCCCACACTATTATGTGACTTGTAATTTTCAAGAAATATATTTTAAAACTTCTGAAAGTAGTCTCATAATAAGCGTTAGACTACAATGTACCTGTAGCCAATGTTACCTCAGATAGTTCACTATATTCAAACGAGTTCTCAGTAAATTTCTCTACTGGGAATTTCTCTTCTTTCTGTCTCTATCTCTGTCTCTGTCTCTTTCTTTGTCTCTGTCTCTGTCTGTCTGTCTCTCTCTCTTTCTCTATGTCTCTCTGTCTCTGTCTCTCTGTCTGTTTCTCTCTGTCTCTGTCTCTGTCTGTCTGTCTCTCTCTCTTTCTCTGTCTCTGTCTGTCTGTCTCTCTCTCTCTATGTCTCTCTGTCTCTGTCTCTGTCTGTTTCTTTTTCTCTCTCTTCCTGTCTCTGTCTCTACCTCTCTCCCTCTCTCTTTCTTTTTTTTTTCTATCTCTCTTTCCCTTTCTCTTTCTTTGTCGCTGTCTCTCCCTGTGTCTCTCTCTGGCTCTGTCTCCTTCTCTCTGTGTCTTTCTCTGTCTCTGTCTCTCTTTCCCCCTTCCCTCCCTCTTTCCCCCCTGTCCTTTAGAACATCTCTTTATTCAACACTTCATGAGCACCTTTGTTTCTCCTCGGATTGATTTTATGAGTTTTCCTGAGGTAAATATTCTTTTATTGCCCCTTTTAGAAACCAAAATATCTACACAAGAAAGGGTCACTTTGTATAGGAAATAAAAAAAAATTGATTGGTAAACCCAGCCATAGTAGTCAAGGTGATTTTCAATTATAGATATAGCTTTCCAGCTTGGTGTTCTTTGAGCTGCTTTTCTTTATGAGCACTGTTTAAAAAAGAACTTAGAATAGTTTGTTCTGCTAATTTCAGAAAGCCCATTTGCAATTCCTTTATGAATGTCAGGTTTTCACATAAACACTGGAAGCAACAAAACTTTGGGAGAGGAATGATATCCATACTGCATGACACTGGATAAATATGCTAAGCTTTCTCACTGGATTCTGACATTACCCATTCAAAGCCCTTCCTTCATCTGGATGTAGAGGATAAGAGTACATGAAGATGACACTTTGAGGGCCAAAAGTAGGAGGTGATTCTCTTGAACAGGGGACTGGACCTTATTTTTTTTAACATTCATTTAAAAAATTTCAGTTCTAAATTATCTTCCTCCTTCTATTCCTTCCACCCATTAAAAGGCAAGTAATATAATACCTATTATACATTAGTGAAGCCATACAAAGCATCTTTCATTTTAGCCATGTTGCAAAAAAAGCAAGAAAAATAAAGTAAAAAAAATATGCTTCAGTCTGCATTCAGAGTACATTAATCCTCTGTCTGGAGATGGATAACATTTTTCATCATGAGTCCTTTGGAACTATCATGGATTATTATATTGATCAGAGAAGCTAAGTCTCTTTCACAATTGATTATTGTTATAATATTGTTGTTAATATGAACAATATTCTCCTGCTTTTGATCACTTCATTTTGTATCAGCTCATGGTCTTCCCATATTTTTCTAAAACCATCTCTTCATGCCATTTCTTATAGCACAGTAGTACTCAATTACAATCTAATACAACTTGTTCAGCCATTTCCCAGTTGATGAATATCTTCTTTGCCACAACTCAAAGAGCTGCTGTAAATATTTTTGTCATAAGATTTCTTTTTTCTATGCTTTCTTTGAGGTACAAACCTAGATATTGCTAGGTCAATGGGTACGCATTATTTTATAATTCTTTGGGCATAGTTCCAAATTGTTCTTCAGAATAGTTGGACCAATTCAAAACTCCACCAACAGGCATTAATGTATCTCAAATTTTTTACATGCTCTCATTTGTCATATTATTTTTTGTCATGTTAGCCAGTCTGATAGGTGAGAGGTGGTACCTAACAGTTGTTTCAATATCATTATTAATGATTTCATCAATCCTACGAATATTATGTCATATGAGTATTGATAACTTTGATTCTTCTTCTGAAAAATGCTTGCTTTTATTTTTTAACCATTTATCAATAGGGGAATGGCTCTTATTTTTTATTAATTTGTTTTTTTTTTTGTTTGTTTTGTTTTGTTTTGTTTTGTTTTTTGCTGAGGCAATTGGGGTTAAGTGACTTGCCCAGGTTCAAACAGCTAGGAAGTGTTAAATGTCTAAGATCAAATTTGAACTCAAGTCCTCCTGACTTCAGGGCTGGTGCTCAATCCACTGCACCACCTAGTTGCCCCCATTTTTTGATGGGGAAGATCTGATAAGTAATTTTTTCCAAAGCTTCCCTAATTTGCTTTTGCTATCACTTTTTATTTCTAAATCATGTACCCATTTTGAACTAATTTTAGTACGTAGTATAAGGTGTTAAAAAAGGTTTATGCCTAGTTTCTTCTAGACTGATTTCCATGAGATTATTCTTAAATCTAAGCTTCTTGAATGATTAAAATATACAGTAACATATTATAGCAGTTATCAATTCCTAAAATGTATATTAGTTTCTAAACTGTGTTCCCATCTTTGGGATGAGATAATTAGAAAATGAATAAAGTTTGCTCCATTTCTTTTTTTTTATTTTTTAAAATTTTATTTATCTAACATTTTCCCCCAATTACATTCAAAACAATTTTTTTACATTTGTTTTTAAGCTTTATTCAGTCCTAAATTCTGTCCCTTATCCTCATCCACAATTAAGAAACCATATGTGAAGTTATACAAAACATTTCCATAAAAGTCAAGTTGCAAAAGAAAAAAAAGATCTCCCACTTTAATGAAAATAAAAACCCTCAAGAAAAATTAAGTTAAAAAGGAAGAGAAAGATAGAGAAATAGAGAATGCTTCAATTTGTATTATAACACAATCTGTTCCTTCTCTGGGTATGGATAGGATTTTTCAGCATAAATGCTTCAGAGTAGTCATGGATGATTGTACTATTGAAAATAGCAGTCATTTACACTGGTCACTCCAGAATATTGGTATCATTTTGTATATAGCACATTTCCCTTTCTTCATGGAGGCCTTTCCAGGCATTTTTTTTCTGAGTGCAACCTGCTCATTAATTCCTATAGAACAAAAATATTCCATCAAAAACATACATCACAGTTTATTGAGCCATTGCCAAATTGATGAGCATCCCTTTAATTTCCATTTTTTTTTTGCTTTGAGAAGGAAGCTGCTATGAATATATTTTGTACATATATGTCATTTTTTTTCTTTTTTTTAATCCAATTCTCTTTTGGTATTCATGCTTAGTAATGGTGTTGTGAGGTCAAAGAGTATACATGAATTTATAGCTCTTTGAAGATCACATTTTTGGCTCATTTATCAATTGAGGCAGGACCATTATTTTTTATAGATTTGACTCAGTTCCCTGTATGTTTGAGAAATGAGGCCTTATCAAAGAAACTTGCTTTGACATTTTTTAATAATTACTATTGCTAATTATATTTTTCCTCATTTATTTTCTCTTTCTTTTCATCCTGTCTATGTCAAAAGTGTTTTGCTACTGACCACTCCAGCCCCAAAATGTCCTTTATTTTATCACCCTACCCTTCTTTCCATATCCTATTTCCCTCCTGCTTTCCTGCAGGGTCAGATAGCTTTCTATCTCCTATTAAATATGTAGTTATTTCCTACTTGAGCCAATTCAATACCCACCCTTGCAAAACCTTGTGTTCCAAATTTTTTTCTACCTCCCTTTCCCTTCTCCCCTCCCCTAGATGACAAGTAATCCTATATCTATCTATCTATCTATCTATCTATCTATCTATCTATCTATCTATCTATCTATCTCTATATCTATATATACATATATATATATATAGATATAGATATAAAACATGAGCAGTTCTTCTATACATATTTCCCTAATTATCATGATACACAAGAAACATCAGATCAAAAAAAGGAAAAATATAGAAAGAAAATAAAAGGCAAACAAACAATAAAAGAGTGAAAATACCATGTTGTGATCCACACTCAATCCCCACAGTCCTCTTTCTGGGTGCAGATGGCCCTCTCTATTACAAGACCATTGGAACTGGCCTAAATCACCTTGCTGTTGAAAAGAGCCACATGCATCAGAATTGATCATCTTATAATCTTGTCACTGTGTACAAAATTCTCTTGTTTCTACTTACTTCACTTAGCATCAGAAAGTCCCTCCAGAACTTTCTGAAATTATCCTGCTGATTGTTTCTTATAGAACAATAATATTCCATAACTTTCATATAACATAACTTATTCAGCCATTCCTCAACTGATGGACATCTGCTTAGTTTCGAGTTCCATTACAAAAAGGACTGCTACAAACATTTTTGCACATGTGGGTCTTTTTCATCGTATCTTTTCCTGTCATCTTAGACAATCTGAGAGGTGTATAATGGTACTTCAACATTGTCTTAATTTGTATTTTTCTGACCAATAGTGATATAGAGTATTTTTTAATATGACTAGAAATGGTTTTAATTTCTTCACCTGAATATTATCTGTTCATATCCTTTGACCATTTATCAATTGGAGAATATCTTGTATTCATATAAATTTGAATCAATTCTTTATATATTTTAGAAATAAAGCCTTTATCAGAACCCTTGAATGTCAAAAAATTTCCCCAATTTACTGCTTTCCTTCTAATCTTGTCTACTTTGGTTTTTGTTTATATAAAACCTTTTAAACTTAATATAATCAAAATCATCTATATTGCATTCCATAATGTGCTCTGGTTTTTCTTTAATCACAAATTCCTTTTTCCCCCCACAGATCTGAGAGGTAGACTATTCTTTATTCTAATTTGCTTATAATATCATTCTTTATGTGTAAATCATGAACCCATTTCAACCTTATTTTAATCTAGGGTGTTGGGTGTGGGTCAATGTCTAGTTTCTGCCATACTAATTTCCGATTTTCCCAGCAATTTTTGTCAAATGGTGAGTTCTTATCCCCAAAGCTGGGGTCTTTGGGTTTATCACACACTAGATTACTATAATCATTGACAATTGTGCTTGTGAACCTAACCTATTCCACTGATCGACTACTATATTTCTTAGTCAATACTAAATGATAAACAGTTGCTTTATAATATAGTTTTAGGTCTGGTACAGCTAGGCCACCTTCATTTGCATTATTTTTCATTAATTCCCTTGCAATTCTTGACCTTTTATTCTTCTAGATGAATTTTTAAATAATTTTGTAAGATAATTTCTTGGGAGTTTGTTTGGTATTAATAATAGATCAAGTAGATTAATTTAGATTAGTAGAATTATTTAAGTAGATTAATTTAGGTAGAATTGTCATTTTTATTATATTAGCTCAGCCTACCCATGAGCATTTGATATTTTTCCAATTGATTAGGTATGACTTTATTTATGTGGAAAGTGTTTTGCAATCGTATTCATATAATTTCTGACTTTTATCTTGGCAGGTAGACTCCCAAATATTTTATAATGTATACAATATTTTAAATGGAACTTCTCTTTGCATCTCTTGCTGCTGGGCTTTGCTGGTAACATATAGAAATACTGATGATTTGTGTGGATTTCTTTTGTATCCTTTGCTCTTCATTTATGCTGGGGTTTATTAGAGCTAGACCATTTTATCTGGTGTGTTAATAGCAAGTTAACTATACACACTCACCATTAAAGAGGAGGCAAAAAATAACCAGGGGAGGGTACTGGGCACTATTCATTTCCTAAACTGAGGTTTCAAGCAATACCTAAAACAAAATCACTGCACACACATACACACACACACACACACACACACACACACACACACACACAAAGTGGTTAGGACTGATACTTCAAAAGCAAAACAGGAGAAATTAAGAATGCCACAAGGAAGATTTGGGCACAATGGACTTCAGGGCAGGGTAGGATGGGGAAGTAAATTATAGTTTATGAGAAATTGTTCTCAGGATTCCAGAGTCTACATCGATTACTCTCTGGACTCCCATGTTCATTTTTTTTTTTACCAACTTTCCAAGTTTTCAGAGATAACCCTTGTGTTATCTAATGTATCTAATCCAATGTATCTAATCTAATGTATCTAATGTTGCATACATCTAGTGTATCATTAAGTCCTGTTCAGGTGGATCTGATTTATTTTACAACTTTGAGGTCACAGAAAAGGAGGAACTAATGAGCTAGAAAACTGAATGCCAGATTCCTTGCATGAAAGTTTATAGCACTGGGGAGATACGATGCTGGAAGGAAAGGAATACTCAGAGGCAGGCAGGCTCATGAATATAAAATAAACTTGTAAGATGAAGAAATATTAGACCTTAAAAATATCAATGACCTTTGTCTTTTGAACACTATCCCTAAGACTCCATGTTTCTACACTAGTACGCCTGTATGCATTTTTACTGTGGCCTTCTGGGATAACAGTATCCTTCTCCTCTAACAAAATTGCATTCTTTAGTTATGGAAATTTTAGTCTGGTGGTGAGTTGCTTTAGGGACATGCTTTTGCTTGTACAATAGGGGAAACCATCAGCTGACCTTGGCCACTGTTAATAAAGGCCATACCTATCTGATATCATCTGTTGATATTTGAGTATCTAAATGTGCCAGGTACTGTCCTGAATTTATAAGCCCTACAGTTCCTGCTCAAGCATGAAAATATGATGAAATTATGGATCCATTAAAATATCAAAACTCAAGGTTTGTGTATCATAGGTTTACAGGAGTCAGTCATCAAGTCCAATCCCCTTATTTCGTAGATGAGAGAAGGTAGGTTCTCAATGTAAGAGTTCCTAGAATCAATAAGCTACCAAATGTTTGGGGAAAGATTCATATCTAGATTTTTCTGTCCATGCCCAGTGTCCTATTTATTAAACCATGCTGCTTTTCTGGGAATTGTTGTTAGCAAGAAAATGTATAGTGAACAAATTAGTGAACAAATATAATATGGTTAGGTTGGGGGAAGCAGGAGACCCATTGAGTGGCTAGAATAATAGAGTTTTACACAGAAATAAATGTTGTTGAAAAAAGAAAGAAAACAGAAAAAAAGGAGGGATAAGAGCATAAAGTACATGTGTTAGGCAGTTATCTTGAGAAATGAATGGAATAGGGAGAGAACTAAAAATAATAAATGTAAAATATAGCAAATATAGATATTCAGTTCAAACAGTTTGAATAGAAAAGACAGGAAACTCTATACCATTCAGAGGAAAAAAAGTGTCAAGCACAGGTTTGGTAGAGAAGGTATTGAAGTTGTCTTTTTACTAAGATGTAAAAGTATCTTGACAAAGTTAATTTCTTTTAAAATTATGAACTTGCTTTGTTCTGAGTATTTGTTGCTCCATTGGCATTAATTATATCTGAGCTGGAAACAAGCAGCTCAGTGGGTAGAGCACCAGGCTTAGGGTCAAGAAGAATTGAGTTCAGGAAGGAGATCATTATACACTTCAACAACAATACTGTATAAGGATATATTTTGATGGAAGTGGATATCTTGAACATAGAGAAGAGCTAATCCAATTCCAATTGATCAATGATGGACAGAATCAGCTACACCCAGAAAAGAAATACTGGGAAATGAGTGTAAACTGTGGGCATTTTTTTTGTTTTGTTTTGTTTTTCTTCCCAGATTATTTTTACCTTCCGAATACAATCCTTCCTTTGCAACAACAACAACAACAAAATTCGGTTCTGCACATATATATTGTACCTAGGATATACTATAAGATATTTAATATGTATGGGAATGCCTGCCATCTAGGGGAGGGGGTGGAGGGAAGGAGGGGAAAAATTTGGAACAGAAGGGAATCCAAGAGATAATGTTGTAAAAAAAAATTACCTATGCATATGTACTGTCAAAAAAAAGTTATAATTATAAAATTAATAAAAAAATAAATAAAAAGAAAAAAAAAGAATTGAGTTCAAATCCAGCCCCAAATTTGTACCAGCTGTATGACCCTGAAAAAAAACATTTAACCCTCTTTGTGTCAGTTTCCTCATCTGTAAAATTACCTGGAAAAGGAAATAACAAGTGTCTTTGATAGTTTTTGCCAAGGAAACCTCAAATGGAATCACAAAAGATTGGACATAATTAAAATGAATCAATAACAACAACTACTGAGCTAAAACATGGGGTTTAGTCTTTTTTTAAAAAAAAAAAAAAGCTGGTGACAGAAAAAAGGAGATTAATAGGTAGATGACTGGAAAGAAAGAAGTTAGTTTGGTAAGAAAAATATGACTTTGGAGTGACTTCCCAAAAATATGACTTCCCTGGAGTGAAGTCTGTCTGGCCATGTCATTCATCTGGGGAATCAAATGATACCAGAGATGGCAATGAATGGAGGCATTAGTAGGGCAGTGGATAGTTCCTGTGCCAGGCTGAAACTTCTTGATAAAGGTGGCAATTAAAGTTCATAGTACTCATGACATTCATGGCTTATAACCAAAGATTTGGGTTTATCCTGGTTTAGCTTAAAGGACTTCTCAATAATACTACTTGGTTCTTCTTCCTACTCTATCTTTCCTCTGGGAGTATTAGAATCCTTTGCTGAGTTGGAAGCAGTGGAGCAGAAATGGCAGAAAAATGATGGAGATTCTGAACCAGGAAGAAAAGGGCTCCACCCAGATAACTCTATAAGTCTGGAGAACTGTAATTATTCCTTGGAAGGGGAGCTCACTGGAAAGGAAAAGACAGCTGTCTTGATTGATTCTGGGCTCAGATACAAGTCTTTTACATTTGAGTTAACTAAAACCTATGTCATATTCAATGTCTTGTAGGCCCTCTTTCTTTCTTTCTTTCTTTCTTTCTTTCTTTCTTTCTTTCTTTCTTTCTTTCTTTCTTTCTTTCTTTCTTTCTTTCTTTCTTTCGAGAATTAAATATGAGCCAGATTTTGATGTTTCTAGAGGAAATATTTAGTAAAACAAAGAACAATTATTGAGAAGCCCCTTAGTTTGAAACCAGAGCATTGGCTCTAGACTATGGACAGCATGAGTTGAATATAAATCAATCATATATAGTTATTACTATGAAATTGAAATAATCATGAAATGTTAAAGCTTGAAGGAACCTTGGAAATCAGTTTTTATGAGAACTTTCATTTAAATGCATTTAAAAAATTAATCACTACTAATATTCAACATATTAATTGATACTGATACCCTTACTTGATCAATGTATCAGATGATCCTAGGCCATGAATGGTGTCTGTGATATTCTGAAAAAGGAGTGCAAATTTCACAAAATGGATCTATTGACAGTAGCATCCTCACTTGTTCTTTTGCTTTCACTGTTCTGCAGCATATTTTCTTTTATTCCCCTATTTTGGGGGAGGCAGCTTTATTTATTAACTTTTAGCATTCACTTTTAAGAAATAATTTGATTTCCAAATTATCTTCTATCATTTCTACTCCTTCAAAATCCATGGAACAGTAAATAATATGATATCAATTATATATTGAAATTATGCAAAACATATTTTCCTATTATCCATGTTTTGAAAAAATTAAAAAATAACAAACATAAAGAAAGCAAAAAAGAAAACAACCAACTATACTTCAATTTACACTCAGAGTTCATTAGATCTCTCTCTGGAGTTGATGGCATCATTGGAATTATCTTAAGATCATTGTCTTGATAAGATTAATGGTCACATTTGATCTATGTTATATTGCTTCTACTGTATATAATGTCCTTTTATTGTTGTTCATTTCACTTTGCTTTAGCTCATATATATCTTCCCAAGTTTTTCTGAAATCATTTCCCTAGTTGTTTTTTATAGCACAATAGTATTCCATCATAATCATACACCACAATTTTATTCAGCCATTCTCCAATTGATGAGCATCCCCTCGATTTCCAAATCTTAACCACAACAAAGAGTGATTGGTGATATTTTTTGTACAAAGGGGTCTTTTCCCTTTTGCTTTAATCTCTTTGAGATATAACCTAGTAATAGAATTGTTGGGTCAAAGAGTATGCACAATTTAATAGCCCTTTCCAAATTATTCTCCAGAATTGTTGGACTAATTTATAGCTCCACCAATAGTGGGTTCATGTCCCTATTTTCTCACATCTTCTGCAGAATCTATTGTTTTTCTTTCATCTTAGTCAAATTTTATCATTTTTATCTTTATAATTTTTATTTTAATGTTATAATTTTTATAATTGTCCTTTTCATCTTAGTCAATCCAATAGGTGTGAGGTGGTATTTCAGAATTATTTTAATTGAAACATTTTAATTTGGTATACATGGTTAAATGGACTTACAAATAACTTTATTTCATATCAATGCAACCCACTTTCACCTCACAAAATAGAGAAATGACTTTAAAAGATCTCTGCAAAGAAACCAGGGATTAAGGTAATCTTCATAATGTGAGCTCAAATGAACAAGAACATAGCTGAGTTGACACTTTGACTCCTAGTACATGTTCTGCCTGCCACATAATGAAGCAAAAACAATAATGATATAAACAACTCTGACAAGAAGCTGGCTAAGAAAAATGAAATTATAGTAAAATTATTTGAAATATGGATTAACATCCACTATCATTAACAACATACTTTGCCCTAAGCATATAGTTTGCCTTAGGATATTATATAACATTAATATGAAGCCTTTCCAGTTAGCAAGCTATTTAAAAACTATGATTTTGTTGCCAAAAGTGATGCAAGTGTGTCATCTATAAAAACTTACATATCTGTACACTTCAAAAACTTGGAAACAGAATGTTCTAACCTATTAAAAATATCTTCCAAATGAAAAGCTTCTATAGGTTTTGAATTAATTTGGTAAAAACATAAAAATTTTAATACCTTCTGATTAGTTTTTAAGAGCAACTAATTGACATTAAAGAAGATGGAAATTTACTAGCTGAATTTCATCCAAAGAACTTGCATAGTTGGTAGATGGCAGAGGCAGTGTAGTTTAGTAGATGGACACCTGGCCTCAAAGTCAAGAAGACCAAGATTAAAATTTGCTTAAACTGATAGAGTGACCTTTGATAATAGAGTGGCCCTTGATAAATAATTTAATATCTCATCATTCTAAGCAGTTCTTTAAGACTCTAAAATAGGGGCAGTTAGGTGGCACAGTGGATTGAGCACCAGCCTTGAATTCAGGAGGACCCAAGTTCAAAGTTGATCTCATACACTTAACACTTCCTAGCTGTGTGACCCAGGGCAAGTCACTTAACCCCAGCCTCCAAAAAAAAAAAAAAAGACTCTAAAATAGCCCCCAGATTTCTTGTATTATGATTGCAGGAATTAGTGAGAATAGACCTAGCCCTGGCAAGATTCTTCCCTCTCTTGATCAAGCTAAAGTCTTTCATTTCTTTCCCAGCAAAGAGTTCCGTTATTATTATTTTCTTTATCTATACTAATCTTCCTCTACCCCCATCTTTTGTTTGCTAAGTGTTTTGTTTTTTTGGTTGTTGTTGTTATTTGTTTTTGATAACTGGATTTGGTTTATATTTAGTGTGTATGATGATCTTTTGTGTAACTAGCATTTGTGTGGTAAAGGTCTAAGCTGGTGAATATAAACAAAGCATCACTCTCTTCCCAAAGAGCAATCAGGGAAGTATTTTTCCTTCTGCATCTCTGAGAATCATTCTTCTACAGAAGAGATATTTTTAAAGGTAGCAGATAGATAATAACTTTTTTGGATATTCCTTTTTGGAAAGATCATCTAGTTCTGACAGTCTTAGATACTGCCTGCTTCTCCTTCTAGCCTGACTGGCAGTGATAGCCCAGTGATCCTTCACAACAAAGAGAAAAGGCAGATTCTTTGGAGCTAGGCCGGATCAGATCTCAGATAATATTTATCTTTGCCACTACTAAGCCACATCTATGCATTTAAATAGCAGCTCACCTCCCCTTTCCCTTATATATCTGTTTTACATTAGTATTACAATTTAGTAAGAGAAGACAAGGTACATTCCCCTTCAGATGCACAGATCTCAGATTTGTGATCTTTATCAGATCTCTCTTTCAGCTATCAACCATTTAAAAATCCATTAAAATTTTAAAAAATAATTTTAATGTTACATATTTCAAATCCTCCCTGTTGTTCTGCTGGGCACAGACAATTTCCCCTTTTTCTGTCTTTCTTTTTCTATTTTATTTTTTCTTATTTTTTAAAATAAGTACATTTTAAAAAATTATCAAAATACTCTAAACTTAAAACCAGACTTGAATAATTATATTACAAATTGTTAAACCATGATTTAAAAAATGAAGCATATTAAATCATATGCTTCCCACTAACATATTATTATTAATCTTTTTAGTAAGAACAAATAGATTTTTGAATTGTTAAATAAAATTTAAATATTAAAATATTGTTTATTTTATCCTTAAAATCCTCTTAAAATTTTCCTTTTATGTATATCTTCTACATATTAGCCAACTTGTGCATATAGCTATGTAATATGGTTAAGGGGATAGTAGTTTTTCTGATGCTCCCACAATGTAACAGCATTTATGGGAAACTAGATAGTATAGTTGGTAGAATACTTGACCATGAATCAGGAAGAATTTAATTCAAATTTGATCTGAGACCTTTACTAGCTATGTGAACATGGGAAAACCACTTAATCTCTATTTGCTTCAGTTTCCTCATCGATAAAATGGAGATAATAATAGTACCTATCTCCTGGGTTTATAGTGAGGATCAAATGAAATAATAATTATAAAATTCTTGTTACACTGCCTGGCACATAGTAAGTACTATATAAATATTAGATTATTATTATTACAATAATTATAAAATGCTTAAGACAGTGCTTGATACATAATAAGTACTATATAAATGTTAGATTATTATTATTACTATCTGTTATAATATATAAATGTTCCAAGGCACAAAGAATTGAAACCTCACAATTCTAGTAGCTAGTAGCTCTAAATTCCATATGGTTACATCCAAAATTCTTTCAGATTGCTAGGGTTAATCCTTTCTAGAGGAATTCTACTTCTTTACTTATCACTTAACTCTTAAGCCCTTGCCCAATATGTTTTCTCTCTGTACAACCGTCACTCATCATACTGACCATTTTAGATATGAAGATAATCTTAATTAGATATTAAGATATTTAGAGATTAAGCATAATCATTTTCTTAACATTAATGCTAAGGATACTATTACAAATGCTAACACATTAAGGTAAATAGATAAATAATAAAATATATCACAATATACATATTTAAAATTACATTCTTCTACTAATGCATTTAGTGATCTATAGGGAAGAAGGGCACTCACTTAGGGAACATGGCATGGAAAGAGATGAAGGAGGAAAACCTGCTTGGGACATCTTAAAGATCTCTACTTTAAGTTTCAACGTCACTGGTACTTTCAGAAACATCTATCACATGAACTGCTTATCTGCTACTTGATTGTTAATTGTTTCCAGTCTCCTAATGGTAGAAATGCTCTTGTTTTTCTCCACTCCAAATAGCCTTTTTTTTATTTTTATTTTTTTTATTTATTACTCTTAAAAGGACTTTTGGGAAGTGTTAGTTCTTAAAATGAATGCAGTAATTATCTTTAATGACTTCCAAGTTTGTCAAACTGCCTATTTTTGGACTTTACAAACCAACCCTGAGAGTCATCCACCACTTGAATGTTACATTCAATCAGATGACACAGCTACCTTGATGCTCTCAACTTGGATATTAGCCACCAAGAATCAGCCCTTTAAGGCAGTCTTCAAAGGCTTCACTTTTTCCCGACTCTAGGTGGAGCTAAAGTGCAGGAGCATTACTGTTTATTGGCCCAGGATGGATGTTCATTGATCAGTTGACTCCTTTGCTGCCAAGGGAAGGACAGGAACTATATAAGCAAAACTACAAAAACTTTCCACACAAATAAAGTCAGAGAGAGAACCATCTCCACCCAGAGAGAGAACCATGGAAACAGAGTATGGACCACAACATAGCATTCTCACTCTCTATTGTTATTTGCTTGCATTTTGTTTTCTTTCTCAGTTTTTCTTTTTCTTCCTTCTTGATCTGATTTTTCTTGTGCAACAAGATAACTGTATAAATATGTATACATATATTGGATTTAATATATATTTCTACATATTTAACATGTATTGGACTACCTGCCAGATAGGGGAGGGGGAAGAGGAGGGGAAAATTTGGAGCAAAAGGTAATGGAAGGGTCAATGTTGGAAAAATTACCCATGCATATGATTTGTAAATAAAAAAAACTTTAATAATAAAAAAGAAAAAATAAAGAAATCATAATTTTCCAAATTTCTCCCATCATACAGTCCTATTTTAGTATACCTGTCTCCAAGTGTTTATGATTTTTCATGTCTGACATTTGCCTTCTTTAATCATAAAACATGTCTGATTAATAGAGATACCCATTAGAGATCTGCAACTCTCCAACAAAATGGTGGTCTCTCTCTTTGGTGCCTTTGAAATGAGGATTCTTCACATTCACATTTCCTTAATTTTTCATAAATAAAAGGTCTTTTTTTGCTTATGTATATAATACCAAACTGTTTCCACACAAGGGAGATATCACTTCACCTTGTTAACAAAGAAATCCAAGTTCTCAAATCCACACTATGAATCATTTTCTCTCCAACTGTCCAATATCCCATCTGAAAGACAAGCCTCTTTATATTGTAGAGGAGTAGGATGAATGTGAATACAGTGAGTTTTGGGAAAACACTTTCTCCCCAGATAAAGTTTTTTTTTTGCATGAGGTCTGTCAATAGAAACCCTCAATTTGTATTTTATTATCCTCTCTACTGGAAATATCAGGCTGAATCAGACTGGTTCTACCTTGAAGGAAGCCTCCACTTTCATAAAAACTACCAATCACACAGAAATGCATTTTCCTTTAGGAAGATCCCACCTGATCTTTATCAATTTCAGGTGCTTAGAGGCTTTCATACTCTGCGTCCTCTTCCCATACCTCCCTTAAGTTATTTTCTTTATTCCTCTGAATAATACTAAACTGACTACTTAGCTTAAGTGGATCTAAAAAGCTATAAAGACCCAATATGTCGACTAAGGTTGTAAAGCTACTAGCAGCAGAACAATATTCCTTGATGGACTAATAAATAAATAAATAAATAAATATATATATATATATATATATATATATATATATTCTTTTTAGTTTGGTTACTTAAGTTATTTTACCCCAATTAATAAAACTAGCTGGTAGATGAAATTCCCCTTCAGTTCTCCAGGAATAAAGCCTGAGAAAACTCCTTCAAGAATACACACATTTTATTAAATTAAGTTCTTTTTCTCTTTATATTAGATATCAAAATACTTCCCCTCCCATAACAAGAGTAATATTTTCTAATTTTTTTACAATAAATAGATGTCTCTTTCTTTATTCAAAAATACTTTTTTTTCCCATGGCCCTTTCATTATTAACCATTCCACATGAAAAGGCCTTAAAGATATAGTATATTTTACATGTCTTGTATTGATGTTTCAGGCACCATATGTTGAGGTTCAATCATGTGAGGAGTTCACAATGACCATTCTTTTTTGCAGAAGATAGGTTTCCTTGGAAGAAGAGGTTACAGACAAAATGAAGAGACACAATAGACATTGGAGGGGTAAATATGAAATAGAGTTGGGAGAGCATATAACAATTAACAATGGAAAAGACAAGTTCCCTAGTGGAACTCACAATTAATCAGCAGAAAGGGAATATCCCATGATGTTAAACTATGCCTTTAGTTGGCAGCCTAAATCCATAGAGGAATTTAGCACCCTAAAAAAGTTAGTTAACTATAAGAAGGAGAAAAACACCATGAGGCATGGTGTGGGAATTAGAGGAAACATCATGAGGTAGAATGCCTGTGGCAAGTTTAACCCAGGAGGGATTCAGCAAAGATGGCATGGGCCATGGACAGATTTATAGGGGAAATTTAACCTTTAGGGTTTGACATAGTTTGGATTTCTGGCTAGATTTAGCAAGATGGGGCTATCTCCATAAAGGGTGAGACTATGAGGCTAAACTGATCCCCATCAGTGCTCTTCCTTGCTTACTTCAAGGAATAATTTTATCAGTATTTCAGACTCTCTCTGATAATTACACTCAGGATTATAGGAACTCAGGATCTCATCATATATACAATTTGTAAATTAAAAATACATGGTCATTGGCACATGTAATGTTCTGTTGTCTCCAGAAACTGCCGATCGCTCTTTGGGAGGAGATCTGCTGTCTCAACTCAATCTCCCAGATAGACTCTTCTTCCTCCAGAGTGGTCTCAACTCAATCCCAGAGTAGACTAGACTCCTTGCTCAAAGTTGTCTTCTTTTATCCTCCCAGAGAATGGGCGTGTAAGAACTAAAGGGCTTGTGGGAAAATTACTTCAACCAATGAACTTGTTCCTTTTAAAGGTTGTATAAACTCCTTTTCATATGTAAACTCCTCCTCAGAAGTTCAAAGGGGTAAACTCCCCTTAAAGGCCAGGACCAAAGTTGTGAACTAGAGAATTGTTAAGTACCAATTTAGCACTTAGTAAGAACCTAACAGGTGCAGTCATTTTTTTTTTTTTTTGGTAGGGGTATTTGTCAAAAAAGTTTGTAGTCCACTCATCTAATTCAAATTGCATTTTTTTTATAAGTAAAGAAAGTAAGACCTTGAAAGTTAAAGTGGTTTCCCTAATAAGACTAGCCATTCTTCCCAATGAGATAAAACTGAAGTGTTTGGATGTTATTTGTGTGTACTGGCTTGCATTGGTTCCTTGGGGAGATTAAAATGCTAACCAAGAAGCCAGAGAATGTGGAGGAAGGTCCTGGGCTGAAGGTATGGTATTTGATGGCTGAATTTCCTCTTGGATGGTGCTAATAAAGTGAGAAATCTAAATTCTATCAGTGAAGCATATTGTGCACCCCTGGCTCCCTTTACTGTCTTCTTAGCACTATTGCTCTGTTCTCCAAACCATATTACCAGAGATTTCCCAGGAATAGTTTAGCCACCTACTTTAGCACTTTCTGGGATCCTGCAGCTTTATCTTGCAGCCTTGACATTTTTTACTCTGTTGTTACACACTCACCTTGCTCTCCATTTCTCCCCTATTTTTTTTGTTTTAAGAATTATAGTCAAATCAAGACCACCACTGCCCCTGGAAAGGGCATATGAATGGACTGCCTTGTTGTTCCACCAACCACCTCCTAGACCAAAACACCCTTCCCAAACCAAACAGTCCAATATGTGTGGCCTCCCATTAGAATGTAAACTAAATTTCTTGAGGGCAGAGATCCTTTCTTTCTCTTTTATATTTGTATTCCCAGCATTTATATCAGTTCTTGGCACATAGTGGATGATTAATATATGCTTTTGTAACAACTCATTCACTGTCTCATTTCCTCTCACATCCCTTGCAATAGTCTATCAGATTCCTTTAGGAGAGAAATAAACAATTGAGAGCAGATTTGGGATTAGGGTTTCATGCTTTATGGGATTAGGATTTCAGGTCAGTTCTTTCCTTATTCCTAATTGTATTAATGTAAGTACTCCTTCTCTGAAGCAGCATACAGCTTTTAAACTTGTAGAAGATAACCTCAATGAACCTTCAAATAGCTAAATTGCTGTTGATGGAAGAAGTCACTTCTGAGTTGATTCAGTTACAATTCCTTCTGACTATTAACCTTAATGAGCAAGGGCAGGGTATACAAATAGAAACACAGGGCCATCTGTTATTATTAGAAGCAACCCTTCTAATCCCAGAGTGATAACACAGATATGAGTTTCCAGCTAAAGTAAAATAGAAATGTCTCATAGTCCTGAGGGTCAGCAACAAAGCATATGGTAATCTACAATTTTTAGTGTTATTTCTAATGATGAAAATATATAGGTTTCTTATCATTTGGACTTTGGTGGTGAGACCCTCATTTCCTGGTTCTTTATTAGCTGTGGTTGCTGATGATGTGGGTGATGGTGTAGCTGTAAAAACAGCTACTGAGGTATGTCTTGACTACAGACTGGGTTGGATCCAATAAAGGATTTTGGCGTTTCTTAAATTTATCTGTGCAGTAGTGACAATTGCTTAATAGTGGCAAGGAAAACAAGTCCCATCTCCATAGTCTCTGCTTGTCTCAATGATATCACTGAAACCTACAGTCAGGTTACAGTCAGGACCCATGGGTTGCTGGGCAATTACTCTCACCAATATTCTTGGATGTGGTAATTATGATGGTGGTGGTGATGGTTGGCTTGTCTGTCAACAGTTGACTTCCTTCCTTAAATTAACAGGACAGTCTATCCAACATGCAAGATATTTTCCTTACTTTCTAGCATCACCCACAGCACATAGTTTATCTATTATCTCTTGTTTTTGTACCTTTCCTTTTTTAGTGCTATATTTCTTTAATGATGTCCTTTGCACAGTTTCTTATTTATTATGTTTTACACTCTACTCCTGTAGTTCCTAGTGATTTTCTTAAAAAAAATCTGCAGCATATTTTGTAAACTTTAGTTACATTAAGGTTTACAAAGTACTATTCAAATGTCTTCTTACTGATACAATAGTAAGGAAGCCCAAGGAGTCTGGAGAGATCCAGGATCTGGATCCTGGCAAGAAGATGTCATGGGACAGAGGAGTGGTTCTGAAGGAGGGAGGAAGATGAGGATGAAAAAAATAAACATTTTCCACACCAACTTTTTCAGTAAGATCATACCTGTTTACTACTGAATTACTTCACTTGTTCCCCAAATTCACTAGCTATCAAATGAGTCAGTATATTCTTGGTTTCATTATTTTCTATTCTAACACCAGAGAAAGTAAAATCACTCATGTGATCTTGCATGTAAAGTCCTTGAAAATAGTTAAATTTCCTCTACCTTCTTCCAAACTCCAAGTTCTGTGAAGGGTTCAGCCTGTTATTTAAATCATGTGCCTTTTATTCAGCATAGAAATTTAGGGAGTATATTAATTAACATTCTTGTACTTCCTAGGATTTTGAAAAGAATTAATTTGGAATGTTACAGTGACCTAGATGGTTAGATATTGCATTGATTTGTAATAACTAAATATTTTTCTCTTGTTTCTCTTCTGCTAATTTTTTTCATCCCTGAGTGCAAAAGAACAAGAACTTGGGATTATCAAAATCCACTATTTAGATCCTAAAGTTGTCATTGGAGGGAGATTATGGGCAAGGAATTATTGAGGGAAAAATCTAACTGTTCCCTAATAAAACATTTTAGAAAATAATTTTGTTTCTCTTTACTCCAGCTTTAGAAATGCTTCATAGTTTGTTGATTCAACAATGAAGGGTCATACAACATACAACATACAATGAAAAGAAGATAAGTAACACTTCAGCTTTGGTAAATATACCTTTATAGTAGCATGTGACACCTAAAAACCTTATTATTTCAATAATTTTCTACTGAGGATTAATGTATGAACTGATCACCAAATGGTCATTTCAGACAGATTATCAGAGTTTATTAGGAAAGATCATTTTACAATTCAAATTTATTTGGAATAGCTCTACCAACAGCTGATTGTTTTGGCTAAATGGGTTTGGCCAAAATACCTCATGCAAAGTCACTTTAGTATTTTCAATAATCACTTTAACCAATTTTATCAAATGCCTACAAAAATAATGTTCTATTCCAGACTTCTAGCCTGGTTATTGAAGATCAGTTCATTTTAAAACTACTTCAGCAATATGGTCCTCTTTCTCCCTTAGTTCAGATGTCTACTTTGATCTTCATAATGTTCATAGGAGTGGCCAATCTTCAGCAATAAAATGCTTCCTCCATTTTCTTGGCTGAAGTTTGAAAACACTTTTTACTGGGAAAACAGCTATTTGCACTTAAATGGGTCCTAAATTCAACAAACAAGACCAATAGGTAAGCTATTAACTTTCTGATATACAATGTTGATCTGGCTCTTGGTTCCATAACATGGTAAGCTAATCAAACGTGTTCTCCTTAATAAGAAATCCATGGAGTTTAACATGAACATTTACTCTGATATAGTCTCTTTTTGTTAAATGCCATTTGTCATTAGAGCCCATTTAATGGATTCCTGCTAAAAATGACTCTGTTCCCCTTAATTAGGCAATTGTATAAGCAACTGGGGAAAAGTGTATAAATCTCCAGGTTTTTAGGCTATCTAAACTAATGAAGGTCTGGGTCAGTCTAGGTCCTCATGAGGGAAATGGATGGTGTACAAAATAAAAATTCCAGGAAATGATGATGAAGGGAAATAAAGTCAATACAGTGTCAATTGATGTATACCTAGCAAAAAATGCAGAGAAGAGAATGTTGATGTTGATGGAGAATATAAACCGGATGATGAATTAATGTGAATATATTTTCCTCTTTTTTTTATTAAGGTTTAATGTGTGGAGCCTGGTAAAAGGACAGGAGGCTCTTTATGATGTTCCTGATTCCAGAAGGGAAGGCTTTTTCTCTGCAGTTGCCTAAATGGCTTCTGTGAAGTACCAAGGGCTCATCTCTCTGGGATACTAACTCAACTGGCTTTTTGATTCTGTCTAGCCTCTGTTTTCTGTATCTCTCTCTCACATTGCTCAGATAGGTGGCACAGGGAGAAAGCTCAGAACTTAGAATCTTAAAGACCTAATTTTAAATTCTGCTTCAGACATTTACTAGCTGTGTAACAGCAGCAAAGTCACTTCTATTTTTCTCCATTTCCTCATCTATTAAAAGGAAATAATAATAGCACCTACCTCCCAGGGTTCATCTGAGAAACAAAAGATAATATTTATAAAGTGCTATGTAATACTCAAAATCTTACATAAATGAGAAACAAAAGATAATATTTATAAAGTGCTACGTAACACTCAAAATGTTACATAAATGAGAAACAAAAGATAATATTTATAAAGTGCTACGTAACACTCAAAATGTTACATAAATGAGAAACAAAAGATAATATTTATAAAGTGCTATGTAATACTCAAAATGCTACATAAATGCTATTTAGTAGTCCCCGGGCTAGTTTTTGGATAAGCTTTGCAACAGGTCCAAGTGTCTTTAAGCTGTTTATTTCTTTTTTTTTTTTTTTTTTTTGAGTCTCTAAGCTAAATTCATCTTTTTATTCCCAAATCAACCCCCAGCATATCTCCGGTGCTTGTTGGCAAACCAACAACTGACTGTCAGACAGCAGATAATTAAATTTATTAGACTAAATGATCAGAAGAAGAATAATTTTTCAGTTAATATAGTGACCCTTCCAAAAGTATTTCTATTTTAAAAGAGACTTCCAAATAGTGAAATTTTAGACCATAGCACCAAGCAGTAGAAGGATATTTTAAAACTGAAGGTTCTTTTTTGCGTCTTTCAAATCAAATCAAGGCATCTAGCTATTTTCTGTAGATAACCACCTGCTACTCCTGATGTAGCTAGTCCTGCTTAAACAGTTATAATACCAATGAGACCTGATCATCTAGTGTCCCTCCTATCCTTGTTTGCTCTTCATTTTTTCTGTAAGTCAACATTGGCAATGTACTTGACTGTATGTAGGTTACATATCACACCTGCAATGTGCCACAAAGAAATCAATTATAGCAATTATCCAGATGAATTAGGCTGTCCTACATTGAAGGAAAAATTATTTAACAAGAAATTCTCAGTTTAGCTACTAACATTTAGCAAATTTTCTCTCTCACTCAATTCTTTCAAATTTCCCCTAGAGTCACTCAGCATGACATCTAAGCTAGCCTATTGTAAGATTCTTCTATTCTGTTGTATTCTACAAGCTCATGGGAAGAATCTGGTGTGGATCCAGCACTATGCTACATGGCCTATACATAATTGTATTGGGTATTTCTTTTCCATCAAGTAACAAAGACTAAAAATAGAGCTGTTCTACAGTTGAATTCATAAATGACCTGCAGTCTGGGGAATAAAGTTGTTAGCTGAAAATGTTATTTTTCTGAAGCTCTCCCTCTTGGTTTGCACCTGCCAGACAAATTCCATCTCTGGTTGTCAATAAGTTGGTATACTTTGAAGTCATAAACATGTCACTCATCAAGTATAGAAAATACCATCTCTCATGAAAATAAGACTGATTTAAAATATTGGCACATGTTTGTGCCATATTTGACACCAATCAAACACATTTATTGAATACTTATTCTGTGTAAGAGTTTGTGATTAGTATCTATTTTACAAAGAAATCTAAGGAATGATTTCGCTTAGGGAGGAGGGAGACTGATGTTCATAGACAAGTTAGGAAGCCAAAAAATAATTAGAAACAATATTTCAGTTTCAAAGAAGCAGATTCAGGATTCATATCAGGAAAATCTTATTAATATTTGGCTTCATCAGAAAGTAGAATGGGAGTCCTCTAAAAGGAGCAAGTTTCCCATAACTAGGGCATTTCTCAGGTATTTGGGATCAGATACAAGTTGGGACTGTTAGCTTCTGCTACAGCTCTAAAATTCCACATTACTACATTTTGTCACTGCTCAAATTGGAGAATTATATCAATTTCCAAGATATTTTCTTTTTCTGGATCTTATTTGTAGATCTGAATGTGGCTTCTGCTTAGATGGATAAGTGAAAGTTCGTACATAGTCAGGCTGAGAAAAAGCTATACTTATCAGAGCAGTACACTAATTGGAAGGTGAAAGGAAATAGGGAAAATGAGAAATAATTTTAAGCTCTTAAACTCATTATTAATTGAATTAGATAAATTTTATTTCTTTTCCAAAAGCATTTATTAAGCATCTACTTGGTGAAAGGCAAGATGCTGGCAAACCAAAAACAAAGTGAAAAAAACTCTGTCCTTAAGGAATCTGTATTCTATTGAAGTGGGGGGCATCTCATACACAAAGAGAAGTAAATATAAGATTTATTTGTAGGAGAGAGTAATAACAAGTAGGAGTATTTGAAAGGGTTTATAGAGTCATGGCTTTAAAACTAAATCCACATCATATAGCCTCGGCCTTTCATCTTACAGAGAAAAAGCAACAATAACAACAACAAAACCAAACTAGGATCCAGACAGGATGAATTACTTATCTATGGTTGCATCACTAGTAAACTGCAGAATTGGATTGTGAACCCAGATCATCTGTTTTAAATCTCTTTTCTTTCTTTTGTATTATATTTCCTATAAGAGTTGAATCTTGAAGGGAGTGAAGAATTGTAGGAGATAAAGGTAGGAAGGAAGTCAAATGCATATTGGCTAGAGATGGAATGTCAAATTCAGGAAATAGCAGTAGGATAATTTAAATAATAGGAAGAATATGTGAAGGAAAGTAACAGGAAATAATAGGAAAAAATAGAAAATAGTCTGGAGCCAGACTGAGGAGGATTTTAAGTGCCAAATTGATGAGTGTATATTTCATTCTTGAGACAAGTGGGAGCCACTGAAGTTTCAATAGTCAGGATAGCTCTATGTTTCAGGAAAACTAATTTTATAGCAGTGTTATTAGAGAGAGAAGAAACAAGGAGGAGGAGAACCAATTAGGTGGATATTGCAGTAGTCCAGGGGAGGGTGATAAAAGCTTAATTCATAAAGTGGTTTTGTTAATAGAAAGAAAGGAATGGTCTGGAGAAGTGTTTTTTACACATAGAATTGATAGGATTTGGTGACTGACTAGATATTCAATAAATATTTATTATTTAATACCCACTAAGTTCAAAATACAGTGAAAGGAAGCTGATCCAAACTGGATTGATCAAAAACTCCAATTTGGTTCCAATTTCATTTAACGATTTTGTCCCTCTTTTCCTTATAGCCAGACATATAGCCAGCTTTGTATTTGTGAAGACAATCTTATTTGCAGTTTCTCTTTATGTGGGTGTGCTGGTCTCCATAGCTTTCATTTGCTAGTCTAATTGCTTTTCTCTATTGTTTGAAACAACTCAACCATGTTTGAATTAATTTCATTTTAAAGCATACTCCTGTCATGTACATATGACTTGGCCTTTGTTAACATAGTTCTGCATTTGGCAAGTTGTAACCTTTCATCCTAAATAATATGAAACCAGTTTATTTGCCCTAAATTCAATTGTTAAACTATTCTTATTTGTATTTGTCTGTGCTGTTTAGAATTGTAGACATAGAAGGCAACCAATTTCTTGCTTTTATTGTATTGAAAAAAAAGCAGTATATTCTCTCCTGATACTACTGATTAATATACTTTGATTTGAAGTTTAATTTGTAAAAACATTCCTAACCTTTTCAGGTCTTTTTTATTAATTTGTTTAGCAAATACAGAAATCAAATAAATAACATTAGTTAAGTCATAAAGCCATAAAGAAAAGTTTAAATAGGTATATCTAGTTCCTTTTTTAGACAGAATCAAAGTACTTCTTGTAGTTACTGGTCTGGATCCTGCAAAGAACAATCCAATTGTTTACATTTACATGTGAAATACTATTTATAGCAGCATGCCCATCTGAATACTATAAAGACCATCAAATGCTATAAAGATCATCACATATAGTCATTTCATTTTCTATATGAGGAAACTGAGGCTCAGAGAAGCCATGTGTCATGGCCAAGAGTAAAAAATTAATTACTAGCAGAACTAAGACTAGAGACCAGTTCCAAAATAGCAAGTCAGTTAGAAAATGAAAGTAATTTTTCTTGGGAAAGTTGATCTTGGATAAGATAGATCAGATACCAAAAGCAGGGCTATGGTATAGGACATAATTTCAGTACAGGCATGTAGCCTGAACAAGGTGGATAGCTGGAAGAATGGAATGGAAGGGATTAAAGGATATTATGGAGGAAGAAAGATTAAGATTTATCAATCAATCATATGGAACCAAAGAGTACAAAGCATCAACCACAGAAATACAGAGTTGGGAGAGTCCTCAAAGTCTTAAGTCTTAAGAATTTGTGCAGTAGCATTACAGATACACTCATCTTGCCTCCATATGAAGACTTCTGGTAATGGGGAACACCACCTCATCCCATTGCCCTTTTGAAAGTCTCTATTGCTTGAAAATTTTTCTTTATAATAAGCCAAAATATATTTTTCCTCTTTTTATTTATTGTTCCTTGTTCTGCCCTCTGGAAGGAAGCAGATCAAGATTAGTATTTCTTCTATTTGATTTTCCTTCAAATACTTAGAGAAATCTATTATAGTCTTTGTTCTCTTTGGTAGAGTAAATATACTATTTCATTTGTGTTTTCCAGCCATCCCACTATCAATAGGATGCTTTGCCAGGGACAATCTGTCTACCAGTGACGTAGACTTTGAAATGAGCTTACTCTTTCCCCTTATCAGGAAGAAGCCCACCTGGCTATTATCAGCAGTTATAGACTGTATAGTTTAGAGAAAGTGATGTAAAGATGGAGCTCTTTATCAGACTTTATAGTCAATTTCTTCAACCTCCGAACGCCTTTAAACAGTCTTAGAGATTTTGATTAGCATATCTTTAGACAGGTCCGGGATCTGGTCAACCAGATGGATTCAATTTGGCTCCTCCTTGATCCCTTCTTATGAGCTACAAACTCTCCTCTTCCTCTCCTAACTGCCTAGATCTTGCTTCTACTTCCCTTAAAAGATCTTAAAAGCTGTATACTCTAAAATGCACACTGTTCATTCATTTATGACTTTGAGTTGTAATTTGCTTAAGCCCATGAAGTTATTTTCATGTAAATAAAATAGCACATTTTGTAATCTGTAATAAATGTCTGACTTGACTTCTTCAAGTTGATTGAACTGTAATCAAATTACTAATATGCTATTTTTAAAATAATCTTTATTGTTATTATGCTCTCTTGAAATCTTTTGCTTTGTTAAGTCTATTATATATTACAACTCCTGGTGCCTATTTTAGCTCTTCACCAAGACAAGATGTTTACCAACAACTTTACCAAGTTGTCAAAGTTCATTATCATTTCTCTCAAACTTTCCCCTCCTTAAAAACTTCCCTGTTAATGTTGAGAATATCACCATTTGATGACATTTCAGTGACATCTTCAACTTTCAGCGACAACTTTAATTCCACATATCCTGTTAGTTGCTAAGTCCTGGATTTCTATTGTCCCAGTATCTTTCATATATATCCCCTTCTCACCACTCACTCAGCCACCAGCCCTCATCATTTCAAGCCTGATCTATTGCAATGGACCATTGAGTAGCTTCCCTAATTCAAGTGTCTCCCCACTCCAGTCAGTTCTCTCAGTTGCCAGAAGATCTTTCTAAAATGCAGGTTTACCATCTCACTCATTTACTCATAAAATTCCACTAGCTTTCTATTACCTCTAGGATCAAATACAAAATTCCCTGCCTGTGGAAGCCCATATATTTTTCCAGTATTCTTATATTTTATCCCCATCTACCTACTTAATCTGGAAACACTGGGTTTCTTACACATCATTTTCCATCTTCAAATTCTATATTTTTACTGGCCATCCCTCATACCTGTAATGTTTTTCCTCTTCACCTCTAACTCCAAAGTCCCTCCTGCTTTATTCACAACTTTTCAAACCCTATCTTCTGCTGGAAACCTTCCCTGTTTCCATATAGATAGTGCTTTATCTCCAAAATTATCTTCCTTTCTTTAGCTCCCAGTCAAGTCTGCACAAAAGTAAGCAAAATGGACAACATTTTCACCTTTTTAATCCTGGAGCTATTTTCAAGGCCCTTTTTGTTATAACACCTCAGTCAGGTAATAATACTTATATGTGGAAATTTGTGACACTGGTAGAAGCAGGAGATTTAGTATTTTATTTGAATATTTTAAAATGGAGCTTCTTATTAATTTTTGTCAGAGTAACTAATACATTAAATAATTCTCTGTAAAACATTTAATCAATAACTAGGTCTTAGTTGATGCTTGGTGTTTATAAATAGTTTTTGGCTTAAATGAAAGCTTATTTCAAATAAAATGAAACTAATTTTTATGCTCTAGCCATATGATAGTTTCTATTTCAGTCTAGTGCCTAGTATAGAAACAGACGCTTAATAAATGTTTGCTGATTAATTTATTGGCAAATAAGAAATTAAATTTATTCAGTCAATATTTATTCAAAAATATGAAATAAATTACTAAATGCTTGTTTTTGTGATATGTGGGAGATACAGAGAAGAAGAGATGGTCCCTCCCCTCAGGTCCCTTACAGTCTTCGTCATCTTAAAATTACAAAGGAACTTCCTCAAAGAGGAATATAAATTCATCTTAATCTCAAAAAATCTCCCTGGAAGAACTCAAAAAAAGATTTTGAAAATCAAATAAAAAGTAGAAGAAAAAATTGTTAAAAGAAAAGAATTATTCAAGACAATCATGAAAAAAGAGTCAACAGCCTGGAAAAAGGAGCACAAAAATTGACTGAAGAGAATAACTCCTTAAAAAATAAAATTGGCTAAATGGAAAAAGAAGCATAAAAGCTAGCCTAAGAAAATTATTCTTTGAAAAATTAGAATTGAGAAAGTAGGAGGCAATGATACTATGAGACATCAAAAACCAAACAAAATCAAAACAATGAAAAAATAGAAAAAAAATGTAAAAATATCTCATTTAAAAAAGTGGCTTGGAAAACATATCCAGAAGAGATAATTTATAAATTATTGGACTACCCGAAAACCATGATAAAAAAGAGCCTGTACAGCATATTTCAAGAAATTATCAAGAAAAACTTCCCCAATATCCTAGAGCCAGAGGGTGAAATAGTAATTGAAAGAATGCACTGATCACCATCTAAAAGAGATCTCAAAATGAAAAACTTTCAGGAATGTTATAGCCAGATTCCAGAACTATCAGATCAAGAAGAAAATATTGTTAAGCATCCAGAAAAAAAGTCAATATCAAAGCCTGCAGTCAGGACTACAGAGAATTCAGTGGCTTCTTCCTTAAAGTACTGGTAGGCTTGGAATATGATATTCTGAAAGGCAAAAGAGCTTGGATTACAACCAAGAATCAACTACCTAGAAAAACTGAGTATAATTTTTCAGGGGAAAAAGTGAAAATTTAATGAAATAGGGTTTTTTCAAACTTTCCTGTTAAGACCACCCTTCAAATAGAAACAGGAAATAAAGAAAAAAGACATGTTATTCAATGAGATTAAACTGTTTACATCCCTACATAGGAAGATTATACATGTAATTCTCAAGAATTGTATCTCTAATAGGACAGTTAGAAGACATACATATAAAGAGAGAGAGGGTGTGGATATAAGTTGACTGATGTGATAATACAAAAAAATTAAAGGGTTAAAAAAAAGGATTGTTCTGAGAAGAGGAAAAGGGAAAGCTGAATGGGGTAAATTATATCACATGAAAAGACATGCAAGACCTATTACAGGAGAGGGGGGAAAAGAGTGAACATTGAACCTTATTCTCATTAGATTTTCTTTCAAGATAAAGTAAGGTAGACAATCATTCTGGTATAGATCTGTCTTACCCTATAGGAAAGTTAGAAAAGAAAAAGAAAAAAAGAAAAGGCAGGGCTGGGCTGATAAAAGGAAAGGCCAGTTGAGGAAGGCAGTGATCAGAAGCAAAACACTAGTAAGGAAGGACAGGGTGAAAGGGGAAAAAGAGAAAAGTATAAATGGAGAAAATAGGATAGAGGGAAACAAACAGTAATCATAACTGAATGTGGATGGGGTGAAGTCTCATATAAAGTGGAAATGGATGGCAGAGTGTATTAAAAAACAGAACCCTATAATATGCTGTTTACAAGAAACATGTTTGAAGCAGAGAGAGACATATAGAGTAAAGGTAAAAGACTGGAACAGAATATATCATGCTTCAGCTGACATTAAAAAAAATTAAAACAGGGGTGGCAATCATGATCTCAGACAAAGAAAATGAAAAGAATACCTCTAATTAAATGAGATAAGGATGGAAATTTTATCTTGCTAAAGGTGCCATAGACAATGAAGTAATATCAGTACCAAATATATATGCATCAAATAATAGAGCATCCAAATTTCTAAAAGATAAATACATTATAAGAGGAAATAGAATAAAACTATACTAGGAGTGTGTGTGGAAGAGAAACCTCAATTTTCCCCACTCAGAACTAGATAAATGTGACTACATAATAAACAAGTAAGAAATTAAGAAGGTGAATAGAATCTTAGAAAACTTAAATATGATAGACTCCTGGAAAAAAACTGAATGGGCATAGAAAGGAATACATGTTTTCCTCAGCTTTACATGAAACCTAAACAAAAATTGACCATGTATGAAGGAATTAAAAACCTCACAGTCAAATGCAGAAAGGCAGAAATAGTAATGATTTTTAAAGATCATGTTGCGATAAAACTATATGTAATAAAGGGCGATGGAAAGATAGATTAAATTATTTGGAAATTATCTAATCTGATATTAAAGAATAAATGAATCAAGCAATAAATCATAGAAATAATTTCATCAAAGGAAGTGACAATAATCAGTTATTTCAAAATTTATGGGATAAAGTCAAAGCAGTACTTAGAGGAAATTTTATATAACTAAATGCTTATATGAACAAAATAGAGATAGAACAGATTAATGAATTTTGTATGCAACTAAAAAAGCTAGAAAAAGAACAAATTTAAAATTCCCAATTTAATACCAAAGTACAAAAATCCTGAAAATCAAAGGAAAGATTAATAAAATTGAAAGTTAAAAAAGCTATTAAACTAATAATTAAACTAAGAGCTGGTTTTATGAAACAAAAACTAATGAAATAGATAAACCTTTAGTTAAATTTTGATTTAAAAAAAGAAAACCAAATTACTAGTATCAAAAAATTAAAAGGATAAATTCACCATCAATTGAGAGGAGATTAAAGCATGTATGTCAATAAATCTGGCAATCTAAGTTAAATGGATGATTATTTACAAAAAATATAAATTGAGAAACAACTTTGAATGAAAAAAAGTAATTTTGATTATTATAAACATCCAAATTAACTACAAAGGGCAGATGAAGGAAAACTGTATCCAGAGAAAGAACTAATAACTAGAAGCAGGTGCATAATGATTTTGCATATATATGTTTACATATTATCATATACACATTTGTGAATATACATATTTGTGTCTAATGATAACCATTTAGGGGAGAATGGAAGAAAAACTGCCTATCTCTTGGAGACTACCTACTGCCTACATGAAGATAATTTGGCAAATATCCTTATGCCCTTGCCTGAACTCTATATAATTTAACCTCACCACCACTTTTTCTGGTGCTCTCTCTCTCTGTCTCTCTGTCTCTCTGTCTCTCTGTCTCTCTGTCTCTCTCTCTCTCTCTCTTTCTTCTCTTTCTCTCTCTCATTCTATCAAATGACCTAATAAAATTCTTTCTAAAATGATTTCAGATTTTGGGCTCTGTGAACAACACATTTCACTATCCCTTGAATTTGACTTTGAAGTGTGATTTTTTTTAATAAAGAAAAACAAGTTGATATATTATGGGAAGAACAAGGAATTAAACACACCAATATATACCTTTTTTTGCTATAAATTAGACTAATTTGCAACTAAGCAGATTAGTGGAAGGGTAGCTCACAATTTCCTCTCAGAGAAAATAATAAAAGATTTAATGGGTTTATTTCATTGTGTATTGAAGGATAAGGATCATCATTTCATAGGATGCTGGGTTGCCTTGCAGTGATTGTGACGATCACAAAAAACAAAACAAAACAAAACAAAACAAAAAACAAAACATATTTCCATGAAGATAAATGAAGCTTCAGGGCTTCACCTATTGGAGAAAATATAGAAATGATGAAATCTAATTAGAACTTGACAAAACTGTCCAAATAAAATCCACATATATCTTGATCATTTGGATAATTTAATATAATTGTGAGTCTTGGGGAAGATAGTGAAAATATGTTGGAAAATATTATTCAGGGACTATGGTACCCATGGAAAGTTCATGGGGTGTGAAATCAAGAGGTATATTATCCTAAGAAAGGAAAAAGTACTCAAGCTATAGATTGCTAAATGATTAAGCTTGAGGAGTAGAACAGACCCAAGCATGGGGACCATTGGCTTACCGAATCATGAATATAATCCCTGTGACATATGGTAAGGAGAATTAGTCAAAGAAATAGGAAGATGGAAAGTCAAAATAGGTTTAGAAGAAAAGATAGGAGGAATAGAGGCCCTTTAGATATTCATAAGCAAATAGTAGAAAGCTGATTATGTTTATAGTACAATCAAGATAGCAGGTCCTGTTGGCTACTGTCTTTAAATGGAATATTTTGGAATGTTCTAAAGGACAGAATGCTATTTGCCAGCTAGAATAAGGACATCACTGTGAATATATCTGATAGATATTTTTATTATCCAGCTCTTCATCTAGCTTCATCAGCAAAAATCTAGCACAATCCTCATGGAAAATGATATATCTACAGAACTCCATTTGGCTTTCATGTATGATATTGCATTTGAACAGATGCTCACTTTTCTAGTAGAAGTACCTCCAACAAGTTACATTCCTAAAGGGATTTCAACTTGAGGATTCTACTCTAATTTTGTTGTTGTTGAGTCATCTTAGTCATGTTCAACTCTTTGTGGCACCACTTGGGGTTCTCTTGACAAAAAAAAAAAACTTGATTAGTTTACTAATTACTTCTCCAACTCATTTTATAGATGAGGAAACAAAGACAAATGGTTAAGTGATTTGCCCAGTATCACACAGCTAGCAAGTATCTGATACTGGATTTGAACTCATGAATTCAAATGGAATCTCCTGACTCCCTATTAAGAATTGGGGTGTGAGAGGAGGAAAATAATATTTAAGGCACTCTCTGAATTTTATGCTTCAATAGATTATGAAATAGATATAAACTAATTCAAGAAGAAATACATTAGTGAAATTCATTTTCTCTTGTCATAGAAATGCAACCATATTTTCAAAGAAATTCGTGTCAGAAATCTACAATGTGTGAACAAGAGAAGTAATATAAAAATATATCTTTTTGACTTACTTTGGAGAAAAAGATGATTCCAATGAAGAAGTTTGATTCAGAATACAGTTGGTCAAGCTTTTGAGATAAATATGGATAGCAAACCTTATCTGCATAGTACAGTCATTGAATAAGTTAGTTTCTCTCACTGGAAAAAAGCTCAGAAGTAGAAAGAAAGGTAAAAAATGTAGCAGCCACTCACAAGTCTGACCTCAGGATCAATCAGCATGGAAATTTTTATCTGCTCTGTTTTTGACCTAGGCTGTCTATTTTCTCTTCCTCTCACTCTTTCCCACTGGAAAAAAGAAAAACAAATTCCTATTAATATGCATAGTCAACCAAACAAACAAACAAAATGCCCTCCCTATTGGTTGTATTCAAAAAATGTTTTCTTCTGATTCCTACTAGCATGTTTCATCATCAGTATTCTGGAATCATGGATGGTTGGTGTGTTGATCAGGCTTCTTGAGGCTTTTAAAGTTATTTGCCTTAGTGAAATGAGCATACAAAGAAAAGATTGTATAGCATTAAGAATATTATGTGATGACCAACTATGACTGACTCAGCTCTTGACAACATAATGATCCATGAGAAGTAAAAAGGACTCATGAAAGAAAATGCTATATATAGCCTGATAAAGAACTAATAGACTCTGAATGCCAATCAAAACATATTTTTTCACTTTATTCTTTTTCATGGTCTTTCCTCTTTTGATCTGTTTCTTCTTTCATTATTGTGACTAATAAATAAGGAAATATGTATTATGTGATAACACATGTGTAAACAATATCAAATTACCTAACGTCTTTGGAGTTAAAAAGAAGGGAAGAAAATATGGAATTCAAAATCTTGTGAAAATAAATGATAAAAATTGTCTTGACATGTAATTGGAAAAAAATAAAATACTTTTTTAAAAAGGCAGTTGCCTTTATAGTGGTGTAACCACATGAATAGCTCTCTTGGTTCTGCTTATTTCATTCTTTGTCAATTTATATAAATCTTAAATATTCAACATAAATTAGCTTGAATGGGTGAACACAACAGGGTATATTAAGAGTGATGTTCATAAAGAGAAAGAGAAGTTGGACATTTCAGATTTTTAAAAAGGAAAATGTGGCTTTCTGGTTGGTGGATCAGTTAAGTTCAGGAGTTTTTTAGTTGCAGTAGGGTTAACATTGACTGATGTCCCTCTAAGAACAGCACTAATATAATAACAATAAGCTATTAAATTTGGCATTTCAAACTCAAGGTGATGAGAGCAGATTTCATTGTTATCTCCAAACCTATCATGCTTTGAAATTATACTATTACTATTGAGGACATTTCCATCTTCCCATTTAGATAGATACCCAACAGGCTGAGCAAATATAATAAAAATGACAATTTAACTAAATTAACCAATTTATCCAGTGCCATACCAAGCAAACTGCCAAGAAATTACTTTACAAAGCTAGAAAAAATAATAACAAAGTTCATCTGTAAGAACAAAAGGTCAAGAGTTTCAAGGGAATTAATGAAAAATAATGCAAATGAAGATGACTTAGCTATACCAGACCCAAAAAATTATTATAAAGCAATGATCATCAAATCCATTTGTAACTGATTAAGAAATAGAGTAGTTGATAGTCTAGATTTACAAGACACAATAGTCAATGATTATAGTAATCTAGAGTTTGATAAATCCAAAGACCTTAGCTTCTGGGATAAGAACTTACTATTTCACAATAATTGCTGAAAAAATTGAAAAAAGTAGGGAAGAAACTAGGCATTAACCAACATCTAACACCCTAAACCAAGATAAGATTGAAATGGGATCATGATTTAGACATAATGAGTGATATTATAAATTACAACAACAAAGGATAGTCTACTTCTCAGATCTGTGGAAAAGGAAGGAATTTGTGACCAAAGAAGAACCAGAGTACATTATGGAATGCAAAATAGATGATTTCAATTATATTAAGGTAAAAAGTGTTGGACCAACAAAACTAATGCAGACAAAATTAGAAGGGAAGGAGTAAACTGGGAAAAAATTACATCCAAAGTTTCTGATAAAGGCCTCATTTCTAAAATATATAGAGAACTGACTCAAATTTATAGGACTATAAGTTATTCTCCAACTGATAAATGGTCAAAGAATGTGAAGAGACAATTTTCAGATGAAGAAATTGAAACCATTTCTAGCCCTATGAAAAATACTCTATTGATCAGAGAAATGCAAATTAAGACAAGTCTGAGATATCACTATACACTTCTCAGATTGACTAAGATGTCAGATAAAGCTAATGATGAATATTGAAGGGCATGTGAGAAAATTAGGACACTACTAAGACACTGGTGGTAGAATTGTGAACTGATCCAACCATTATGGAAAGCAATATGGAATTATGCCTAAAGGGCTATCAAACTGTGTATAACCTTTGATCCAGCAGTGTCTTTACTGAGTCTGTAGCCCAAAGAGACCATAAAAAGGGAAAATGGACTTACATGTGCAAAAATGTTTGTAGCAGCTCTTTTTGAAGTGGGAAGTAACTGGAAGCCGAATGGATGCCCATCAGTTGGGGAATGGCTGAATAAGTTAGGGTATGTGAGGATAATGGAATATTATTATCCCATAGAAATGATCAACAGGATGATTTCAGAGAGGCCTGAACTGATGCAAGGTGGATTAGAATCAGGAGATCATTGTACACAGCACCAAGAGTATGTGATGATCAACTATGATAAATTTGGCTCTTTTCAACAATGAGGTTGAAAATTCTAATGACTTGTGATAGGAAATGCCATCTGCATCCAGAGAGAGGACTGTTGAAATTTTAAATGTAGATCAAAAGATAGCATTTTCATCTTTTTTGTTATTTGCTTGCCTTTTTGTTTTCTTTCTCATTCTTTTCCTATTTTGATCTGATTTTTCTTATGCAGTACAATAATTGTGGAACTATGTATAGAAGAAATGCACATATTTAACATATATTGGATTACTTTCTATCTGAGGGTTAGAGAAAGGGAGGGAAAATTTGGAACACAAAGTATTACAAAGGTGAATATTGAAAATAAAAAGCTATTATTTAAAAAAAAATAGATAGATACCCAATTCTGGCCTCATATTTGCCTTTTCACTTCCAAATATATACATACATATATGTATATGCAGACATATATACATATAGTCAATTGCTAAATCTGATTATTTCTATTTTTGAACCATTTCCCCCTTTCTCTTTATTTATATAGCCATTATCCTAGTTAAGGAAAGTTAACTTTCCAATTAGTCTCTCTGATATAGTTATTTTGCCAAACTCATCTGTCCTTCACATAATTATCATTGATCCTCCTAAAGTTAGGTCTAACCCTCACCCTCTTATTAATAAATTCCATTCCTTTCCTCTTATATTTAAGATGAAATACAAACCTGTTTGTTGGCCTTTAAAGCTTTTAACCACCTGGATGTACCCTACTTTCCCATTTTTTTTTACTATCTATAAAGAAACTCTACAATCCAGCAATACTGGCTGACAAATATGACTCTCCATTTTCTATCTCTATTCTTTAGTTCTGATTATCTTCCATGCCTAAAATGCTCTACCCATTTACCTCTCTGCTTCTTGGAATCCCTGGAATAGATCTCTTTCAAGCATCCCCTTCTCCATGAGGTCTATCCTGGTAATCTCAGTTACTGGGCTCTTTCTAAGATCCACTTTATATGTGTTTAGTATGTATTTATCTTCATACATCTGTCAATAAATGAATAAATACATCTGTCAATAAATGAATAAGCATTTATTAAACACCTACTATGTGCCACAAACTATGCCGTAGTATGCATATGCTGGGGATATAAGGGAGAAAAAACAATTTCTTCTGTAAAGAAGTTAACAGTAAAATGGGGAACATAACAAATGGACATAAACATACAGACTAGCTGCATCCAGGAGAAACAGAAGGAAAGCACAAAAATACATATTGTGTCTTCTCTTAGATTGTAAGATATATGGAGAAACTTCAATCTTGCAATTCTATCCCCAGTATCTAGCACAGTTCTTGGCACATAGGAGGCACTTAATTAATGCTTACTTGTTTCATTAGGAGTAGGGTAGGGAGAATGGCCAAATTCATTGTATATGAACAATTTTTGGAAGTGGGAATTGATGATTATGGAGGAGGCAGAAAGAAGGGCATTTTGCAGGAAACTTCATGGTCACTGCTAAGCCTAATGCACAGACTTATAAGTGTCTTAGCTACTGATAAATTGTTCTTCAGTTTATCAAACAAAGCAATGTGAATTTATTGCTTTTATAACTTTTAATTTGTGTCAATTTTTTTGTTCTTGTTATAAATACAAAATGTTGATCTCAATTAGTAGTAAAAAAAAAGAATTCTATAATTAGTAAATTATGTAATTAGTAAAAAAAAAAAAAGAATTATGAATAATAATGTCAATCAGTTAATCAACAAGCATATCTCAGCTAGTCATTATGCCAAGCACTGGAGACACAAAGGCAAAATCCAAACAGTGACTAACTTCAAAGAGCTTGAATTCAATAGTAGCAAAAATATCAGTGATGCTCTATTTTGAGCAATTTTATGTCAAAAGGCTACCTTTCATATTAATAAAAATACTAATAATTTATTTATTAATATATGTTCAAGTTATATTTTAAGATTTGTGGTTATAAAAATTATAACTCTTCATTTTATTTGAATAAAATATGACCTAAAATAACTTAGGTTGATAATTTTATGAAAAGTGGAAGAAGATGACAAGTTTTTTGCTGACCATTTTGGCTCCCATCCCCTGAAGATGATGTTAGATTTCACCATTTCTCCCTTCATCCAGTGTTTTCCAGTACTCTTAAGGAGCACCAAAGGTATCTAGACTCTCTGCCAATGTCTCTAGTCCTTACTAATGGTGTTCTCTTAAAAATAGAGTATAGTCCTCTGCACCCCAGCTTCATTCACTACTAATAGATTAGCTTTTTATGCAGAGAAATATTTACTCTAAAAGGTATAATCACATATATTTAATTCTCCATGTGGGAAGCATGATCCTCCCTCCCTCTTCCCACTTATATCAACTCAGTCTCTTGAGTAGAGGAAGAAGATTATCATAACTTAATCAGTTCCCATAAAGCACAGTCCCAGTTTCTAGTACAAAACCCCTTTTAGTCTTGAGTCTCATTCACTCTAGTCTCTGAGGGCTTCCATATAAGGCTAGCTGGCTGTACCATCCTGTCCACAATCTTGATTCTGAGATTGCCATTGCTCAAGCTGCCAGATCCCATGAGGATCAATTCTGACACCTGAAACGGAGGGGAAAACAATAGTTCAGAATAGAAACAAACACTACTTCCTGCTTCCCAACTCCCAGACCCACTTCTCAAAGTTCTGGTTAAAAAGAGGGAAGAGGGGAAGGAAAGTCTTTCCTCTCACTCACACCAGTTCAGTTCATAGAAAAAAGAATCTTAGATTCAACCTCACCAGGCACTGAATTAAGTGAGGCTATCCCCACCTATGCAATAGAAGAAGAAGAGGTTCTGTTTTAGGCATTCTGGATGCTGTGTAAAGGCACCTCAGGGAGACTTTCGTATTCATCAAAATCAGCTGTGAGGCTTGGATTATATAAGAAAGGAGACAGAGACAGAAAAGATCTGGAACTGCTGTATTATTTTGTAATTGTTTCTTCTTTGTGGCTAAGTAGTCTCTTCCACATAATTGGCTATCTAAAATGATAGTTTGTATCTTATTCCCATTTTCATTGAGAACTTCCATTTATGCGTTTCAAATATACAACTCTTCTCTGAAGCAGTGGCTAGGATAGTAGTTCAGATGGTTAAAATATGGCCATCAAAATTTAAGTTGGTTAAGTCATCGAATAAATGCATGACTAGGAAAAAATAATTGGCCAGTTATATGACAAGAACAAAGGATAATCAGTGAATAGTCCCATGATTCCACGGGTATCCATTGGATGTCTCAGTGCATTGAATTGATGTATACTGGGATACTATGGCCAAAAATGTTACAGGACGGGCAAGCACAGATGGATGTAATCTGCATTATTAGAGATACTCAAAGCAGTGAGATGATGGTAATAATGATAGTCAACATTTATGTGGTGCTTTAAGAATGGCAAAGAGATATATGTGTACATAAATATACATACATACACACATACACATATATATGGGGAAGTGTCAAGATATTAGGAGAAAGCCTATTTTCCAGAGCTTCTCCCTGAATTTGGCATAACTGCAATTCTTTATACTCATCATCTAGATAAACTCAATCACAGAATTTTTTCATATAATTATTGTATTGTTTTGACCAGCACCAGGTGGTCCTTGAGCTGTTCTGGTCACTGAGACATCCAATGGATACCCTAAATGCCCACATTAAAGCATGTGTCCTCAGTGTCAGAGGCAACCCTGGCAAATGGGTCTAGTTTCCATCCTTCAACAGAATAAAAAAAATGTTTTGCTTATGACCACTATTAGCTCCTTGTTTTTATTTTTATTTTTCAAAGTTGACTGTGGTTGTGACTAGCTATGTGAGCTCTTTGATATTTTCAGTTTATAGAGGTTGGATAACCTCTGTGACTCTGGTCATTTGTTTTCAGATTTGAAACCAGCATCTTTTGATCAGCATATTTCTGAAGTAAGATTTGAATTCGGGATTTCCTATCATAAAGTTCAAAATCTGGGTACACATCTGCCTCATAACTAATTATAATAATTAACATTCACATATTGCTTTAAGTTTTGCAAAGCATGTTGCAATTTTCTCATTTTATCCTTCCAATAATCCTTGGAAATAGGTACTATTATGACCCCCATTTTACATATAAGGAAAATGAGGCAGAGGATAAGTGACTTCCAGAATCATATAGCTAGTGAGGCAGGGTTTGAACTCAGGGGTTCCGTTCTTCCTGAGCCAACTCTCTATCCATTGTGCCACCTAGCTGCCTCTAATCCAATGGAATATTGGAACAAGTACTGCATTACCTCATTTATCCAGCTATCAGCCTTCTGGAAACACCAACCATCTGGAATACATTCATGGATCCATGAAAAGGGAGAAAAAAATGTTTGGAGCCTGAATCTGGAAGAAAATAAATGTCATAAAGCCCAGGAATAGGTGGGGCACCAGCTTTCAGGCCATGACCCAATGACTTAATAGTGTTTGTAAAATTAAGACGATTCCTTTAATAAGCTTATTTTTCTGGATTCCTATGACAATCTTCTATTTTTCCTAATTTACAATGGAAAGTAGATGGGGAGGCAGGGGTGAACACTGCTGGATGAAAGTCTCTGAGCACTAAGGAGATAGTAAATATCAGGAGATCAGACCAGATAAAAAACACAGACTAATTAGTCTAGAAGTGGACCAGACCTTAGAGACCAAAGAATCCATTTCCCTCCTTTTATAGATGAAGAACTGAGGTGTAGGATGTGAGTTGCTCAAGATCACAAGTTTTTACATGGTAGAGGTGAGATTCAAACCCTGTTCCAAATCTAAATCCCACATACTTTCCACTGTACCACAGTTGTCTCTGCAAGTTTTACCTATTAGGTTATTAAGCACCAGGCAAAGAATTTCATCAACCTCAGTGATTCCTGAGAACACACTGGGTTTTAGCATTTTTTCAATACATGCTGTTCATAACAGGAAAAGATAAAATCTGTCCAGTAGATTCTGTATAAAAATGAAAGGAAGTGTGTAATTTACTTTAGGAAGATTTCCATTGAAACATCATAGACTTAAGGGGTGGAGCCAAGATGGCAGAGTACAGGCGGCAACTCAGCTGAACTCTTTCAACATTCCTTTCCAAAATGACTTTAAAATAACACTTCATAGTAAGTGTTAGAGCAGCAGAGCCAACAAAAGGTCAGAGTGAGAAAATTTTTCCCCTAAGACAGCTTAGGAGGTCAGCAAGAGAAGTCTATGACACTGGGGAAGATCACAGAATGCAGAAAGCAGTACCAGTAGTGGGCTTTGGAGGTGCCCTCAACAAAGGCAGCAACAGTAGCAGCCACAGCTTCTAGAGCTCTCAGCCCAGAGACAATAAGACACTGAACAACCTGTTAGAAATTACAGGGGACCTTTAACTGCACTGAGAGCAACTGGTGCTGATTGATACCTTTTTTGATACCTTTTTTTGTCTATGTGTAATTGAGTCACAGTTCTAAGGGAGTGCTTTGTGGTTAATCATAAGGGAGCAGGTTCCCTGGTTGCAGTTCTGAGGCACAGAGGAAATTGTGAATGTAGGAGATCCAGGGACCTGTCAAAGTTCCAGAGCTAGAGGAGTGCTGGTGCTTTCAGCTGCAGGAACCTTTCTTGGATAAATACCAAAATTAAGAAAATAAGAGTAGTGGCCACATCTTTCCCTACTCTTTAATCTTGGAAGCACTAGAAATTTGTAGACTCTCAGAATTATACTAGAAAAAACCCCACCATGAAAAACTTGAAACTTATGATAGTACTTCTCTACCCCCAATTAAGAAAAGTCTGACTTTACCATAAAATTCAACAACAACAAATTTGACCATAGAGAGCTACTGTGGGGCCAGGGAAGACCAAGTCAGAAACTCAGGGGAAAACAAACAAACAAACAAACAAAACAAAACAAAAGTGTTAAAATGGCTCAAAGCAAATCCTCATAGAAAAATGCTAATTGAACATAACCCCAACAAGAATAGAAGAATTTAAAAAATCAATGAGTGCTAAAGGAAAAGAGCATAAAAAATTCACTGGAGAAAGGAATTCCTTAAAAAGCAGAATGTGCCAAATGGAAAAGAAAGTAAAAAGCTTATTGAAGAAAATAATTTTTTAAAATTAGAATTGAGTAAGTGGAAGCTAAAAATCCCATGAGACATCAAAAAACAAAGTCAAAAGAAAAAAATAGAAGAAAATGTGAAATATCTCATCAGAAAAACAACTGACCTGGCTGATAGATTAAGATATATGGAAGGAGGATGATAAAAGGGAGGTTGGCTTAAAATAAACAGTGGTCAGAAGCAAAGTGGACTTTTAGAAAGGGCAGAAGACAGAGACACACACACATATAGAGAAATACAAAGAGACACAGAATGATACACAGAGAGAGACAGACAGACAGACAGCAAGAGATAGAAATAGAAGAAGAGGCTCTAGGGAAATGCAATTAATAATCATAATTGGGAATGTGAATGGGATAAGTTCACCCATAAAATGGAAGTGGATTTAAAACCAGAAACAATATTGTTTCAAAAAAGACACAAAGAGGTCAAATAAAGGAACAGAGAAGGAACTAATATGCTTTAGCTAAAGTAAAAAAAAAAAAAAAAAAAAAGGAAGAGGTAGCAATCATGATCTTAGATGAAGCAAAAACAAAAATGGATCTAATTAAGAGAAATAATCTGAGAAACTACATTTTGACAAAGGGTACCAGAGACAATATTATAACAAAATAATATTAAAAAAATTTTAAAGCAAGTTCTCTGATAAAGACCTCATTTTTCAAATATATGGGGTACTAAGTCAAATTTATAAAAATAAGAGCAAAACCCCAGAAAAAAATCAAAGCTCTCTATAATCATGTGAAAATACTCTAAATCACTATTGATTAGAAAAATACAAATTAAACAACTCTGAGGTTATCACCTCCCATCTAACAGGAAATGACAAATATTGGAGGGAATGAGGGAAAATAGATATATGAGTAAATAGTGGAGTAGTGAACTGGTCCAACCATTCTGTAGAACAATTTGAAGCTATTCCAAAAGGGTTATCAAACTTTCCATACTCTTTAACCCAGCAATAATACTACTGGGTCTATATACCAAAAAGATCAAAGATAAAGGAAAAAGAATATATATGTACAAAAATATTTGAAATTGAGAGGATACTTAAAGTGAATATATGAATAGTGAACATGAGAATAGTGAAACAAACTATGATATATGATTATAATGCAACAGTACTGTGCTATTAGAAAGGGTAAGGGAAGTGGTTTCAGAAAAAGCCAGTAAGACTTATAAGAAATGATGCAAAATGATGTGAGATGAACTGAGAGGTCATTGTTCAGAATAAAAACGATGTAAGATGACATGGAAGACTTGGCTACTCTGATCAAGACAATGATCCATGACAGTTCCAAAGGACTCATAATGGAAAAATGCTATCCACCTCCAGAGAGATTAGAAACTGAAGTATAATTTCTCACTAATTTTTTTTTGCTTTTATTTCTGGGACCATAGGGCTAAGATGGAAATATTTTACATTATTTCACCCACACAATTAATATATATAGATGTCTTCTCAATTTCTGGAGGAAGGGTAGGGTGGATAGAGAGAATTTGACACTCAAACTTTAAAAAGAAAAAAATGCTAAACAATAAACAATTTAAAAAAAAAATAAGGAAACATCACAGTCCCCAAAGTTTTTATTTATGTGGGCTATATCTACCAATATTTACAATATAAATTTAATCCTTAGTATTATTACAAAAATAATTTTTACCCCTCTAGAACACTTTGAGAACTGCTATTATTTAAACAAAGAAGTTGGAAGTGGAGCAATTTGTTAGAGGTCCAGAATTACAGCTGATAGTAGCTCATTATTGTGCAAAAACTTAAAACAAAAATATGTCCCAACTCTGAATTAATCCATTTGTTATGGTTCTCAGGCCATCTGATCTCATTCATATCCAATACAAATGATCAAGTACCAAAATAAAGAAATCAATGGAGGATTCTGGGAAAGTTTACTTATTATATAGCACTTCTCTTATTCCAGATATTATTTATTTATTTTTTAAAAAGAAGAACAGTATTATCACATCTGTTTTGCATATTTCCCCCCAAATTATTCCTATGAAGCATTTACAGTTCAGCCTAGGACAGATAGTCTCAGACCCTCTAGGCTATTTATTAACATAGATGAATGGTGTCATCAGAGAGATTTAAATGATTCAGCAGGAACATTCCTGTCTAACAATTCATTTTACCCCTTCAGATCTTGGGCAGCAGCCACATCATAATGACTTCTGTGCCTAACCAAAGAAGGGCAAAGTCAGGCAAATTGTAGGCATTATACAAGTTGCTTTCCATCACTGAACAAAAACATTAAGAACTTCAATTCAGTGCTTCATAATAGCTTAACACAAAGCAGCTTAATGGAAAGGGTCCACTTATAAGGGTTCTTTTTAATTGATATGAGTCACCAGGCTTTTTCACAATGGTTAAAAATGAAACATTCAACTGATATGATTATAAGATCCTGTAAGGTTCAAAAAGGTTCTCAAAAGTAAAGAAACCAGGATGAATCAGTGCTATTGCAGAGAGTTGAATAAAGAAGTATTCTTATCTGTGAAGGATCATAAAAGTCAACTTTTAAAATATTTTTATGGTAAATGTAGAGGTGTACTGCAGTCAGCTTCAATATTTGAGAGAGCCGATTGTTAAATTTTAATTGTGAGCACTTAGACTTTAGAAATGGACAAATACTTCAAATCAAGGTCTGATTTATTGTTTTGTTGATTATCTAGATTTGATAAAATGATGGAGAAAATTAAAAAGAGAGATTAAACCTAAATGTGTCCTATGTCTGTTTCTTTTTCTTGGAGAGATAGTTATTAAATATTTACTAGCATATTGCTGGACATAGATGAGATCGTACCTGATCAGAAGGAGACAGAATGGTTTAGTGTCTAAGTACCAGATCTATAATCAGAGGAGGTAGATGCAAATCTCATCTCTGTTGCTCTTTGTATGATATTGGGTAAATCATTTAAGCACTGTGAGCCTCAGTGCCTTCCCTTTAAAATGAAGGATTTTGATTAGATGATCTTCCAGCTGGAAATTTGTAATCTTCTAATTTTCTTTTTGTTCTTCTTATTGTTGTTTATATAAAGAATGATGGACATATAAGTACCCCATTTGGAGTTTTCTTGGCAAAAATACTACTGTGATTTGCCATTTCCTTCTCCAGATCATTTTACAGGTGAGGAAACTGAGGCAAACAGCATTAAGTGATTTGCCCAGAGTAACACAGTTAATAAGTGTTTGAAGGCGAATTTGAATCAGGAAGACTCATCTTTCTGACTCCAGACCTAGCACTTTATCCACTATACTACTTAGTGTATAAGTAAGTTAGTGTTTATGTTTTATAAAATCATTGGAATTAAAGAATTTCAAAGTTGGAAGTAATTTTGGAGGTCATTAGTCAAACCTATATCTGAATGGGAATATATATACACAGGTAAGAACTACTCAAGGTCCACAAAACACTTCCCTCAAAACAACCTTAATAGGTACAAACATTATTATCTTCATTTTAGAAATGATAAGAACAAGGCTCAGAAAGGATTAAATTACTTCCTTGTGGTCACATAGCTAAGAACTGATAAGGCCACTATATAAATCTGACTCCAGCTATAATGGACAAATTAAACAACTAGGCAAATGAGTAAGTGCGATTTAATTCTAGTTCCCTTTTCCTGGTTTTCTTTTTCACAGTTGTTCTTATCTTTATCTGTCTATTTTCCATGTGAATTTTCTTTAAAAAATAATTCCACAAAATAATCTAGTGATTTTGACTTAGTAGTGCTCTAAATTTGTAAGTTATCTGGGAAGCCTTGATAATCTCTACTATATTTATTGAACCCAATCAAGAGCAATGGGACATACCTATTTTCAGGTCTTCCAATACTTTTTGTAAAGTGCTTAATAAACTTTTATTGCCTTCTCCCCTTTCTTACTCCTATAATGGGAGTACAAACAGATAAAGGTAGGTAAATGAATGTACACACATATAACACATTTTGTTATTAGAGAGGTTTCTGTCATCCTCCTGATTCTTAGTTGTGGTATATAAAAACATGGGTATATTTGGTGGATTTGTCTTCTATCTTCCTCCTTCATTGAGATTATTTAGTACTTTCAGTCATGTACATATTGACTATTTGATGTTTTCTGCAATAATAATAAGAGGGGCAATTAAAAAATTGTCTGATAAATTCAATAAATGTATGGATGTTATTTGGTTGCTAGAAATAACTCAATTAGAACAGGACAGTTCTTAGAAGTCCTGAAATATTGTTGTAGCTGACATTTCAAGTGATTCAAAGGAAGAAAAATCTTAGCAAATATATTATTTGGAGATTCAACTTGAAAACTCCATATGAGAAGAAGTATAAGAAATAAAAAAAGAATATATTTGCACATTTCTTTATATTGTTAGTTCTTTTGAAATAATTTTCAAAAAGTTCACGTGGAAAATAAATAGATAAAGATATTAACAAATGTGAAAAAGAAAACCAGGAAAAGGGAACTTGAATTAAATTGTACTTGCTCATTTGCCTAATTATTGAATTTGTCCATTATAGCTGGAGTCAGATTTATGTATTGGGTCTACCATTTCTTAGCTATATGACCATAAAAAACCATTTAATCTTTTCTGAGCCCTATTTTTGTTACCATCACTGAAATGAAGATAATAATGCTTATATCTACTAAGATTGTTTTGAGGAAGTTTTTATTTTAAGAGGATTAGTGCTGTGTTCAGAGCTCTCCAACTTTGGGGGTCATAAGTCAATTTGAGGACACTTTGTATCATCTATGCCCCTTAGTCTAGAAAATCACTTACCGTGTGTAATATGTTGCACTGGATATGGGAGTATAAATTAAAATAGTCCTTTCTCTTATGTGTATGTATACACACACACACACACACACACACACACACACACACACACACACACACACACATATATATATATATATGTGTGTGTGTGTGTGTGTGTGTGTGTATACACACATATATATATGTATATATGTAAAAGGTATGGTATTTCTCTTCTATAATGATATTAATAATTTAGATAGTATTTAATCTTCTTTCAAAGTATTTTAGATTTGCATTTTCATTGACATAGCTTTATTCCAGCTAAGAAAACCTTGTTGACAAAGGATATAACATCTTTCTTATAGTACTTCAAAGCACAGAGGATGAATGTGGAATCTGTAGCGAGCTGTCGTCTCCAGAAGCTGCCGGATCACTCTCTGGGAAGAGATCTGCTGTGTCTACTCAAATCTTTCAGACAGATTCTTCTTCCTGTAGTGAACCGTTGTCTCCAGGCAGTTGCTGTTAACTCTTGTCCAGAGAAGTGACTTCCCTTCCTGCAGAGAGCCGACTTCCCTTCCTGCAGAGAGCTGCATCAAGCCAGATGTAGTGCAGAGTCTTCTCCTTGAATCTCCTCCAGCTCTTATCCTTCTCCAGGCAGACTGACTTTCCAGGCCCACTGTTGTCTCTTTTATCCTCCCAGAGAATGGGCGTGGGATAATGCAAGGGCTTCTGGGAAGAACCACTTCAGCCAATGAGCTTGCTCCTTCTATCAAGTCAACCTGAGTTCTCACCTTGTAATTGTCCAGACAACCTGAATTCTCACCTTGTCACTGTCCAGACAACCTGAGTTCTCACCTAGTAATCCTAACAGGAATCCATCCAGATTCTGGGTTGGAGAGTTTCTATTTTCCCTGTCACAGTTGGATCACATCTAGAATTCCATCTCATTCTGGACACATTGGTTTAAGAAGGATATTAATAAATTAGAGATTATCCAGAGGAGGTTAATCAGGATGAGTAAGGGTCTGGGAGTCCATATCAAATAAAAAGTGGTTGAAGGAACTGGAAATGGTTAGCCTGGGAAAAAATGCTTCAGGAGTGAGACAACAGTTGTTTTCAAGTATTTGAGTGACTCTCCTATAAAAGAGAAATTCAAATTGCTCTACTGACTGGGCTTCAGAGAGCAGAATAAGGACCAATGGATGAAAATTATGTAAGGGTAAATTTAGACTTGATGTCAGCAGATAAACAAGAACAACAAACTAGAGCAGGCTATTTGGGGAGATAATGGGTTTTTCTATATTGGAGGATTTTGAGCAGAGCCTGAATATGTTATTATAGGGCTACTTCTTCAGATATGAGATAAAAATTGATGATCACGCAGTTCTATAATAGTATTAAAGAAGGGATTAAATATTCATCCTCTCTGCTTTGTAACGCAATAAAAGAGATGGCGTGTCTTTTGTCAACAGGGGCTTCTTAGCTATATCAATGAACAAGCAAATCCAAAATGCTTTGAAAGATGAGTGATATTATAGCTATAATATGTATAATATATGATATATATGTAAGTATAAATGTGAATTATCATCATTATTAATATTATCATTATAGAAAATCAATAACATAAAGAATTATTAAAGAAAGCACAGAGGTGGAGCCAAGATGGCTGAGTAGAGGCAGTAATTCTTAGCTGAATTCTCTCTACACTCCCTTCCAAACAACTTTACAATAGCACTTCAAAGTGAACTCTAGAATGACAGAGTCAACAAAAAATTGGAGTGAGAAATTTTACAGCCTCAGACAATTTAGGAGTTTGGTTCTTAGGATGGGATTTGCTCCAAAGCATCTGTTGTGGTACTAGCAGTAGCCCTTGAAGGATAGATATTACTGATTGACAACTTTATTGCCCTTAATAAGTTCTGCATCACAGTTCTAGGACTAAGAAGATCACTAGTATTTTCAGATTCTGGGAAGCAGGGGCCTTTCTTGAGTAAAAACCAGAGAAAACAGCAAGATACCTGTTATCATAACTTTCCCTGGATGGTACCAACTTGGAAGGAGAGAGGAATTGCAGACCTTCAGAATTAGCTCTGAAAATAGTAGCATGAAAAAGGCAGAACCTTTCCACAGTTAGATGAAAATAATTTATTTTTGTTTAATTTTTATTTTATGAAGGCCTAGGTCATACAGCTACTAAATGTTTGAAGTCACATTTGAACTTAGATCCCTTTGACTCCAGGGCCAGGGCTCTAACTACTGTACCACCTAGCTGCACCAGCAGAAACAGATTTTAAAGTTCAAAGTCTAGAAAAATGAACGAACCATTAAAAAGAACTTGATGATAACATTGCTACTATATGCTAGGGAAAACCAAGCTACAAACTCCGAAGAAGATAACAATGTAAACCTAAACCAGTTAAAACCAAAACCTCAAAGAAAAATGCTAATTGAATATAAACTCTGCAAAATTCCTTTTTTATTGAAATTTTTTATTTTCAAAACATGCAAGGATGATTTTTCAACATTGACTCTTGAAAAATCTTGTGTTCCAATTTTCTCCTTCCCTCTACACCCTCTCCTAAATGGCAAGTAATCCAATTTATGTTAAACATGGTAAAACTATATGTTAAATCCAATAAGCACATATATTTATACAAATATCTTGCTGCTCAAGAAAAATCAGATCAAAAAGGGGGAAAATGTGAAAAAAAAAATAAAATGCAAGCAAACCACAAAAAAAAGAGTGAAAAGGCTATGTTGTGATCCACTCTCAGTTCCCACAGTCCTCTCTCTGCCTATAGATGGCTCTCATCATCACTGATTCATCTAATTGTTGAAAAGAGTCACATCTATCAGAACTGATCATAGTATAATCTTATTGTTGCCATGTACAATGATTTCTTGGTTCTTCTCATTTCACTTAGCCTCAGTTCATGTAAGTCTCTCTAGACCTTTCTGAAATCATCCTGCTGATCAATTCTTATAGAACAATAATATTCTGTAACATTCATATTTCATAATTTGTTCAGCTATTCTCTAACTGATGGGCATCCACTCAGTTTCCAGTTTCTTGCCACTACAAAAAGGGCTGCTATAAACATTTTTGCACATGTGGGTCCCTTTCCTTCCTTTAAGATCTCTTTGGGATATAAGCCCAGTAGAAACACTGCTGGATCAAAGTATGATAACTTGATAACCCTTTGGTCATAGTTTCAAATTTTAGCAAGAATTCCTGGAAGAGTTAAGGAAAGAGGTAAGAATAACTTAGAAGAAAACAGAAAATGAAAGAAAAAATTGTGAAAAGAATTAACTGCTTAGTAAAAGAGGCACAAAAAATACTGAAGAAAATAAGAAGTTAAAAAATATATAATTGACCTAATGGTAAAAGAGAAACAAAAATTCATGAAAGACAAGAACTCCTTAAAAAGCAGAATTCAACACATGGAAAAAGAGGTACAAAAACTTATTTCAGAGAATAACTGTAAAAATTAGAATTGGAAAATGGAAGCTGACACTGAGACATTAAAAAAAAAAAACCCAAAGTCACAAGAATGGAACATAGGAGAAAATGTGAAATATCTTATTAGAAAAATAGCTGGTCTGGGTAATAGATCAAGAAGAAATAATTTAAGAATTACTGGACTACCTGAAAGTCATAATCAATAAAAGAGACTAAAAATAATATTTCAAAAAATTATCAAGGAAAACTGCTCCGGTATGATAGAATAAGAGGGTAAAATAGAAATGAAAAGAATCTATCAATCATCTCCTCAATGAGATCCTAAAATGAATAGCTAAATTCCAGAGCTCCTACATCAAGGAAAAAATATTTCAAGACAGCAGAAATAAATAAATCATAATCAGGATCATATAAGATCTACGAGCTTCTATATCAAAGGACTAGAGGGTTTGGAATATACTTTGTAAGACAAAGGAATTAGGATTATAACCAAGAATCCACTATTCAGAAAAATTAGGCATAATCTTTCAAGGGAAAAGATGAATACTCAGTGAAATTAGGGACCTTCAAAATTTCCTGATGAAAAGACTAGAGCTGAACAGAAAATTTGCCACTCAAGTATAAGATTTCAGAGAAGCATAAAAAGTTAAATATGAAAGGAAAATCATAAAAAATACAATAAGGTTAAGCGTTTTATATTCCTATATGAGAAAACGATTCATGTAATTCCTAAGAATTTTATCATTAATGGGGAAGTCATAGGGAATCAATAGAAACTTAGAACATAAATATCAGTCAATTATGATTGGTGATCTAAAAAAATTTAGGAATGAGAAAAAGGGATAAACTGGGAGAAGGGAGGAAAGAAAAGAAGAGTGATAACAATTATCTCATAAAAAAGAGATGTGAAAGGAAGAGAACATGACATATGGAAACACGTGTTACATGATTTCACTTGAATGATAAATATTATCTTGCATACCTTTTAAGTGGGTAGGTGAGGGGATAAAAGGAAGGAGAGAAATGGGAACTAATTTTTTTTTAAAATTGTTAAAAATAAATAATAGTTTTTTAAAAGCTAGAAAAGGAAGAGCTTAAAGGCATTCCCCCAAACTTAAGCTTGAAGGAACCCTGATAAGGTTCACATAGCAAGTGAGTGATAACTAGCAAGTTTTCCATTAGAATCTATATCAAATGATGCTAAATTGCATGTTCCTGATATTATATCAGAGGTAAGGGAGATTTTCCCCATTTTAAATGTAGAAAGAAGGGAGGATGCTAAACATTATTTGTCCATAACTCTCCAACTAATTATATGAGTTGAAGAATTCCTTAATATTAGGAACTAGGGAATCAGCATGGTATTGTGGAAAAAGCATTGAGGATATAGGTTCGAATCTCACTTTTAATGGTTGCTACCTATGTGACCTCGGACAAATGTCTAAATCTTCTTGGCCTTGGGTTTTCCTATATGAAAAGTGAGGAGATTGGATTAGATAGCCTGTGAGGTCCTATATCTCTATGGTCCTATGATTAGATAAATATAGTCACAGAATTCAGGAGTAAGGAAGCATTGAGACCTTCTTACCTAAAATGTCCTCAAATTCTGGGAGAAGACATAGGTGCAGGGTGACTAAGTAAGTTTTCTCAGAGCCAGGAAAAACCCTGTTATGGAGAGGGTTCAGAAAAGTTCATTCAAATTTAAATATCTTGATGGAGATTTGGCCAAAACTAAGGTGAGAAGCCCTGAAAATCTCTCTCTCTCTCTGTCTTTATCTCTGTCTCTCTGTTGCTCTCTCTCTCTCTCTTCTATCTCTAGGTAGTCTCCAAAGACCTTCAGAAAGTGGTGTACCCACAAATTTTGAGGTTGTTTCTGAAAAATTTTCCTAATCATACAGGAGAACCCACCAAGACTCAGACTGAGTTATGAAGATGGCTGTCCTTCCAATCAAATCAAGAGTACAGGAAACTTTTTAACAAAAATAGACTTTGCAAAAGACCCATTGTCCTAGTCCTCACTGGAAATAATTTTCTTGCTTTCCCTAGCAGGAGGGTGGGATGGGATGTGGGTGGGAGAGGGTAATTCAGGAAGATACTTGGGGGAAATAAGTTTAAATTGAATAGTGTCATACAATATTATTAACAACAGCTAAGAAGCAAACAGAATGCTAAATGACACCTATTATTATAATTAACCAGGTGGATGTTAAGGTGGTTGTTTTTTGTTTTTTTGGGTTTTTTTTTTTTTTTTGTTTGTTTGTTTGTTTTTTACTATTATTATTATTGAGAATTCTCAGACAAGGAGGCTCTGAGTGCTTACCCAGAAAGAGAAATATAGAAGTAAAGGAAAGGTACTTGTGGTTAGAACCTCGGGAACAAATTGGGGTCTCAATTCTAGCTTCTTGTTCAGCCTGTATTACAATAATCAGGGTAGAAATCACAGACCAAAGAGGATCTATCAATCCAGCCACTCAGAGCTTTCCAACTGAATGATATGGACTGAGCAGCAACAGTTACTCAAACCCAAACTCTCCTCAGGAACTTTCAAAGGTCAGACAAAATAAGGGACCAGCAATCAGCCTTTGTAGTATATAACACTACTTTCAAAGCACTGAAAGATTGCAGCTTTTAGCTTGTTCCTAAGATCCTAGAATAACATAACACTCAATATCTACCCCCCACCAAATAGCAAAAGCATCTGCCAAGGTATTCTTCCTAGAAATGTAGCAGAGCACATACCTAATATCAAATTCTTAGGAAAAAGTCAGGAAGAATGAAGAAACAAAAAAAGAATTCTAACATAATGAGCTATTATATTAGGGAAGCTTGCACAAACCCAGAAGAGAAGTACTCTAAAACACGTATAAGCAAATCCTTAGAGAAAAACACAACTTGGGCAAAATTTCCAGAAAAAATGTAAATCAAGAATTATGAAAAAAATTAAATTTTTTATAACTAAAATGAGAGTGCTTAAAGAAATAAATGGAAAAGAAAAAAGAGATATGAAAAAAGGAGTTGGAAAGGAAACTAACAGCTTAATATAAGAATTATGAAACCTTACCTAAGCAACAAACTCTCTGAAAATTGAAATGTAGCAAATAGAAATCAATGATTCAATGAGACAAGAAGAAATGTTTTTTAAAAAATCAAAAGACTAAAATATAGAAAAAATATAAAATATTTCATAGCCAAAACAACTGATGTAGAAAACAGATCAAGGAGGAAAAAAATCATTGTGTTATCTGAAAGCTATAACTAAAAAAGCAAAATGAAACAAAAAGAGCTTGGTCATCATATTTCAGGGAATCTTAAAAGAAAACTACCTATATCTTTTAGAAGCAGAGGGCACAGTAGGAATAGAAAGAATTTAATAGTTACCTCCTAAAAGAAACCCCAAATGAAAACTCTCATAGTCAAAATATAAGTCAAAGAAAAAATACTACCAGTAGTCAGAAAACAAAAAACAAAAAAGAAAAAAAAAGAAAAGAAAAAAAAAAAAAAAAAAAAAGAATTCAAGTACCAAGGAGCCACAGTCAAAAGATAACATGTGATTTAGTAGCTAACACTATGAAGAAGTGGAGAGGTTAGGAAACAATCTTCCAGAAGACAAATAACATAGGTTTATAGTCAAGAATAATTTACCCAGAAAAACTAAATATAATTCTACAGTGATAAAAATGGATCATGAATGAAATAGATACTTGCAAGAAGTTGCAGGACTTCATAGAAACTTTGATATTCAAACAAAAGGATGAAAAGAAGCATAAAATAGGTGAATATGAAAAAAATGATAAAGGACTAAGCAAATATATTTTGGGATGTGGCTAGTGTGAAAAAAATATTTTAATTCACTATACATATCTGTAATGAGTTTTCTTTTTTTGTATTCTCAATTAGAGCAGGGTGAGGTGGGGATAGAATGGGATGGAAGGGTGAGTGAGAAGATAAATTTTGTCTGATTAAAACAAATAAAACATTTTTGAAAAAACAGTTAAATGTTGTTAACTTTGTGTATGTATGTCAAGGGCAACTGGTGAATTTGGGGGTAAACTTTCATTTCAATTGGATTGAGTGATAGAATAGCTTTATTGCTAGATCTGGGTTCCACTCATCTCAGAATCTTAGTAGCTATGTTAATTTTAATCTCTATCTCATTTTTATTATCTACAAAATGAATGGATGTGGATTTAGATACATTTAAGTTTATTTCTTAACTCTAAATCAATAATCTTACCTCTTGTCAGCAGATGGAAAATGTTTTTGATAGAATGTTATTTTTATTTCCTTTTTCACTTAATATCTAGCTAATTAGTTATGTAATCCTAAGAGATGTGTTAGTTAATTAGGTGGTTTCTAAGCCTAGACTTGGAAGAATTAATAATTGAATTGCAAGAGATGGAGATTAGGGGATATTCTGAGCAATTTGATAAATTCCCCAATCAAACATGCATTATAGAGCAGGACTTTTGTCTGAAGGATGTTTACTAAACCAATAAACATATGATCTAGTATTTTGCTGGGAGAACACAGAAAATTCTTCTGTTTGGTCCTCAGTGGCCAGGCTGAACTCAGAAATGCCTATTTTGAGGCTATGGAGAGTGAATTCAAAGCCAAGCCATGATTTGTCATATCAAAAGTAGTGGATTCTCCTCAGGGTTTGAACTGTTCCTATTATTAAAGTAAGCAGTCTAGATATACATTGATATTAGGTCTAGTTCCATCTAAAGAGCTCAAGAAAGTGAATTCCTAAACTGTAAGGAATTTGGGCAAAAATTCTAAGAGCAAAATTGTTATCCTTGTATAGGACCAGAAATTAAATCAGATCTTAGACATGGTTTGCTTGGCTTACAAGAAATTATGTAAGAAGAATTGTAAAATCATAGATTTAGAGTCTATGGATTTAGATGCTATCTCATCTAAACTTCTCATTTGATAAATGACTGCATTCCAAGATTTACAAATGATTTACCCTAGATCACATTATGGATAGAAGGATTTGATCCTGACTTCCCCTGCATAAGGATTACTTTTCAGGCTTAGGGCCTTCTCAGTCTAGGACTAATTCTCCTTATATTATAAGTACTTCTAATTGCTTTTCCTTCTTATACTCTTGAATTTATATGGTTTATAAAAGGAATTTGGGAGGACTCCTTCTTTACCTATTTTTCTAAATAGTTTACATAGTAATGGAATTAATTGTTCTTTAAATGTTTGGTAGAATTCGATTGTAAATCCATCTGGTCCTGGAGATTTTTTCTTAGGGAGTTCATTAATGGATTGTTAAATTTCTTTTTCTAAAATGGAACTATTTAAGTAATTTATTTCTTCTTTTGTCAAACTGGGAAATTTATATTTTTGCAAATATTCATCCATTTTAGTTAGATTGTCAGATTTGCTGCCATACAGTTGGGCACAAATAGCTCTTAATTATTGCTTTAATTTCTTTTTCATTGGTAGAAAATTCACTCTTTTCATTTTTGATGTTGGTGATTTGGTTTTTTCCTTTCTTTTTTCTATTCAAACTAACCAAAGCTTTATTTATTTTGTTGGTTTCTTAATTTTGTTAATTTGTTCAATAGTTTTCTTAGTTTCAACTTTATTAATCTTTCCTTTGAGTTTCAGAATTTGTAATTTGGTATTTAATTATGGGTTTTTAATTTGTTCTTTTTCTAGCTTTTTAAATTGAATTCCCAATTCATTGATCTCCTTTTTCTTTATTTTATTCATGAAGCTATTTAGAGATATAAAATATCCCCTAAGAACTGCTTTAGCTGTTTCCCATAGGTTCTGGTATGATGTCTCATTATTGTCATTCTCTTGGATGAAACTTTGTTTCTGTGATTTGTTTTTTGACCCACTTATTCTTTAGAAATAGATCACTTAATTTCTAATCAGATTTAGTAAATTTCCCTGGTCCTTTATTGAATATAATTTTTATTTCATCTTGGTCTGAAAAGGAAACATTTACTATTTCTGCATTTCTGCTTTTGATTGTGAGGTTTTTATGCCCTAATAAATGGTCAATTTTTGTGTAGGTTCCATGTACTGCAGAGAAAAATATGTATCCCTTTCTATCTCTAATCAATTTTCTCCAGAGGTCTGTCATATCTAGGATTTCTAGGATTCTATTAACCTATTAACCTTTATTTTGTGGTTAGATTTGTCTGATTCTGAGAGGGGAAGGTTTTAGGTAGCCCATTAATATAATTTTGCTGTCTATTTCTTCTTATAACTGGCTTAAAATCTCTAGGAATTTGTGACTCTACCACTTTGTGCTTTATCAAGATGTACTTTCCTTCTTTATCTCTTTTAATTATATCTATTTTTATTTTTACTTTATCTGAGATCAGAATTGTTACCTTTGCTTTTTAAAATTCAGCTGAAATGTAATAAATTTTGTTTCAGCCATTTACCTTTACTCTGTATGTGTCTATGTCAGATGTGTTTTTTGTAAACAACATATTGAAGGATTCTGTTTTTTAAACCACTTCTCTACTCTCTTGTTTTATGGAGAATCCATCCCATTTATATTCATTGTTATGATGACCAAGTCTGATTTTCCTTCCATCCTATTTTCTCCCCTGCATATACTTTTCTTCTCTCTTTCCACTCTGTCCTTAGTAGTGTTTTTTTCTATCTGTTCCACCGCACTACCTTTATCTTTTATCACCCCTTCCCTCTTCTCTTATCCTTTTTTCCTTTTTTTCTGCTTATTTGTTAGCAAAGCCTAGATAATGTATATTTCTTATATGTGGTTTATGAATTCAAAAGAAAGAAGGGAAAGAAGAAAATGAACACTATATTTGAGTACCTTGAGATGGTAGCAGTGGCCAAGAAGGAAAGACAGGTAATTAGGATTCAGGTACAACAGGCTCATAGACAGGGAAAGTCAACCTTAGCACCTCAAATAGAGATTCAATGATCAATGAATAAGTAAATAATAATATTTATTATCATAGTTAACATTGATATAATGCTCATTGCACCAGTCACTATGTTAAGTGCTTTACAACTATTATCTCATTTGATCTTTAAGACAATCATTATAAATAGGTGCAATTATTATCTCCTTTTTTACAGATCAGGAAACAGAGATGGCAAACAGAAGTTCAATGACTTGCTACAGCAAGGAAGTATATGAGACTAAAACTGAAATTGGGTCTTCCTGATTACAGGTGAAAGTTCTTGGTCTGAAAGTCAGAAGTTCTTGGGAGTTATTGATGGCCAGGGAAAGTGACTGCATACAAATCATGAAGCCCTAAGGTGGAGGGCAGCATCCTTTACAACTCTGATGTCTTACTTTAGAGCAAGTCTTAAAAGGAACCATTAGCATATACCAGCTTTTGAGAGCCCTTCATATTTTGTCTATATTTGCCGGTGATGTCCTGATGCTCTGTACATTGACTTAACTTCCTTTCTGATCATTTCTATATTTCTTTAATTAGAAATTTTGCTTTAGTTCTCCTGATATGTCTGTAACTACATAGCTGTGAACCTGACCCAACCTAAAGCTATTCAGGAGACCCCACCCACTGTCTTGATCTGTAAGAAAAATTTCCTTAAGAGGTCAAACATTCTGGTTCTGGTCCAAGCTAGTTGTGTGATCTTAGACAAATTATTTTACCTCTCTGTTCCTCCAAATTTTACTCTCTGTAAACTAGAGATAATAAATGCCCTACTTATCCTCTATGAGGACAAAATAAGAGAATAATATAAATATTTATTTTTTTTAATGGCATGATACTAGTGAGGTACTAAGATAAAGCATGTAAGTGAGTCATGTGTACTTCCTAGTGGAGCATACTGCATTATTAAAGTTTTCTCAAGGCCCATGTAAAATGCCACACCCTTCCCATTAGAGTTGCTCTCCATGAAGAAATATAAATCCCATAGTAGAGCAAAGGAATGTTCAGCCAGATTGGCTAATTGGCTAATACTGAGTTTACAAAGTACCACAACTTGTCCAAAATCTTGCTTCATTTTGTGTTCCTTCTTTTAAGTCAAGAATAACTCCCTGAGCTATTTCTTTGGATCACACTTTACTGGGGATTGTAGCAGCTGCATAAGAGGCACTGGAATCTCTCTTGACATAAAGCTTCAGTTTTAGACTACTCTTGTCACTTTGAGTTGTGTTTCAACAACTTGTGTTTCTTTGTTCCCCCTTTAGAGCCCTTGCCAGTGGTTTTCCTTTCTATCTTTGTCTTTCTTCTCATCTACAAAATGGGGATCAAAATATTTGTGTTATCTACCTCACAAATGAAAGTATTATTAATAACCAAGGTTTAGGGAGATAGTTTCCCCTTTTTCTATAGTCCTCATTTCAAAGGATATTGAAAGATGTTTCTAATAATGAGATTGAATTAATTCTCCTTAATCTTGCTCAAACCCCATCTAACTCTTCACAAAGAATTTAATCCCATTACGTTCTACTCAAGTTTGGTTGGGTATAAATTCTTTGATTAGATTGCCCAAAGCTGGGGGTTCTTTAGAAGTAAATGAAATAATCAAAGTTCATTAGAATAGGTCCAGCTCCTCATTGTAATATTCATTCTATCTCATTACTTGTTAACCAATCAGACTGACAAGACAAATCCAGGAACCACATGAATACAATTATAAAACACTTTTCATCCAAATAAAGTCATATCTAAGCAATTGGAAAAATGTTAATTGTTCATGGTTAGGCCAAGGCAATATAATAAAAATGACAATTCTCCCTAAAATAATCTATTTATTTAGTGCTATAACAATCAAACTTCCAAATAATTATTCTATAGATTTAGAAAAAAATAATAACAAAATTCATCTGGAAGATCAAGGATATCAAGGGAAACAATGAAAAACCAGATCTCAAAACTCTGTTATAAAGCAGAGCAATCTGGTACTGACTAAGAAATAGAGGGGTGGATCCCTGGAATAGAGTAGGTAGAGTAAATGACCATAATAATCTAATATTTGGCAAACCTCAAAATCCTCATTATTTGATAAAAACTGTTGGGAAAACTGGAAAACAGCATGACAGAAACTAGGTATAGACCAGAATCTCACACTATAACAAAATAAGGCAAATGGGTACATGATTTACACATAAAGGGTGATATCATAGGCCAATTAGCAGAGCATTGAAGAATTTATTCATGAGCTCTATGAATAAGGGAATAATTTTGAACCAAAGAAAATAATAGAGAGCATTGTAAAATATGACCAGTTTTTGTACAAATAAAACCAATTCAACCAAAAATTATAAGGAAAAGAAAACTGGGGAATTTTTTTTGCAACAAATGTCTCTGATAAAGGCCCATTTCTCGAATATATAGAGAACACAGTCAGATTTATAAAAAACAAGTCATTCTCCAATGGATAAATAAATGGTCAAAGATAATGAACAGGCAGTTTTCAGACAAAGAAATGAAAAACATGTGTGATTATATGGAAAAAATGCTCTGAGTCACAATTGATTAGAGAAAGAGGTATCTTCTTACACCTATTAAATTAGTTAATATGAAAAAAGAAATGAAAGTGATAAATATTGGAGGGAATGTGGGAAAACTGGAACATTAATGCATTGTTAATTGATCCAGTTGTTCAGGAGAGCAATTTGAAGCTATGCTCAAAGGGCTATAAAATTATGAATATCTTTGATCCACAATATCACTGTTATAAAAACTTTTTTTAAAAAGTGAAAATGACCCATTTGTACAAAAATATTTATAGTAACATTGTAGTGCCTAAGAATCGAAAATAAGAGATTATTCATCAATTGCAGAATGGCTAAGCAACCTGTGGTTTATGATTATGATAGAATATTATTATGTTATAAGAAATGACAAGCAGGATAATTTCAGAAAAATCCTGGAAAGACTTATTGATACAAAATGAAGAAAACCAAGAGATGGTTATATACAATAATAGCAATGTTCTACAATGAAAAACTTTGAATGATTTACCTAATCTCAGCAATACAATAATCCAAGATAATCCCTAGTCCTTTTACTCTTGAAGTTTACTACATCCACTTTTAGTGAAAGAACTGATATTGTCTAAATATAGAATGAAGTATATTTTTTCAATCTATCTCTTTCTTTCTTTTCTACCCATTTGAATCTTTTTATACAAATTGACTAAAGAAAATGTTTTATATAGGTGCAGATGTATAAATCATATCAAATTGCTTACAGTCTAAGGGAGGGCAGAGAAAAGGGAAGGAAGCATAGAATTTGGAACTCAAAACCATTCCAAAAAAGTTTTAAAATTTTTTTAATGTAATTTGGAAAATTATAATATCATTTAAAATATCTACAGCTACAGATTCTATAATTAGGACAGATATAATTATTTCTAAGTCTTTTATTCAAACTCTAGAGTTGAGTCTTCTATACTGCAATGCTATTGACAAATGAAGCAGAAGGAACTATTGCTCAAGAACATTCTCTTCTGGTAACCCTCACTGAATGAATAAACAAAGAGGCATTTATTAGGTATTTATTATGTGCCAATCTCTATGGTAAACCATGATACAAAGCAAACAGAGCCCTTGTCTTCAAAGAATTTGTATTCTGATGTGAGAAGATCACACCAAAAGGGGAGTTGGGACTAGTAAGGGAGCACTTAGTTCTATAAAGCTACTGAGATGATAAATAGATTTAAAAAATTACTGGAATAGGTTGACATTTTTCCCCATGTAGAAACAAAGTCAGAGCTCATTAGATGTAGGTTAATATTCCCAATAAAATATTGGCAATGATGGTGCTGAGCAGAAGTTGAAGAAATTATTTGCAAAACATAGCATTTAGTGAAAAGATGATTAAGAGTAGGGAGGGAAGGATGATCTGAGCTTTCCTAAAATAGTAGTTTGGAAAAGGTAGTTTCCAATAAAGAAAGAAGGACTCTGGAAGGAATTTTCCCCAGAGCAAAAGGTAGTTGGCTAGAAGATAGCTGGGAGTTTGATTTAACTTTGGAAGTCAGGTCATACTATAAAGCCCTATTGTCTGTAAGGCAGAGACCCAGAATATGACCATTTTAGAAGAAATGGAAGGAATTACAAGGCATTCCATACTTTAATTGAAAAAGGCAGAAAAATGTTCCTTGGGCTTTTCAATCAGATGCTCTTAAATGTAGACTGAGTTCTCTGCTTGCTGAAATAAACCTTCTTTGAACTAGGCCAGCCTGTATACTGGCCAGCACATTTTTAGCCATTTGGTGGTTTTTGTTTGTCTATGTTGTTTATGGGCTGTGCATGAGTTCCTAAAGGCTGTGCTCCATCCTGTTTTGCAGTGGGATACATCTATGAATATAATCTTTCCATTAGGTTATTTAAGTGACTCTGTCACTGACTGCAGTTTTGTTTTTTAGGTTACATATTGGAGTTTTCAAATTCATGTCCAAATAGAACTAGTTGTCTTATATAAGATATGTGCTGCATTCCCAATCCCATTTCAATGAATAACATATATATATATATATATATATATATATATATATATATATATATATATACAGAGAAAGAGATTTTTATTTAGAATAAGCATATATTCTAAATAAAAGGCCCTATTCTCTGACTTTTTTCTGATCTAGCCTTAATTTCTGAATGGGCATTGCTAACTCAAACCTCCAGAACCAACTTCAGTTGTCCTGATATATATCTTGCCACTGAATCCAGATAATTCTACAAGAGAAAAATGAGGCAGGTGACCTTGCCCAGACCTTCCTCACTTAAATTCAATTCATTTGCATATCATGGCATCACCTCCCTGATGTCATGGTCCTCTTGGAGAGTGAAGGACAAACAATATAACTTTATTTAGAAACCAGATGACTTGACATGCCATCTTTGTAGGAATCCATCTCTGCAACAAAAAGTTTTTTTTGTTATTTATCACTTGTGATCTAACTGCAATTGATGGCAGTGACCTACATATTTTTAAAATTTTTATTAATTTTATAATTATAACTTTTTTTTGACAATACATAGGCATAGATACTTTTTTACAACATTATCCCTTGTACTCCCTTCTGTTCCAAATTTTTCCCCTCCTTCCCTCTACCCCCTCCCCTAGATGGCAGGCATTCCCATACATATTAAATATGTTTTAGTATATCCTAGGTATAACATATATATATATATATATATATATATATATATATATTCAGAACCAAATTTTGTTGTTGTTGTTGCAAAGGAAGAATTGGATTCGGAAGGTAAAAATAATCTGGGGAGAAAAACAAAAAAAATGCTCACAGTTTACACTCATTTCCCAGTATTCCTTTTTCTGGGTGTAGCTGATTCTGTCCATCCTTGATCAATTGGAATTGGATTAGCTCTTCTCTATGTTGAAGATATCCACTTCCATCAGAATACATCCTCGTACAGTATCATTGTTGAAGTGTATAATGATCTCCTAGTTCTGCTCATTTCACTCAGCATCAGCTGATGTAAGTCTCTCCAAGTCTCTCTGTATTCATCCTGTTGGAGTGACCTACATTTTTATGTGTGGAAGAGACCTTAGAACTCATATAATCTATTCCTTCATAAATCATAGGGTCAGATATATAGAGCTAGAAGCAACCTTAGATATCCAAACTTCTTTTATAGATAAAGAAACTGATAAATAGAGGTTATTAGTGACTTGCCTCTAAGGTTTTACAGCTAATAAATTTATGAGGCAAATGAGGAAATTAGATAGTTATCGATCCCAAGTTAAAAATTCAAATTATTTGAGACAGGTAGAGGGGCTTTAATGATGGCTTCAATAGGTATTTATGAAGTGATTTCTGGCATCTAGCATAGAGCTGGAAAACAGCAGGCACTTAAAAGGTGCATGTTCATTATTGATAGATTAAAAATAGGTCAATGTAAATAGCACTTATTTTATCAAATATGTTATATAAAGCTTCATTTCCTCTGTCCTCTAAATCTCTGAGAACTAGCTAGCATGAATATTATCTCCATTTTACAGATAGGGAGACTAAGGCCCGAAGGGATAAACCTACCTTGGTTTACTTACCATATCCTACTAGACTAGAATCAATCAATCAATCAACACTTATTAATTATCTACCATGTACCAGGCACTATGCTAATTGCTGGGGATACAAAAAAAGGCAAAGGACAGGACTTGCAAGTAAGAACAATAATATCTTTTGAATTATTATTGTAGGGAAGATAGTGCTTTTTGGTTGCTGAAGAGGGGACAAGGGTCTCTTTTCATCCTTTCAGCTCTTTTCAGGCTTTCTCTTGAGTTCTGGATGGTAAAAGATTTCCCTCCTTCTAGATCTACCCAGCTCCTTTGCCATTTTGAAAACTGGATTCCCTAGGATGTTTTGAAGAGAACACAAAATATAAACACAATATAAAATAGGAGTTAAGAGGGATTTTAGAGCACGACTCAGATAAGAAAGTAGATAGGCAACAGGTGAAAAGGAATTCAAAAGATGGGTTTATATATGTCTAATAGGTCTGTATCATAAAAGAGCTAAGATAGATACTGAGGTGAATAAATGCAAGAGCATGAACAGCCTTTTATTATCAATGGGGAAGAAAGTTTTTCACCATTTAAGATTTACATGCTGGAAGTATGAAAGGCTTTACTTATGTGTCCAAGAAGGATACATATTCTGTATGTATGTGCCTATCCATGTATGTCCATTTTCCCATTAGTGAAATGGTAACTTGTGGTACAATATATACCCTTGTATATGAAGAAATATTTTATTGCCATTTGGGGATTGCATTATTTGATTAAGTGTCTTTAGTTTTGAACTAATGTATATTCTAGTTGGCTCAATAAAAAAAGAAATAAATTGGTGGGAGTTTACGAACTATGGCTTTGAGTGATGTTGACATAAAATGCATTCAGCCTGTTAAACCTTTTAAAGGGTTCCTAGAGGGAAGAGTCTTGGTGGGAAAAGTTGAAATTATTCAGTCATATCTGACAATGGTCCATGATTCATGGTCTACGGGGTCCATGAGATTTTCTTGGAAAAGACACTAGAGTGATTTACCATGTCCTTCTCCACAGGATTAGGGCAAGCAGAGGTTATGTGCCTTGCTTATTGCATAACTAATAAGTGTTGGTCTGTATTTCAACTCAGGTTTTTTTGATCTCAGACTCAGCTCTCTATCTACTGAGATACCTAGCTGCCTCCAATGGAGAAGGTACAATATTATTTTTAGTAAAATAATGATACTTAAAGCAGCTAAAATCTAGATAGCCCTTATTATATGTGCCAGGTACTATGCTAAGTGTTTTGCAATGATTATCTCATTTGAACCTCACCACAATTCTAGGAAGTGGGCATTATTATTTCCATTTTACAGATGAGGAAACTGAGTCAAAGAGAGGTTAGGTAACTTGCCCAGGATCATAGAGATGATATCTGAGACTGGATTTGGACTCAGGTCTTCCTGATTCCAGGTTTGGCACTTAATCCACTGTACTATCTAGCTACCTAGCAACAGTTCATATTAAGGTTTATAGAAATGTCCTACAACAATCCTGTGATAGACGTCATAAATGTATGATTTTTTGGGATAATAACTAAAATTTCATTGGTGTAAGGAACTTCCAGTAAGAAATAAATAAGCAACTTTTGATTTTAAAAAGTTTTAATCCTCCTTCTTACAGGTGGGAGCACTGAAAAGGTAAGCAATTCGCAGTTTCATAATCAGCAATAGTCAAATACAACTATTTTGACACCCTAACTTTGAGCTCCGCAATCCAGTCCCTTTTACTGAAAGATGGCTGCTCAGAGGCAAGATAAGTACAATTCCCATATTTCTTTTAACAAAAATCTAAAAATAGAGTCAAATTAAATAACAATCAAGAAATCCAATAAACAACTGTATTAAGTGATCTCTTTCACTGCAGAACAGCACCAAAATCTAACCAGAATCCCATAGGTAATAGGAGAGGGCATCTTCTATAAGATCCAGTGTACCTATTCAGGAAGGCAAACCACTAGTGTTGCACTATATCAGAGACCAGTCAAAGACAAGTATAGGTCACAAGGCTTTGTGTCTGAGGCAGCAAAAGCCCTAGAGTGGTCAGATGCCCACAGTATGGACCTCAAAGAGGAGTAGAGTGGGAGTACCCAGTGCAGTATCCCTCTTGTCAAAGGTGTTTTTAATCTGTGCCATTGGAAACTCTTGGATTATTCTTAGCCCACCTCCAATGTTCTGAACCACAAGAATTGGGTGAGTTGAGTAAGGCTACCTTGGTAGGGTAGAAACCAGTCAAAAACCCAGGATCCTCAGGACAGCATGAAAAAGAGACTATTGCCTAATCCAAAGTACAGCAAGAGGTGCAGCCCTGAAAAAAGAATGCAAGTACAATAATAAAGATGAAAAGTAAAGAGCACACTTGTCAAATAAAAAGAATTATTACAGATGCCAAAATATTCCCAAAAATCAACCTAGAAGGAGAATGTGATTCCTTTATAACTGCTAACAGAGACATAAAGGAGAAACATATTTTTTATAAAGACTATATGAATAACTAGAAGAAACTAAAAGAATTCAGAGGAAAATAAATGGCTTAAAATTGAAAATGGCAAGTCTTACCTGAAAATTCCTGAAAATTAGAATAAACCAATTAGAAACCACTGACTTGATGAAACAATACGAAAATAAAAGATTGAAAAAATAAAAAAGTGATATATCTGCTATCAAAAACAATAGACCTGATAAAATATGTCAAAATAGATAATTTAGAAGTCATTGAACATCTTGAAAGTCATGAATTTTTAAAAAAGCCTAGACAATATATTTCATGAAATTATACCTAAAATCTTCACAAATCTTAGAACTGGAGAAGAAAGTAAAAATAGAAAGAATATACTAATAACCTCCTGAGAGACATCACAAAAGGAAAAACTACATGATTATCCCAGACAAACTCCAGGGCATTTGTATAAAAGGAAAAGCAATCAGAAAAAAGGTTAAAAAACCAAGGAACTAAAGTAAAAACTACCTTAGACCTAGATTCTATCATAAATGAGAGGATATCTTAGAATATACTCTCCAAAGGGCAAAAAAAGATAGGCTTATAACAAAAAACAAGTTACTCTGCAAAGCTGAGAGTAAATATACAAGAAAAGAAAAAATAAATAAAAAAGAAAAAAGGGGGGGGGGGAAAGAAGTCTTAATAGAATAATAGAAGACTCAAAAATTTTTGCTGAAAGACTAGAGCTCAGTAGAAACTTAGAAATGGAAGCAAGAAAGCTAAAAAGGTAAATTAATTTGAATAATTGGAAGAATGTGATTATATAGTGCTAGAATATTAACAGATAAAGAAGAAACAAGTGTTCTATCAGAACTTTAATATCTTCAAATGATATTGAATAAGATACTTAGGAAAAAATAGGTCCCAGAATGAATTGGTTTTGTTTAAAGAATTTAAAGAAGAGAAAGAAAATGGAGGATTAAAGAAATATACTAGGATAGAAGGAAGAGGAGAAGGGGAGAACTTAATTTTGTTTTAATAATTGGTGGATATCTGAATAAGAGGAGCAAACAGGGAAGAGATATTAAGAGAATTTTTTTAATCAAAGAGAAGGCCTGAAAACACATGCATACACACATACATATACACAGTTAGATGTAGAAATATAGAAATACACCAAACTTGACAAAAAAAACAGATGGGACTAACAAGGAGAGAATAAGAAAAAGGATAAAACCAGGGAGAGAATAATCATTAAAAAAATCAAATGTTGCTGTACCAGATCTAAAATTATGTTATAAAGCAGCAGTTACCAAAACTATTTGGTATTGGCTAAGAAATAGACTAGTTGATCAGTGGAATAGGTTAGGCTCAAAGGACAAAACATTCAATAACTTTAATAATCTAGTGTTTGACAAACCCAAAGATCCCAACTTTTGGGATAAGAGCTCACTGTTTGACAAAAATTGCTGGGAAAATTGGAAATTAATATGGCAGAAACTAGGCACTGATCCACACTTAACACCGTACACCAAGATAAGGTCAAAATGGGTTCATGACACTGGCATAAAGAATGAGATTATAAATAAATTAGAAGAACAGAGGACAGTGTACCTCTCAGATCTGTGGAAGAGGAAGGAATTTATGACCAAAGAGGAACCAGAGATCATTATTGATCACAAAATAGAAAATTTTGATTATATCAAATTGAAAAGTTTTTGTACAAACAAAGCTAATGCAGACAAAATTAGAAGGGAGGCAGTAAACTGGGAAAACATTTTTACAGTCAAAGGTTCTGATAAAGGCCTCATTTCCAAAATATATAGAGAACTGACTCTAATTTATAAGAAATCAAGCCATTCTCCAATTGATAAATGGTCAAAGCATATGAACAGAAATTCTCAGAGGAAGAAATTGAAACTATTTCTAGCCATAACAAAAGATGCTCCAAGTCATTATTAATCAGAGAAATGCAAATCAAGATAACCCTGAGATATCACTATGCACTTGTCAGATTGGCTAGAATGACAGGGAAAGATAATGCGTAACTTGGAAGGGATGTGGGAAAACAGGGACACTGATACATTGTTGGAATTGTGAATACATCCAGCCACTCTGGAGAATGATTTGAAACTATGCTCAAAGAGTTATCAAACTGTGCATATCCTTTCATCCAGCAGTGTTACTACTGGGCTATATCCCAAAGAGATTTTAAAGAAAGAAAAAGGACCTGTATGTGCAAGAATGTTTGTGGCAGCCCTCTTTGTAGTGGCCAGAAACTGGAAATTGAATGGATGCCCATCAGTTGGAGAATGGCTGGCTAAATTGTGGTATATGAATGTTATGGAATATTACTGTTCTGTAAGAAATGACCAGCAGGACGAATACAGAGAGGCCTGGAGAGACTTACATGAACTGATGCTGAGTGAAATGAGCAGGACCAGGAGATCATTATATACTTCAACAACAATATTGTAGGATGATCAATTCTGATGGACGTGGCCCTCTTCAACAATGAGATGAACCATTCAGTGGAACAGTAATGAATTAAACCAGCTATAACCAGTGAAAGAACTCTGGGAAATGAGCATGAACCACTACATAGAATTCCCAATACCCCTATTTTTGTCCACTTGTATTTTTTAATTTCCTTCACAGGCTAATTGTACACATTTCAAAGTTTGATTCTTTTTGTACAGCAAAATAACTGTATGGTCATGTGTACATATATTGTATTTAAATTATACTTTAGCATATTTAACATGTATTGGTCAACCTGCTGTCTGGGGAAAGGAGGGGGGAAAGGAGGGGAAAAGTTGGAACAAAAGGTTTTGCAATTATCAATGCTGAAAAATTACCCATGCATATATCTTGTAAATAAAAAGCTATAAAAAAAATCAAATGCCTCATTCCTGAATGATTAAGTAAAAAAAAGCTAGAAAAGAAAAGATCTGGAAAATAAAGGAAGGAAGTATCCATAAATTGAAGAATGAGTAAACAAATGGTGGCATATGAATGTAAAGAAATATACCTATGAGAAATTATGTTAGAGATGATTATAGAGAATTCTAGCCAATACAAACTTAACGTAAAGAGAGAAATGACCAGGATCAGGAAAGTAATTTAAACGACAGCACTATTTTAAAAAATCAACTTTGAAAGACTTAACTCTGGATCACAACAATGACAAGTTCAATTTCCAGAAGAGGTCTGAGACATTATCGATTTGCTTACAGAGAGCTGATGGGCTAATGGTGTGGAGGAACACAGACATTATTGGATATGGCCACAGCAGAAACTTTGTTCAATTTTGCTTATTATTATTACAAATTTATTATGTCTGTTTTTAACTGAGAGGGATTTGAGATGATAGGGTTCAATGATTAAATTAAATTAAATATATTAATGATTAATGATAGGCTAAACTGTCTATCATTATTATCATCTCCATTTTTATAGAAGGGACATTGAACCTTAGAGAGACTGGATTCTTGATGTTTACAAAGGTCAAATGAATGTTGAATGATTTTTCAAGGTCACACATTTGGCAAGTAGCAGAATCTAGCTTTAAGCACAGCACTTTCTCAATTAAAGCATTGTTCCTGAAAGTAATTTGACCCCAAAACATTTTTAGATTTGACAGAATCCATAAGTGCTACTTTGAAGGCTCTGATAGTGTGAACTATACTTAGAAGAAAGGAAGATAACAAAATAGAGAGAATTAAGTCTACTTTCAAAGTAAAAAAAATAATCCCAACATGATAAGTAATGTAACTTCATTGTCCCCTGATATTTTTCTTCAATGTCTTGTTATAGCATGGAAGTTAACTTGGACTCATAAAATCTCTGTCAAACAGAACAGTTGTGTCAAGTGCCATCAAACTGGAAGAGATTTAATGGTGGCTTCAGTAACCGACTGTACATCTGTTCTGGGAGTTTCAACACAGCCAAATTCCAATAGGCTCATCATTGGCTTGGCTTATATGAGTCAGCTTTTTCAATCACAGCATCTCTCAAGCTTTAGCCATTAAAAAAAAAAAAACTCTGTGGGGAAGAAAGTGTTCATACCAATTCAATCCATTTTGGTGAAAAATTGGAGAATATTTTGGGGAAGGGAGAAATATCACTAGCATTGGAATTTTCTTAAAGAATCCCCAAGCTCCTGGGCTCTGAGGTCACAATATGCAATCTTATCCATTACATTGAGATCATGTTTCTTTTTTAGAAAAGTTGAAGGCAAAAGCCTCTCCAGAACCCTCAGATGACAGCACTATGGAGGACCAGAGTGGGTCAACAAGGGCTGTGTCCTGGGTGTCAACACTGATAGATGCAATATCTAGATTAGTTTCCTTTTTGACCCCTATCATTTTTGAGCATCCTCATCTCCCAGTTAATCCCCCTCTTCAGTTTCCACAATCCGTCATTTTCAATCAACTTCAACCATACAAAAGCAGGCACATTATTTAGACATCCAATCTAACGTTATCTACCTTCATCAGCTTAACCAGATTCTGGATGTCAGAGAATAAAGATTGTTTTATCTTTAGTTTCTGTATCTCTAGTGTCTAGTAACCATGTCTACAATATAGCAGGAAATTAATAAATACATATTATTGATGTAAAATCCTAGAAATACAATCAGCATAAGTAGTAGGAAATACCTGGGAACCTGTTCTCTTTAGAATTAGTCAATAAACATTAAGTCAGTCAAAAAGTATTTATTAAGCACTTACTTCTAGATATTATGCAAAGTCAGGGGGTGAGAAAGAATGTTAATAAAAGACAGAAATAGAAAAAACATACAGGATATATCAGTCATAAACTGGTATATTAGTCATAAACTGTCTGCCATAACCCTTTATTTTCTTTAAGAAAACCAGTTCCACATGATAATGAACTTTCTATGCTCTGGTGCCTTTCCATTTTTATATACAAATAAAGAATATGTTAAAAACAATTAAATTCTCTGTTGCACAGATTCAAAGTGATGGAAGGTTTGTTTACTTGCGGTAATGTCACTTGTGGGAGGCAAAAACAGACAAAGAGACATAGCAAGCATTTTCTCTAATCATTTGTTGACTAATGAAACATGGTGGGGTTTTTTTTTTTTTTTTTTTTTTTTTTTTTATGGCTTGAGAGCTATTCCAGCCTTCTTTGGTAGCATCTTAGTGAAAAAACTTTGACCATCTGAAAAACATCTGGGCCAATTGCTCCGGGCTCTGTCAAACCCATAGGCAGGCTAAGTGTAATGAACTTAAGGAAAACAAGGATGTTTTGTTTCAGTGATTACATGGCTAGGAAAGACTTTCCCAGATACCTGGAAAACACTTTGATGAGGATAGAGCTGATCCTTTACCTTTAAAAAAGAGAAATAATAATACCAGGAAAACCTGCCCAGAGTCTTGGGAATGGACTACTTGAACAATGGTGGTCCTTGTTCAATTTTCCATTGTGTGTCACTCTTTGTGGCCCCCTTTGGGGTTTTCTTGGCAAAGACACTACAGTGATTTGCCATTTCCTTCTCCAGCTTATTTGACAGGTGAGGAAACTGAGGCAAGCAGATCGAAGTGATTGCCTGGGGTCACACAGCTAATAAGTGGCTGAAGCCACATTTGAACTCAGATCTTCAGAATTCTAAGTTGGGCACTTTATCCACTGTACCACTTAACTACTTCTGAACCATGGTGGTTTTTTTCCCTAATCAGCATCAACTTCAAGAATTGTTATAGGGGATGTTATATCATTCTGAAATGGCAGTGAATGTGCAGTAGGTGCCCTTTTCAAAGATCACAGAACCACTGTAGAGTCAGTCACTCTGAAATTCAGAAAGAGATCTGAAAACACCAATAATAACAATAGTAACTGACAATTCTACAATCCTCTAAATTTTGCAGAGTTTTTTGCATATATTATTTCATTTGAGACTTCTGAGTCTCAAACTTGGGAACCCTGTAAGGAAAATGCTATTAGTATTTTCATGTCTATTTTACAGATAAGGAAACAAGGAGAGTTTGAGATTTGCCGATGATCACATACCTACTGAGGGTGTGAGTCAGGACTTAAACCCAGATATTTCTGACTCCAAGTACAGTATCCTAATTGCTATACTACATTAAAAAAAAATTCCTCACTGGGCCTAGTAAAAACATTCCCATCTTATTCCCAAAGGTGAATCAGCTCCATTTCCTTTCTTTGTCTTTAAAAAATGGCAAAGTTCTCAAAGCCTAAAAGCCTCATAAAGACCTGAGAGTTATCATAATGTCCTATTTCTGTCTCTGCTGGTAATTAATCAGAGATTATGCTTTCCTTTATTGGATTCTGTGATTTTGTAATGCTGATTGATTCATTTTTTGATGATGAGTATTCACTTTCTGATTCCTTTCCTATTTCCTCTTCCTCTTTTCACTTCTATATCTTTGGATATGTCTTAAGGTAGAGTCTTCAGCTGTAGTCACATAACATTGGCCCATGGTTCTTTAGCCATGAGGTCAAGGTTGAAGATCCGTAGTTCTGAAATTTCATCCATCAATAAGCCACCCCAATGCAGTATCACTTTCCCATGCAAGGCAGCACTTACATAATTTGAGGGGCATCAGAAAGTTCTCCCCTACCATTAGTCTTGCTATAATGTCCAAAATGGAAGTAAATTTAATTTAAAATATTTCCTAAATATTTACTCTGTGTATAGCACTTTATATGGTAGTAGACTAGTGAGGGCAAAATGTGATCATTTCACTTGATAAGTGACTAAAGTAGAGTAAAAAGTCATGGAACAAACTTCTTTCATTTCTTAGAAAAATGTCCTTCCTCTCCATAAAGTACTTTCTTTGTTCTTATATCTATCCTTTCATCTATCTTAGAAGCAATGAAACCAACTCCTTTGATTATATTTTTACTTATTCCATTTTCCTTTCATTTTCTCCTAGAATTTGCCTCCTCTCTTTTTCCAGATCCAACAATGTTAGCCTTTAAATATATGTGGACCTCTCTTTTCTTGGAAATTTGTGCAAACAAGTTAGATAAAGAGAGAGACAGACAGATATGTATGTACATACACATACATATATCCAACAAATATATACAAAGAAGATACATATACATACATAAACATATATGTAACAGATGTTTACAGATAAGAAAAACATGCACACACATATAAGCATATAACTAAACAAATATGTATAAGACATATAAGCATACATGTATATATATATACATATTTGTCATATATAAAATATATGCATTCTGTAAGATCTGTCTGTTGTTTGTTTATATTTGTTCATATTTATATTTGTTTATATCCCCCATTACACTGTGGGTTCCTCAAGCATGAGAAGTGTCTTTGTATGTCTATCACTTAGCACAGCACTTATTTACATATATGTGTATATGTAAATATACACACAGGATTACATAGGGAACACTAAATCATGGTTTTTGATTCTATGACATAGAAGATGGACAGCACCTCCCTGCTGGAAATTGGGACCTATTCTTACCTTTTTGCCAGAGTAGGTGGTCTAATCTTAAAACTTTTGGATCTTGTCTGGGTGTCTAGTACCCAACCAATACTTCTACATATAAAAGGTTCTTGGAAAACGTGATGAAGTAACTGATTACAGCAAGAAGTGGATTCATTCTTTTTTTGATGATGAGTATTCGCTGTGGAAGGAGTTTTGTCTACGGGTCAGGAAATCTAAGTTCCAGTTTTGACTCTGCCATTAACCAATTGTAGGATCTTAGAGACAAGAGTTAAATCATTTAACTGTTTTGCATCTAAATTTCTACATTTTCCAGCACAGAATGAATAATATTCACCGTCTCAGTCACCCAAGATTGTTTTGAGGATCAAAGTTAGTAATAGATGTAAAAATGTTTTCAAAGTTGAAAATAGTATTACTTCATCCCACGAAATGCAAGTATAAGCAAAAGAAGGATCATCTCTGTTATCAAATTTACATACTTTTTAAAAATTCAATTTTATTTTATTTCCAGTTCCATATTGTCTCCCTCCTTCACCCCTTCCCAATCTATTGGGGAAAACAAGAAATTTGAAACCCGTTATAAATACGAAGTAACACAAAACAAATTTTTGCATTAGTCATGTTGCAAAAAAGGAAAGAAAGAAAAAAATTTTAATCTGTACTCTTGAGTTCATCAGCTCTCTTTCTGAAGGTAGATAACATTTGTCAAGTCCTTTAGAAATATAATGGATAATTTGTTTATCAAAGTAGCTAAGTCCTTCATAGTTGATTATTGTGTCAGTACTGTGTAAATTAAAAAATTACAATCTGAGAGAATACAACACCTAGAAGGAATCTGAAAAAGTTAAGGGAAGAAAGGAAATTCTCCTTAAGGAGAACATTGGAAAAAGAAGTCCAAAGACTCAGGTCTTAGAGAAAGGTGAATGATATAGTTTTGTTGTGAGATAAAGAAGTATTTAAATAATAACAGGCAGCAATATAGAAATATCTTTAAGGCACTTTACACACATTATTCCATTTTAGGCTCACAGCAACATGCCAGAGCAGTCACTATAACTATTATCTTCATTTTGTGGAAGAGGAAACTCAGTCCTTAAAAAATAAAATGACTTTTTCCATGGGCACATAGCTGTCTAAGATATAAACTCAGATATTCTTGATTCTTAGTACAGTATTCTATCTATTATGCCAGATTGTAAAAAGCATAATAACTGTTTTCCCAAATACATTGGTCATTAGCGAACTAATCAACCAATCAACAAGCATTAATTAAGCACCAATTGGTGTCATGCATTATACTAGGCAATGGGGATATAAAAACCAAAAAAAAAAAAAAAACACTCTCTTGAATTTATATTTCAAGGTATTTCTCTTTCCAGGTATCATCAGATATGAGATTTTTACAATTATCATGCTTTTTTTTTTCATTTCTTTTGCCACCTAAAACTTTGGTAGGTGATGAATTTCCTTCTTCAGTGCTTCTCTGTCCAAGGAACCCTGATTTCTCCTTCATTTGCTCTCTCATACCATCTAACACTGCTAGGCACAATGAGTAGCTCTTTGTCAATTTGTCTGGGTTCATTATTCAACTTTTCCCATATGCAATCTGAAACTTCTTTTCTGATACAGAAAACATGAGTCAGGGGAAAATTGTCTTGCCTCTCTTCAAATAGATTTGTTTGTATCCTCACTCCATTATTTTTCATTAAAAGATACTCTCTCCTATCATACCCTATGCCAATTAACCTTATTCCTCTAATTGGGAGGATTCTAAGTGACCACTCTTCAAAACAGCTAGAGGTTTCTCAGAATCTGGTTTGTTTTTTGGAGAACTGGAATGACTACATCAACAATAAATAAATTTGTTGTCCTGATGTTTGGACAGAGGACAAATTAACCTTTTGTCATCTAGTTTAAGATAGCTATTTATTGAAAATTTAATGTTCCCTCAACAATACACACATGATTTGGCCTGCCTACAAAACCAAGAGTCAAAGATACTTTATAATGGATATCAGCAATTCCAAAATATGCACGGATTAAAGTTAGAGGTAAAGATACAAATAGGTCTATCTTCCATAGTTTTCATGAAGAAATAAGATTTTTGAACTTTTCACCAGTCATATGCTTGTTTGGTCTTAAGGCAATTACTGTCTAGGTAAAGTTAAACAGATCATAATTCTAACTATCCATGAATCTGAAATTAAAAAGTGGAATATGACTGGGAAATAAAAATGCTTTATAGGTAATAGGACATATGTTGGATAAATACATAAATTAAAAGGCAATATGGAAAAAGATGCTACACTTGGAGTTAGAATGTTTGAGTTCAAATTCTGCTTCTCTCCTTTACTCGCTGTTCAAGCCTCAGTTTCTTCCCCAAAATAACTGGCACAACATACTTGCACTATATGTACCACTAACTTATTTTAAGGAAAGCATTTTGTAAAGCACATAGTGTTTTACATACTATAGTGTTTAAATTCTTGTATTTTAAGAGTTAACATCTAATCCAACTCAACTCAAAATATTAAATTGTCCCTGGAATATCCCCATTAAGTGGTCAACCACCCCCTGCTTAAAGAACTTAAGTAAGAGTGAACTTAATATATACTGAAAAGACCCTTTCAGTTTTAGGCAGTTCTAATTACTGGAAGTTTCCCATTATGATAAATCAAAACCAGTCTCTTTATAATTTTTACTGCTTTTTAAAAATTCTATCTTTTTTCTGGCAAGCAGATTAGGTCTAGTAGCTTTACAATTTGGCAACCCTTCAACTATTTTTGATCCTGATATCATGTCCCACTTTAAGTCTTCTTTTCTTTGGGCTAAAAAGGTTTAGTTCCTTTAATTTGTTTATTAATGACATATTTTCTATTACCCCTCACTCTCTTGCTCACTCTCTCCATGATGCATTCCAACTTAGCAGTATCACTACCAAAATATGGCCACCATAATTATATAATACTCTGCATGAGATCTGAATAGAATAGGATACAGCAGGATAAACTCTCCCTCACTCAGGATCCTCATTATTTTGGTTGCTACCTTACAGCTGACAATTCAGATCATAATCTGTTATCAGTCCACCAATCCACAAGCATTTATTTAGGGTCTGTTTTGTGCCAAATACTGTGCTAGGTGATAAGAATACAAATTAAAAACTTAATAAATTCTTTTTTTTTTCCTGAGGCTGGAGTTAAGTGACTTGCCCAGGGTCACATAGCTAGGAAGTGTTAAGTAATAAATTCTTTTTTTAGGAGCTTATTTTCTATTGAGGGAGATAACATATATATATATATATATATATATATATATATATATATATATATATATATATATATATATGCAGGATAAATACAAAATAAACTCATGATAATTTGTTGGAAAGGGCAATATCAGTTTGTGGAATTGGGGAAAGTATAATGTAGAAAATGGTATTTATAATACCTCTTGAAGGAAGAGACCTATTAAGTCAGATGAGAAGGAAGTATTCTTTAATCTTTCAAATGAGCAACTTTCTAGTTATGCTTTCCTCACTCTGTATTTGTATATTTTGCTTTTAATCCCAAGTGTAGGACTTAACATTTCATTTAGGCAGTTTCAACCTACCATTTCAATCTTTCTATATCTTTTAGATATTTCCAGTTTGGGAAGACTTTAGACTATGTTAAGGGCTCCATTTGTTATCCAAAATAGGAACTGCCAGAAAATTTGATAAGCAAACAGTTTTTATCCTATTCCTTATCATTGTCATAGGTGTTGAATAGAACAAGGTCAAGTACATATCCTCTGGAAACAATAAAAAAAGCTATTCTTCAGGTTAACATTAATTAACACAATTTGGGCCAGATTATTCTAGTAATTCTTAACCTATTCAGATGTACTATGCAACACATATTCACATCTTTGTTCACAAGGATATCATAAAAGACTTGGTCAAAATAATTTACTAAACTACAGTTTATTAAACTGCAATTTATCTGATTAATGTAATGATAGTTTTTCAATATGAACTTAGTTTGATGAAATTTGTTCTTGTTAAACATGTTGGACTATATGTATCACAGCTTAGGGCTGCCAAATCATTCCTCAACAATGAATCTTAATGTTTTGTATCCGCTTATAGTATGAAGACCCTATGTTATTTTCATTTTTGAATACTAAAGTATTTGTCTATCTTCATCCATGATTTTTTAAAGATCACTAAGAGCAAGCAGTTATATTTTATCACTTAGTCTTTTTTTTCCAATTTCAAATATAGTTTTCAGCATTCATTTTTATAAGATTTTGATTTCCAAATTCCCCTCCTCTTTTATTTTACTCCTATCCAAAATAGCAAGCAATCTAATATAGATTATCATGTACAATTATGTTAAACATATTTTTACATTAGTCGTGTTATGAAAGAAGTATCCGAACAAAAGGGAAAAGCAACTAGAAAAACAAAAAATAACCCCCCCAAATGAAAATAGCACATTCAGTCTCTGCATTTAGACTTCAGTCTCTGAATGTGGCTAGCATTTTCTATTATGTAACTTTTAGAATTGTCTTAGATCATTGTATTGCTAAGAAGAGTTAAGTCTATCAGTGTGGATCATCTTACAAGGTTGCTTTTATTATGTACAATGTTCTCTTAGTTCTGTTCACTTCACTCAGCATCAGTTCATAGAAATCTTCCCAGGTTTTCTGAAATCCATCTGCTCATTATTTTTTATAGCACAATATTATTTCATGACATTCATATACAACAACTTGCTTAGCCATTGCCCAACTGATGGATATTTCCTTAATTTCCAGTTTTTTGCTGCCATAGAAGAGTTGCTATAAATATTTTTGTATATGCATGTCTTTTCCCCATTTTTATAATCACTTTAGGGAACAGACCTAGTAGTGATATTGCTGGATCAAAGGGTAGCCTTTTGCACATAATTCCAGATGGCTCTCCAAAATGTTTGCATGAGTTCACAATTCCACCAAAAATATATTAGTTCCAATTTGATAGATATGGAGTAATATCTCAGAATTCTTTTAGTTACATTTCTCTAATGAATAGAAATTTAGAGTGTTTTTCATGTGATCATAGATACCTTTAAATTCTTCATCTGGAAACTGCTTGTTCATAGCTTTGATCATTCATTTATTGGGGAATGGCTAGTGTACTTATAAATTTGACTTAGTTCTCTATTTGAGAAATGAGCCTTTATCAGAAATACTGTAAAAATTATTTCCCAGCTTTCTAAGTTTTCTTCTAATCTTGGTTGCATTGGCTTTGTGCAAAAAAATGTTAAATTTGCTCTGTATTCATTACAAATTTTAATATAATATAATAACTTTCTTCTAAGGTTCTGCCATTTCTATTCTGGCAAGTGGTCAGAAAATAGCAGTTCTTATTATTCCTTCTTTTATCTTCTGAATAATGAAATTATCACTCAAGGCAAGTCAAGTATTTATCTACAACTTTGTTTGTAGGCAAAGTGGGAGCTCCAGTTGAGATTATCTGATCCAGTCTGGTGCCCAGTGAAGTGGTTGCTTTTATGATGCTTTTGATAAAGTGTAAATCCAGACTCAGAGGCCTGGAATTATCCATCCAAAAATATCCCTACCAAGCTGCAACTGTATTTAGATCTCACCATTCATTGAGTTAAGACATTTCATTTTCAAGAATTGCTCTATTTAAATGAAAATACCTGTGGGAGAGGAAATAGATTAACTGATTATTTCCTAAGTAAAGAGAAGAGACAGGTAGAGAATTAGAAACATATTGTAAAAGTCCAAATGACAAGTGACATCTTAAACTATAATTTTGATTATATGAATAGAGAAAAAAAGATTATGGATGAGAGATTTTGTGAATGTAAAAATAAAATTTAGTAATGGATTGGATATGAGGACTGTGTTAGAGTAAGAACTGAGGATTGCACTAAAGTTTTGGGCTTGTGTGAAAGTTCAAAAGAGGGAAAAATTAGGATTAAGACAATGAATTCTATTTTTGCATGCTGATTTTGAGACATCAATTTTAAGACATCCAGTATGAGATGTCTGAGACACAATTAGCGAGATGTGTGACTGTAGCTCAGAAGAGACTAGATACAGAATTTTTTTTTAACATCTGCTCATTATACACACACACATATACACATACATATATAATGATGAGGTTCAGGCAGTTAGGTGGCATAGTGGATCACCAAGCCCTGGAGTTAGGGGGGCCTGAATTCAGATTTGGCCTCCTATACTTATTAACTGTGTAAATCTGGGCAAGTCATTTAACTGTTTTCCTCATTTTTCTCATCTGTCCAATGAGCTGGAGAAGGCAATGAGAAACGACTTCAGTATCTTTGCCAAGAAAATCCCAAATGGAGTAGGAAGAAAAGTTAGACATAGCTGAAACACTGAACAATAGCAAGAAGTTATAAGTTGCTTTCTAAGAGGCTGTGGTAAAACATCCTGGGTTATTTTTGCTTAATCAGAATTAGATTTCCTATAGACACGAGCAAAATCAAATTCATGAAAATTTCCCCCAAATTTCATCACCCTTTGGATCTTCCCTATCACTCATAAGGGCTCAGTCATTTTCCCAGTCTCCCAGTTTTGCATCCTAGGTGTAAACCTCTACTCCTCTCTCACTCCTTTCTCCACCCCCATTTCCAATCTGTTGCCAAGTATTAAACCGTTTTACATTTGCCACATCCATTCCATAATCTCTTTGTCTTCCATAACTCTGACGCTATCTTGGTACCTGACTTCATCACTTCACACCTAGACTATTATAAAAATCTATTCAGTGGTCTATTTGCCACAATTCTCTCCAATCATGTCCATTCTCCACTCAGCTGCCAAAGTGATCTTCCTAAAATAGAGACTTGACCATGTCATCTCATACTCATTAAATACCTGTTTATTGTTTGTCTGTTATATCTGGAATCCAATATAACATCCTCCAGCTTTTAAAATCTTTTACAAGACTTTTTATCTTTCTTTGTACCCCCTGCTTAGCATAATGTAGGTACATAGTAAACACACATTAAGTGGTTCATGAACGCTTGTGAACTTTTCTTAACTTTATTTGGTGATTCATTACTGTTCTTGGTGATTCTAGGTCCTTCACTTCTGAATTAATATCTAAGGACAGTTATATTTTTCTTTTCTCTGCTTAGAAATGTTCATAGTGACTCAGCAGTGAATCACTGGTCACATCACCCTACTTCAAACATTTAAAACCTAAGAAACAATTTCACTACAGCATGAAGAGTCTCAGGGTAAAAAATGATAACATTTAAGTCAATCAAGAAAAATACAAGGATATCATTTCATAATGTCTTGTCCTGTGTAAAACACAGTTTCCCTAAATTCAATGCTTTTTTTTCTATCCAGACCACAGTTCTTGCATGGATCTCTGAAAATTTTGACTTCTTCCCCAAACCCAAAGTAAGTGACTTCTTTCTACTTCTCTGAATATTGAACAAAAAAGAATCTCTTTTTTTCCTCTTCCTTTTACCCACATTTAGAATGGCCTATAATCTTTATTTTCTTGAGTCTCAAAAAATGAAAGTTTCCTTGTCCCTAATTTAAAAGATATTTTCCCTTTCTAACTTCCTACTATTGAATTCTTTCTCAGAGAGTCACATATTTAGATACAGAAAGGATTCTCTCTTCCCCTGAAATCATTTGATCTTAAAGTCTCACAATTTTTTGATTCATTTGTTTCTCTTTCACAACTTGGTTAAAACTTACATCCAATAGTTTTACTACATTGTTTGCTTCCTCCTGGACAATCATCACCCTTTGTACTTTGGGTCCAGAATTGCAATTTCATTCAAGTAGGGAATTTCTGTCATAATTTACAATCTTAGAGAATTAACTAATTAACTAACTGAAAGGGTAAAGGCTTTACTCATGATTAGACTATGTAACAGGCAGAACTTGAATCCAGAATAATCCTGATTCCAAGGCTTTCCATCTATCTATTATTCCATGCTGTCTCTTAAACTATCACTCACCTATTACAAGTAACAGAGATAAATATAGATATTTACATGAAAAATATTTATTGGAAAGATCCAGTACACAGTTACTGTGAGGTGAAGGACCTCAAGAAATAGAACTTGGTTTTATGTGGAGAAAGAGTCTGCAAAGGTTAGGGTAAGAAGGTTAAATCCAAGGGGAAATGGGCACAGACATTGGAGGGGAGATGTGCCAATTTTGCTAACACAATTTTGCCCTGGGGCACTTCTAGTGCAGTTATTAATGTAAATGAGTCATAGTGAATAGTTCTGATTTCAAATGTATTCTCATACAATAGAGTGCTTGAAGTTTTGTTGCATTTGGCTAAATCATGTGCCCTGTAATGTGGCTTTTAGACTAATATCATTCCTCTCCATTTCTGTTGAAAATACACTTTGAGAACCATCAGGATTCACTGTGTGCAATTATCTTTTTGTTATAAGTTTCTTGGAAAGGCAACAGAATGTGGGTTACTTTCTCATGTTTCTTAATAGTTAGAAGTGTGCCATAGTAATTACTTTGGGAGAAGTACAGATAATTTTCAAGTTTTCTCTTTGTGAACTCTAGCACTGAAATGCAAAATCATCATTTAATGACCAGCTTTAGATTCCTAGGTTCCTACAATTCCTTTCCTCCCTCCCTCTTTCCTTCTATTCTGAATAGTAAAAATTAACATTTATATAATGCTTTAAAATTTTAAAATCACTTTTCATAAATATTTTTGATCCTCAGAACAATATTATGAAAGGGCTATTACTACTCCTATTTTACAGATGAGGAAACTGTGGCTGAATTGGCTTCAATCACTGACTTGTCAGGTTCCTAACTCTACTATTTTCTACAAGACCCACAGGGCAAGACAACCTCTCCTCAACCAATCCCAACACTTCTCTGATGGTGTTATTTCATCTCATCCCATGGATTTGACTTCTACACTGATTAAGAACTTTTTATATTGATTGTAATTCCTTTGATTGGTTGATGCAATAGAGGTGTTCCCACCTAATAATGATATAAGCATCTTTTTTGTTACTATAAATGGGATGATTGATTGGTTCAAACAATAAGTTTTATAAAAGTTCAACTAGTGAGAGATTTTGTCTTTCCTCCTCTCCCACATTCTTATAATGATACTGAGTCATGTATCCCCTGGAGAATGGCTCTTCTCTCCCAGGCACTAATGCAGGTCTGAGGTCCAACCTGTATCTGCAACTCCAGTGTTATCATGTTTCCCCCCTTTATGCTTTCTGCAAAGAGTTTTCCTTGTTTTTCAAGCAGTTTAGAAGAAATCTTCTGTCAGCAGCTGTCTAGTATCTGACACAGGTTACCAATCCCCTCCTTTGTCTAGACATATGCCTGACTCAAGGAGAGAAACTTGGAAGGAGGCAGAATGAAAATTCTTAACCTTTTGTGGCTGAGGGATGAGACTGATTGTATCTCTCTCAGACATCCAAAGAGGACTGGCACAATAAAATCTTAGTCCACAGGTTTAACCCCTATCTTTCACAAAAGAAGTTTTATCAAAAGATATTTATTATTATTATTTTAAATCAAATCTATATTCTTTTCAGGGACACAACTCCAGCTTGTCCAACTCATCTTCTCCATTCCATAATACAGAGAATGCTTTTTGGTTTTGTGCAGCTGAAAAGAAATGGGAGAAAAGATGGGATCTCTTTCATTGCAAAAACTAACATGAAAGAGTATTTATTTCTTCAGCTTTTATGAAGGCAAAGAAAAAAAAAACCAAACAAATTCCAAATTTGATTATCCTGTTTATCGTTGACTCACTGAGATGGTTCCCTTGGCAACTGATATAGGAGGTGATGGAGTTAAAAAATAGCCCTAAGCAGGCATTTAACTTCTACAACAGCTGAGTAAAAAAATTTTAATGGCTTCAAGGAAAGATAAAATTGGGATTGAAAAGTTTGACAGGGAGGAAAAGGGGCAAGATTTAAGGAAATCCATTTGCCAAAGAGGAATTTGGAAAGCACCAACATGAAAAATCTAGATTCAGATGTATTGTTATATTAGAATTCCAACCAATAAGAAAAATGGCATTCTATATGTTGCTATGGTGTTTTGCAGGAAGCAATAGTTGTTCAAGATAGAAAGACTTTGAATCTCATCAGTTAGACAACAGTGAATACATATTTATTAAATATCCTAGAGGCATGTAAACCAAGGCTCTAGCCTAGACATTTGCAGAAGACTTCTCATTGGTGGAAAGAATGATTGATTATTCCAGTCTAAGTGAGATAGGGAGATGGGAAAAGCTTAGGAGAGAAGAGTTGCTTTTCTGGCTTCCTACTTTTCTGGCTGTCTTCTCAGAACATTCCTGAGAGGAAGAGAAAAAGTCTGGGAAATCTTAAGAAAAATTTCTTCTTTGAAACTTCTAAACTTTTCTTGTCAACTCCCTTCTTTGTGTAGGGATGGAAACTTCAGAAATCATTTTCTCTACAATGAGAAGAGTCTTAAGTTAATGCCCAAACTTTAGCCCTAGGTTACATGGAGCTTACATGTTTCATAATACAGACATCCTCAGATTGCAAAGAATGTTGAAGCTGTAAAAGTCAATGACTGTATATTACAGGTCTGTAAAAACTGACCTCCTTGGACATAAGTATATTTGAAAGAAGAGGGAAGAGCTCAGAAGATTTGCAATCCAGCTATTATTGACCTTTTGGAATAAAATCACTCTCTAGTCCCTTAAGAATTCTCTGATCAATAGAGATGTGTATCTGTGGAATAGGTTAGGTACACAAGACACAATAGTCAATGACTATGGTAATCTAGAGTTTGAAAAGCCTAAAGACTCCAGCTTCTGGGATAAGAACTATTTGACAAAAAATTTTGGGAAAATTGGAAAATAAGATGGCAGAAACTAGGCATTGACCAACATCTCATACCCTATGCCAAGATAAAGTTCAAATGGGTTCATATTTAAACATAAAGTATGTCATAATAGCAAATTAAAAGAGTGAGGAATAATCTACCTTTAGTCAGTATTTGTGGTAGAAGATAGAAATTCATGGCCAAAGAAGTAGAAAACATTATGAAATGCAAAATGGATAATTGTTATTACATTAAATTAAAAAAATTTTGCACAAACTAAACTAATGCAGCCAAGATTAGAAGGGAATCAGAAAACTAAGGAAAAAATTTACATCCAGTGTTTCTGATAAGGACCTCATTTCTCAACTATATAAAGTACTGACTTAAATTTGTAAGACTAGAAGTCATTCTAAATCAATAAATGGTCAAAGGATATGAACAGACAATTTCAGATGAAGAAATTAAAGCCATTTCTATAAAAAAATGCTCTAAATCATTATTGATTAGAGAAATGCAAATTAAGACAACTCTGAGGTACCACTTCACATCTTTCAGATTGGCTAAAATGACAGCTAAAGGTAATGATAAATATTGGAGAAGATGTGGGAAAACTGGGACACAAATACATTATTGATGGAGTTTTGAAATGATCCAACCATTTTAGAGAGCAATTTGTAACTATGTCCAAAGGGCTATAATGTATGTGTCAGCTCTGTTTATAACGGCTAGAAACTGGAAACTGAGTGCATGCCAATCAGTTGGAGAATGGCTAAATAAGTTATGGTATATGAATGTTATGGAATATTATTGTTCTATAAGAAATAATGAGCAAGTTGATTTCAGAAAAACATGAATAGCCTTACATGAACTGATGCTGAGGAAAGTGAGTAGAACCAGGAAAACATTGTACACTGTAACAAGATTATGTGAGATGATCAGCTGTGATGGACATAATAAGGCAGTGATTCAATGTAGTAACAAATAGATTTGAGATTGAAAATGTCATTTGCAACCAGAAAGAGAGTTATGGAGACTGAATGTAGACTGAAGCATAGTATTTTCACTGTTTTTGGTTATGCTTTTTTTTTTCTTTCTTGTTGCTTCTTTCCCAATTTGGTCTGATTTTTCTTGCATAACATGACAAATATGGAAATATGTTTAAAAGGATTGCACATATTTAACTGATATCAGATTGCTTGCTGTCTTGGGGAAACAGGGAAAGTAAAAGAGGAAGGGATTCTAAAAGGTTTTTAATCCTCATTCTTCAGAAAACATTGTGGTCCAGAGAGAATTGCTCACTGGGGAATTACAAGGACTTTACTTCTCAAGAGGCTATATGTATATCTGGACACTGAGTCACTATAGCATGAAACTAGGTCTTTAATTAATGTAGACGCATCTGGGATTTGGGAGGTTTAATAAGCAGAGAAGTTGGCATGAAGAGAAACATGAATTCATGGCTGGGATCCCTTTGGAAAGCCAAAGAAGATTAATTTTATGTCATGAGATGGCCAAGATATCCCCGAACTCAGTAACTGTGAGGAATCCTGACACTAAGAGAAGTGAATGTATTCACTTGTTTAAGAAAAATCTCCATTCCTGTCACCTAAACAAGTTGTGGGAAGAACAAAAAGACTGAATCCATTCTCTTCCTCTATGTAACTTCATGTAACAAATAACTGGTCCACACTCTCTTGACTTATCAGGGGAGAAGTGTTCCTTTATTTAGTGTTATTAGCTTATAAGAAGTTGTCCCTTTATAGGAGATTCAATCTTTTGGGGACATTTTTCTTGCTATTTGCTTTGTTATTCTGTCTGAATTAAATGCTTTGCTATTTGATTTCAGGTGACTGCCTTGTCTTGTGAATAAAGTGTTCATTAGAATAGGGGCTCAAACCATATTTACTGTTCTTTACACATATGGAATCAATGTATAGAAAATATTACCTATAAAGAGAGATTTGAGTATGGACAGATAGCACAGTAAAATTATAGAGAAGATAGGGAGGTTGAAACAGGATTGATTGGAATTATTTCATGAAAAAAACAAAACAAACAAACAAATAAACAAATAAAAAAAACAATGTTGATTTAGGTTCCAGAGGAATATTCCTTTTTTTTTTGTAGGATAGTTCAACATTAACAAACAAACAAATAAAAGTGAAAAAAGCATAAAAGTCAATTCACTGCTACATAAGATGAACATAGTAAAAATGGGCATTGTAATTAGTTCATTTAATTAGTTTTTTGCTCCAAAATGGTAGACTAGAACACAAGTTAAACTTGTCATGCATCTGAATACTCTTTAGCAGTGTTAAAATCAGTTGAATCGTGTTAAGGATACTGTAGGTCAGAAAAATAGATAGTTCTTTAAAAAGAGAAATTTGAAATACTGAATGATCAAGCTGAAGCAGAAACTTGTTAGCAACACCACTGATGGAACTCTTATTAAGGAAGGGAAGTGATATTGCAATAGATTTTTTTTTGAGAAATCTATATTTAGATAGTCTCCATTTTCAGAATTGTTTGTTATTCTCTTATTTATCTATTTTTATTGAACTAAATACATTAGAAAAAGAAAGAAATGGAAAACAAAATAAAGCAAAACAAAATATTGTCATGTTCCCCGGGAGGATTCAAAATATATAACACTAAATTTCCATTTCAAGAAAGCATATGTGATAATAGAAGAAATTATATTCATGAGTTTCCATTTTTCTTTGCCTCCTTATTAGTTATTCTTTTGTTCTATGCTATATGTATATTTTTTTCTATGTTCTTTTTTCCTTTTTCATTCCTCTCACCTCCCTCAAGCAGGTTATAGGTAAGTACAGATACCTATGTACACACATATATACGTATATCTATGCACACATATATACACATACCTATTTACCCATATGTATACATGCATTTAAAATAATATTAATATGGCTGTCATATAATGTAGCTTTTGCTCTTAAGTGAATCTTTAAATTTGAGTTTGTCTAACATCAATGATTACTCATCTTACTTTTTTTCCCTAATAAATTCTAACTTGCCTTGTTATTACTTAACCTCACTTCACTCTTATCTTCTCCCCCATCCTTTTCTTTTTTCTTTATCCCATTCTCATTAATCTACAGATTTTATTCCTCTTTTGTTAATCTAAATACCCTTCTGTATGCTATCTTATTCTATCACTCCTCTTTATCTCATTCCCATTAAGCTACATGCCTTGTCCCACTGCCATAAACCTACACTGTAAAGGGCTAGAACTGAGCAATGCACTTGGATAATGAAGCACGTGAAACTAATTGCCAATTGGACGGTTCCCTATTAACTTGTTTGAAGGTTGACTCTCCCCAGCTGTTCTGTGCTGACTTGATTGGTGGGACTAAGAGGAAGAAGTGACTTGTGTGGGAGGAGTAGGAGAAACTTGGGTGGTGGAACTCACGCTCTCTCGCACTTGTGACCTGGCCTTGGAGGGGACGGTAAAGATTCAAGAATAAAGACGTTTAGTGATCCTGACTCCGGCTGATTTCTGGGAAGCTAGAGTTCCAGCATTACACATCCTTCTATATCCCACCTTATTTTAGTTCCACCCCCCTTATTTCTTTATTACATTTTGGAGGGTGCTATACCCTTCATGGTATAGATATGTAGTGTTCTCTAACCCATTTCCAAAGTGCATATGTTTTCAGAACTTTAACTCTCCTTCCCCCTTTAAAGGCTCTGTGTCTAGTCTTCTTCTGTACCTCATTTGTATAACATAACTACAACTATTTTTACCTTTCCTAGACAGTTTTGCTTTTCAGAATCAGATTGTACTCAATTCTGCCACAATCTTTCTTTTGAGCTACCCAATTACTGATGTGAGTTTTAAAACATAGCTTACATTTCCTTGTAAAAACATAAAGGATTCTTTTAGATTGAATCCCTTGAAATTAATTATTGATATTGGCTCTTTTATGTTAATTTTTTTATTAAGTTCAGATTTGGTTGAGACAAAGTCCTGAAAATTTTCAAGTTCATTGAATGTCCTTATTTTTTGTTCAATATTATGTATAATTTTGCTAAATAAGATATTTTTGGCTGCAGACCCAGTTCTTTTGATTACTAGTATATATTATTGTAGGACTGTGTTCTTTTATTGTGGCTGCTGTTGAGTCCTATACAATTCTAATTGTAACTCCAGGATATTTGAATTGTTTTTTGTTTGTTTGTTTGTTTTGTTTTGTTTTGTTTTGTTTTTATTTTTGTTTGTTTTTGTCTCCAGCAAAATATTTTCTTGGATCTGGGATGTGTTTTCCACAAAAGATTTCTTTGAGATGATGCATCTCTTTGAGATGGTGATTGATGAATTTTTTTTAAAATTTCTACTTTCCTCTCATATATTATCATTCCAAGACAATTTTCTTCGATTATTTCTTGCATTATTATATAAAGTTTCTCTTTTTAGTCATAGCTTTGAGGTAGTCAATTTATTCTTATATTTTCTTTTCTTGATCTATTCTCGATCTGTTGTTTTTCTTATAAGATATTAACATTATGTTCTATTTTTTCATTCTTTATATTTGGTTTTGTTATTTCATGATCTCTTGTGGTTTCATTGGCTTCTCTTTGACCAATTCTTATTTTCAATTTTTTTAAAATACTGTATCTTCTTTTCCAGTTGTTTAACTTTAAAAAAAATAATCTTGTTTGTCTTGGATGGTTTTTATTTTTTATTTTTCGGTTTTTAGTTTTTTCTTAACCTCTCTCACTTGATTTTTAAAGTCTTTTTTGAGTTCTATAAATTCTTTCTGTGAAGGTAGCCATTTAGCATTACTCTTTGGGGTAAAAGAGGCTTTTTTTTTAACTTCAGTGTCCTCTGAAGATGAACCCCTGTTTTCCCTGTTCCCATAACAAGTTTCTAGGTTCTTTCTTCTTTGCCAGTTCTTTTTTTTTTTTTTTTTTTTTTTTTAAATAAGAGGTATTAGTGTAAGTATCTCTAATCCTGGAGTGGAGGGATGGTGCCTTATAGCTTCACTTCAGTTCTCTCTTCTGCCCTGGAAATCCAAACTAAGTAAGAGCTTCTTGCTCCTGCAAATGCCTGCAGCCAGCAGTATCCCTGCCACACTGCCTCTGAACTCACCATATGAGCTGGTTCCTTCTCACCTAGGGATGTATTTCTGCAGCCCAGCTGGGCCTGGTATTCCCAATCAGCTGAGGTTCCCTCAGACTTCTGGGACCCAGAACCTGACTCCTCATGAAATTGGGAAGGTTCCTGCAGAAGTTCCAGCCAAACACAGCTCTCCCCAGGGGTCCCCACTCACTTTTTCTGCAGAGCCAGCCCAGAGGCGTTTGTACTCTACATGGTTTAATCCATTGTCTGGGAGCTTTTTCTACATCTTCTTGGGGTGTACTAGGAGAATCCTGTTCTTCCCCAAGTTTTTTTTTCCATCAGACTATTTATTCTGTTTGTGGAGGAAATCTGGAGAGCTTGAAATTCTGCCCTACTCCTTCATCTTTCCAGAATCTTTCCTCACAATAGAATTTTTAATGCTACAACTTTTTTTCATATTGAGAAGCAGTGTTTGAAACCTGATTTCAGTTTCTGGCTCTGATACTTATAAGCTGTGTGACCTTAAGCAAGCCATTTAAGCTCTCAGACTCAGTTTCCTTATACATTAAAAAAAGTTTAAAAATCCATATACAAATTATCTCATAGTCTACTGTGACTCAAAAAAAACTTTTACAAAGAACTATGTACATATGAATTTTATTATTATACTTCTTGTAAACAATTGACACTTTTTGTTATTCAAAAGAAAAAGTTTGTATTTACCTGTGCTTACTACAAATTACTTATTACAATTTGCAAAAGTTTTCCTTTACCTAAAATAAGTATAGTAAGAATACACATACTCAAATTGAAATTTATTATTGTTATAGTAAGCCTAATGATATGAAATGAAAATGTTGCTTATGAATCATTTAATTTACTGAACTCTAGAAAAAAGGTATTTGAATTGTACAGTCTAATTTGCTATCCATTAAAGCTTCCAGCAGTTAGAGTTCTCATATGGAAAGTGTCATTCAATAAAATAGGAATTGTTTAGAGTGAAAACACAGATTTCATTTGCTTATCACTGACTGACTTTGAAAGCCATTTATTTTCAAGAGAGCAGAAGCATTTATCTCCCTTAAACACAAAGGAACTCTTTGGGTGTCTATGTGTAGAAGCAGCATGAAATATATTTACATGCATGAGTATATAGTATATGCCAAAAAGTAATATTTTGCATTTCAATTGTAAAAGTTTCAACTAAGTTGGCAAACACTGTTATGAACCAAATAGTTTACATCTGAGCAGGATATATTCTTGAGCACAAAATCCCTCACTAAATTCTGTGAACTAAATAAAGTGATGTTGCCATCCCAGTGAAAACTTAATTTGGAGATTATTGGCAGAAAATTTGAGGAAATCAAGGAATGAACTTTTGAAAGAGAACGGAGATATAGTCCAGTAGAAAACTGTAAGAAAGAGTATAGGAAAGTGCATAAGATAACAGAAAGTGGTTCTCAGCTAATACTACTACCACTAGGAGCATTCTTTGTGTTAGGAGGCAACATTTACAGACATTTTCCCAGTTGTAATTCCCCTCTTGAGAATATAAATTTATTGTTTTGATGAAGAAGCAGTAAATCTGTCCTATGGTAATACTGAATTTCATCCATTGTAATTTTTGGTTGGGACTGGGAGGGAGAGGGCTGGCTGGTGAATGTACCTTAAATTTTTAGATTGATATTCTGATGTAATAGCATAGGGAGGGATTAATAACAGACTGACAAAACTGTTTTTATTGTTTTACTAGTTTATAGAGTTTGTTATGGAAAATGGTATGGGAATCAGAGACCAAAGGACTCACCACTCCCATTCTCTGGAACTTAGAGAATTTGTAATTTAAAAAATTAATGGAAAAAAGATTGATAGCTTGATTTATATTTCTTAGTACAAATCTCTCAATATATTTTGTCATTCTCTTCTTTGTATAGTTATAATGTCAAATGACTAATTCTGACTGGTCAGAGGAACATTCTAAAAGAATGGGATAGGTAGGGAACCCAAACAGGTTTTATGATCCTGAATGGAGCAATGAAGCTCTACAAATAATAGAAGGAACATTGTTCTTGCTGTTGAGTCATTTTCAGTCCTAAACAACTGACCCCAGGCCTGAAATTCTATCCACTGTACCATGTAGCTGCCCATATAAAATGTATATAAAATAAATTTAAAATGAAGAATCTAATGATTTAATAGATTGTAGGATCATAGATTTGGTTGGAAGAATTCTTGAAGGTTATCTCTTCCAATCCTCTCAGACTTCCCTACAACTGAAAGCTCTTACAAGTTTGTTTCTTCTTAAACTTTTCTCATAAAACAATGCCAGATATAGTCTAAATGATTAGCTCAATTCTCCTTTTATATTTATCTCTCAGGATTAGAAAGATACTTTTGAGAATAATAAAGAAGAAAGCTTCTTCCTGGCTCTCTTATAGAAATATAGTTTATTTTTTTGTCTTCACTATCTCTTCTGTAAGATTTCTCTTATTGCATCTACAGTAGCTTTGTTCCAACTTGAACAATCGAACAGACTATAAAGTAAAATTTAAAAGTCTGAGGAATAATTGGATAGAATTGAGATTACCTTAATTTAAGCAAAATTTCTTTTCTAAACTTTAGAGAAAAATTATGTTTGTTCTTGATGAAAATCAAAGAGCAAAGTCTTTTCTTACTCATGAAAGAATCGGAACTTATCAGGAACTAATCTCTTTGAAAAACTGTTTTCTTCTATGTTTTCCTAAGAATTTAAATATACCATATAATTGGATATCTAGATGAGGCCTTTGCATAATAGCATACATTTCTAAGAAATAAAATTCACATCTTTTCTTCTGTATTTGTTCAAAATTAATAACGTAATATTATTAAATTTAATGCAAATCTTTTATGTTAGGGAGGATATAGTTTTCTATATAGGTGAAGAATATGTTGAAATTTGTCTTATCCTGAATTATTTTTTATTTTATAGTAATGAATACTTCAAACCTTTAGTAGGAAGCATTCTAGCAAGAGTTGATAGAATTTTATAAATTATAAGGTAGTCCATACTTCTTCAAAAAATGAAGAACTCTTTAGGGACCCTTTTGTTGTCAAAAATGTTTTCCAATGTCGTTATAATAATAGTTGTACTTTTTGAAACTGAAAAATAAATGAAAAAAAAGCTCCTATGAATATTCAGATTCATAGTTTTAAAGGAACCTACTCTATTCATCAACATCAAGGCACATTTGAAAAAATGTATGTGTATGTATATGAAACATTATTCATTTCACAGAACATAAATTTGTTTATTTATTGTGTTGAATAGCCTAATGAGATGGTAAGAGTGTTTTACTGATTTCAGTTTATATGTCTGTTTGAAGCGAGAAAATTTTTGGCTTCAAATCTGCCTCTGTGAATTCATTGCAAAACTTCCAAAGACCTCTAAGAGGTGAATTTGGATTATACAATGGGATGTTGGAATCATAGGCTTAAAGCCAGAAAGAACCAACACATTCATGTTAAAGATAAGCAATTGGAGGCTCTGGGTGATTTAATGACTTGGTCTAGATGATACAAATTGTCATCAGAGTTGTATTTTGATTCCTGGTCTTTTGACTATAGTTCATTTTAGGCACTATTTTGGTCTCCAGTACTTGATTGCTGGTCCATCTTATAAATGCAAGATTTCCCTGACATGTCTATGAACAGACTGAATGACACTATGAAATGCAAAGAGCTTGAGAGATAGAGTTTCTGGATAATTGATCATTTTATCAATAATGCTAGCAATAATTAATAAAAGATTCAGTGACACTCTTGAATGCCACAGATCCCTACGTGGAACCCACTATGTTTATATGCCCTTGCAAGAGTGAGTATTCCTGTGGATAGTAATCAACTCTGAATGATGAATAATGGGAAGAATGAATCTTATAATGAGAGCCGGGGAACATGATTCTAATCACTTAGTCTTGAGTAGAGACTTATTTTTTTATCCAGACTACCCTTGTTTAGGGTAATCTAAACAAAAAAGATTCCACCTCTGCTCAGACCTGGCTGAGTGGAACCCAATAGGCCAGAATTTCCCTTAAATTAATTTCAAAGGTTCTTGAATTCTCTAGAGTAACAATTCCAACATTTCATCTCACTATCTGCTCTGTTCTTCAGAAAATTAAGTTTTGACTTAATTTCCAAATGAGAACAGGAAAAAGTCCTAGATTTCCCCAATATTTGATTATTTAGTAATTATTTCTCTCAACACTTTTCTTCTATAATTTGCCATGGAGAGTAAATACAACGCTGGATTTGTAGTCAGAAAGATCTATGTTCAAATCTTACCTCAGATAATTACTAGATATCTGACTATGAAAAGTCACTGTCCCTCAGTTTCTTTATATGTAGAATAAGGGGTTTAAATTTAATGACTTCCAATCTCTAACTCCATGATCCTAAGCTCCTTATAAGTTCATGGTTGTTTGGATGGAAGAATGAGATCTAGGGTTCTAAGAAACTTATTTGGAAGGATTTGGGGGAAAGAACCTTTCCATTTTTCACTTTTTAGACTTTAAAAGGAGGGTTTATTTTTTGTTTTTTTTTGTTTTTTGTTTTTTGGGGTTTTTTTGCATATGGATAGATCAAGAATTCACTGAGCAGTTAGCAGAGACAGAGACTTTACAATTTGGATGTAGAATACTTCTGTGCCTTTTCCCTTTGGCAACTGGACAAGAGAAAGAAATCCAGAATTTAAAAACTGAGGGAACCCTGAACACTCAAGAAATTTTGTGGCTTTTATTTCACTTTTATTGTTATATGGAAAACTACTTTAAATATTTTTTTTTATTTTTCCTTGACAGTCAAATGTACTCTTGGGCTCAGCTATATGATGCATTTATATAAATATCTCTATAGATCCAGTTCAAACTTCCAAAGTTAATGACACTCAGTTTTATGGCTCAGTATCTGGTTTACTCCAGATGAAAAAAATAAATATGTTACTGCTTAGCTACATACATTAACATGGTGGTCTCCAAGTTTTATTTTATACAGTAAGATTTTTATTCTTTCTAGAGTAATATCTTTTTGTTTACCCTCTCCAATAAATAAAAAATTGAAAAATCTATGCCTCTTTCAAAATTTTTTTCTTATTATGAACTTACCAAATATCAACAAACAAAACTATTTTTAATGCTTAATGGTAAATGTCCATAGTTAGAAACCCTTATCAAATATATAGCTTCATTTCTTCAAGGAAAATAAATATCAAAGATTTGAAACTTCATAGATTTTTTTACTATAAAATGGAATGAATATTTTAAGTTTAACTCTGAAATTTTACAGCAATGCCCAAAGAAGAGAAAAATAATTATTTTCCCCTTTTAATTATTGGCATACCAATTGCCAAATCCTTTCTATTCTCCCTCAGCAATGTGTTTTACATTGATCCCTCCTTTCATTCCCAAGGAATTAGTCTTTGATTTAAATTAGTCTTGATTCCTACTATAGTCATCCTCAGTCTCTCCTGATTCCACTCCAACTTGCAAAGCACTTCCAGAATAATCTCTTTAATACTGAAATCTGATGACATGATCTCAAAATTTTATTGTGTGTTGGTTTAAAAAATTGTTTAATTAATAAAATCCAATTTCTACAGCTTGAAATTTGACCATTTACAATCTGACCTGAATATTATGGTCTACTGCCACTCCTAAAGTCCTACCTTCTCAGGAATCCCTTCTGAATTCCCTTCATTCTACTGCTTCCTTCTGTTGATTATCTCCTATTTATCTCACATTTAGTTTGTTTATACATATTAGTTTGTTTATATATATTAGTTGTTTGCATGTTATTTTCCCCAGTAATTATCTACCAAAAAGATAATTCATGTACGAGGTATAAGAGGACATGTTTCCATGGTCCTGGAGATGATTATGATGGTTATTCTCATTTTCTCTCTGTCTCTTCAGTTTCTCTCCACTCTTCTTTTCTCTTTCATTTTGATGCTGTCTCTCTTTGTCTCTCTGTGTGTCTCTGTCTCTATGTCTCTTTTCTCTTTCAGTCTCTGTCTTTTTCTCTGTCTCTATCTCTCTTCTCTCTTCTCTCTCTCTCTCTCTCTCTCTCTCTCTCTCTCTCTCTCTCTCTTCTCTCTCTCTCTTCTGTCTCTCTCTTACACATACATATACACACACTCTCACATGTATGGGCATGCATGATTTGCTATTGACTTCCCAAATTATTATCTTTGGAAGGTTCACTATAAAAGTGCTGTTAACAGTTGCTTTTGTAAAATTATAGTGGTGGTTATTTTCAAATTGTGAATAGTTTCAAGGTAAGAGGATTTGTGTGAGAGAAAGACCTGGAGTGAAGGAAAATGGAAAGAGTAAGGGTTTAATAAAGATTATTTGCTAGCTTTATGACTGTATAAGACACTCATGTTTTCTCTGCCTCATAATCCACAAACATAATATGTATTAATAATGTTTTCCCCAAAGTTGAGAGACATGTGGGGTGGAATAGAAAGAGTGGTGGGTTTGGAATCAGATATGAGCTGTGCTGCAGCAAAGAGGGAGCATCATTAACACCTGAAGGAATTTTAAAAAGCTACTTGAACCCAATCTAAGCTTTGCAGATTCCTGAGCATTAAAAGGATCCTAAGGGATCTACTAAAAGTTGGGAAGTCTTAGGATCTTACTTCAGGCATGGATTTGTTCCAAGAGCCTATAGATCCTTGGTTTAGTTTCTTCATTTTTTTAGGCAGGGAAACTGAGGCTCAGAAAGAAGAATATTGCCCAAAATCTTACTAGGGAGCCAGAATTTTAGCTCCAGTTTCCTGACTCCCCAGTTTAGTTTTCTTTCCTTTACACCATGCTGCTGCCTCTTCAGTATGAAGTATTTGATGTTTATACACTTGTGTTAAACAGACTATTGTTCCCTATAGTTAATGTTGACTTGTACCTGAAGTTTATGTCACTTTGATCTTTGTCACCATAGAAATTCTGAGAGATGAACTTCTGAGAGTGATTAATTTATTAGCTTGGTTAAATGCCTAGCCAAAATACTGGGAGGATTTTATATTTGTTTCTGGAGGCAATGGGAAACCACTGGAGGTTGTTGAGTGGGGAAGTAACATATTAGGAAAACCAGTTTGATGACTGAAAGGAGGATGGATTGGAGAGGGAGGGATTCACAGTAGTCCAGGTATGAGGTGACAAGGGTCTGCACCAGGATAGGGCAGTGCTGGAGGAAAGAAGGGGGTTTATTGGAGAGGTGCTTCAATGGTGGGGTGGACAGACATTGGCAATAGGTTGGCTTTGATGGGAGGGAAGGTTTGGGACATAGAGGGGAGTCCAATAATGTCTCCTGCATTGTGAACCTAAGAGATGGGGAGGATGGTATTCCCTTCTAGGAAAATAAGGAAGGCAAGAGGGGTAGAGCTGAGGGGGAAAGATGATGAGTTCAGTAGCCAGGTGGGTATTCCCCTCAATAGTACATAAGAGAATGCAATTGTATCTGCTCATTGGCTACAAGTCTTGTTCATGTTCTTTAGTAAATTTTTCATGCGGTTGGAGGAAAGGAAGAGTACCACTCAACCTTTCCTTTGGGGCTCTTGACATTATGGAAGCAAGGCAGATTAGCACAGAGAGTGTTGGACATAGAATCAGGAAGAATTAAATTAAAATTTTACCTGATACTGTGTGAATATGGGCAAATCATAGCCTTTGTGCTACAATTTCCTCATCTGAGCTAAAAATGGCTGTCTGTAAGGCTTTTTTCCAGTTCTAATCTACAATTCCATATAGATACTAAAGGAATACGCAGTGGAAGTGCTTAATAATGCTTGTTGATTGACTAGAAAATAAAAATTAGGCCAACAGTAATCAATACACTGGTCTATGGCATCTCAGTAACCCAGTCTTAAGGGAGAGTAAAGTCTTTTATGGTGATTAACAAGATGACAGAAAAATCTTGAGCAATATAGGCAGATTTTCTTCTGATTAGACAGAAAGTAAAAGCTCTCTGACATCCATTTGATATTATAATTGTTTAGACTTCCCCTTCTGAACTCCCCTACTACTCCAACCAGAAACAATGCATGAAAATTGAATCACAAGACAAAAGTAAAAGAATCCCTATTGGTAAGTGTTTCAATGAGGGGGCAGGATAAAGTTATCTTAGCTTCTTCCCAGAATCAGTGGGGAATGAGATGATTTAGTAATCATGAGATGAGATCAGTTCCCAGATGATAGATTTAGTCTTCTGGCACCAAAATTTCTACAATAGTTTAAATTGAAGAGATCTGACCTTTTAGATTAATCAAGTTTCTCCATCTGGTTGATGAAATTATAAGGGTAAGGAACAAAGTGAAGTATTAAATCTAGCTTGGTTATGTCTTAACAAAATAGAATTAAAAATCAAATTTCAATTTCACACCTTTAGGGGACAATCTATTAGGGTGGTAGCTCCCAGGTCAGGCCATAATACTACAAATAAGTTATCAATTATCTTTCCCAAGTCTAGATTTGACAACTTTATAATACTGCTTAGACAAAGAAACTGGCAGCTTTGAGGACTGAATAATTTAAATATTAAATTAAATAGTCATCATTAAGTTATATCAAATTTCTTAATAATAATGTGTGTGGAACTGATGTTATTGAACCACCTTACCCCACCACCCCATGGTATCCTCTCTTGTTTTAACAACTCTGTATCCTTCATAATATCTCATCCTTTGTTACTAAGGGGACTTCTACTCTGGACCATTCTCTTCTCTCAACTCTACTTCAAGTTAGATTCAATCTTGAACTAACTTGAATAGAAAAAAGTTCCTCTCTCAGAAGGAAAGCTTGGAACCTGTAGAGCTTTCAAAACACATGGGGTTCTTCCCACAGGGATTATTCTTCCCATACAGGATACTAAAAGTCAATCCCTCTGATCCTAGATGAGAAAGATCTTCATAGGAATATAATCACAGGCCCAGACAGATATGGAACCAAACAAAGAAGTTTTGGTTTTTGCTTGATTCTTTGTTTTAAGGATAGTCTACTATGGTACCATATTCTCCTAATCCTCCTCTCAGCGAACTAGAATATCCACTGGTTGAGTTTGGAATAAGACTGTTATTTCTAGAAAGCTACTGTTAAAGCATGCATATATTTTATGAAAGCTGGAAATCCTGTAATATTTTGTTAGTAACTAAGAATACCTGACATTCCCTGTTCTAGATCCTGAAGTCCTTAATTGTTACTTTGCTTCTTGTTCTTTTATTTCCCTTTTCTTAGCTAGTCCTATTACTATTCCTATAGCAAGGTGTTAATGGGACAATGTGTAAAGGCAGAATGCCTCCAATTGTAAAATAAGCAATTAAAAACTATTCCACTTTCTCCTCTCTTCATATCTTTATTGTTCACTCCTAAGAGTAAAGGCCATTGTTTAGTGAGTTTAGTTTTCTTGAGATCTTTATGCTGACTCTCCTTTGCTTCAATCTACCAATGACCCAATGACCAAAGAAGAGATCTCTAGTTTCCCAATTTAAAGGAGACAAATTTGTCCTACCCTCTGATTTAGGGCCAAACAGTTTCCATTCAACTGCTACCATCTCATATCCAATATGTTTTTCAGTGAGAATTATGTATGTTTTAATTCCTTCCCCCTATAGGAAGCATGAATGGAAGTTCATGAAACATAGTTCACCAACCTTGAAACCTTGATCCAGGGGAGAAGAAAACCCAATTCTGGATCTAAATCTACAAGAGCCTACCAAGATTTACCTACAAATAATCTCCAAGCAACAAAGTTTTATTGAGATCCCACTTTGTGCAAAGCACAGGCAGAATGTACTACACAGGTTGTAAGAGTGACTAAGGGGATGTATGGTACAGAGTGCTGGACTGCTCATAGAATTATTTCCTTCAAGCTAAATACCTGCATTTAACAAAAGCACCAGGCCCATGGCAAGACAATTGCCAAAAGATTTAATGTCCTCATATTAGAGAATTTCTCTAAGCCAGAGCAGTTTATTGCTATCTTGGAGGGAAAGCTGAGCCAACACATTATTATTAGTTTATAATAATATATTATACAGCAGAAAAGTAGTGGGTAGTTTTCAGAGATTTAATGTACAGCACTGCATTTATTCATCTGGGCCAGAATATCACAAGTATCAAAATTACTTTTATAAAAATGATGGGAAAATTCAGAAGCTACTAGATGAACAATGAGAACTCCCTCAGGGCTCACCAGCAGGTTCGTTCATCCCTCTGTAAGAAGGAAGCTTATAACTCTATCAAAAGTAAAGTGCAGCTACTAGGTCTAAGATACTTTAAAAAAAGGAAAAGGACCCATTTGTGCAAAATATTTATAGCAGCTCTTTTTGTGGTGGCTAAGAATTGGAAATCAAGATGATACCAATTAATTGGGGAAGATTAAATGAACTGTGGTATCATTGTGCCATAGGTAGTAACAAACAGGATTTCAGAAAAACTTGGAAAGACATATTTGAATTGAGAGATAGTGAAGAACCAGTAGAATATTATATACTGGAAAAGCAATATTGTACAGTGAAGAATTGTGAATGACTTAGCAATTCTCAGCAATAACAATGATCCAAGACAATCCCAAAGGACTCATGATGAAGCATACCATCCATTTCCAGAGAAAGAACTAATATTGCTTAAATGAAGATTGAAGAATGTTATTTTTCACTTTGCTTCTGTCAGTCTTTTTCTTTTATTTCAATCTTCTTGTACAAAATGACTAATATGGACATGGCTTACATGATTGTATATGTAGAACCTATATTGTCTTAGAAAAGAAGGAGGGCAAGGAGAGAGGGAGGATAAAATTTGGAATTTAAAACTTAATAAAACCCAAATGTTAAAAATTTTGTTTTAACATGTAATTGGGCAAAATTTTGTGTATATATATATATATATATATATATATATATATATATATATATATATATATATATATATATATATATATACTGTAATTAGAGCATAGAAGGATACAGAATTCTTGGCTTTATAAGACAGCAGATGAAATCAGTTTTACACTGATAATAAGAATCCAGATCTTATTTATGATGCCCTGAAGACTATTTATGGGCCAAAGACATATGGTCCTTCTCTACTACTCAGTGCTAATGGAGCTATTTTGATTAGTGATAAGGACATGATCCAAAATAGATGGCCAGAACAATTCCTTAATGTTTTCAATAGAGAAGCCAGTGACCATATACCTCAGGTGGAAGTCAATCCTTCTCTTCTCGAATTTACAATTGGTTTTGAACGCCATTAAGCTCCTCTCCTATGGCAAAGCCTCCATTGTCCATCTCTATAAAGATAATAGATTGTTCTATGACAATCATAGGGAGGGGTGTGTGTGCATTTCTCTCTCTCTCTCTCTTTTTAGTTATTGCTGGCAAGATTGTTACTAGAATTTTGTTTATATTCTGATCCTTCACCTGGAAGGTGGTCAAATTTCCCAGTCACCAATAGAGTAAAGCATGGATCAACTTGCTCCCATGCTTTTTAGCATGATGTTTTCAGCAATGCTGGCAGATGCCTTCAATGAGAGGAAAAAATGGCATCAAGGTCAGCTACTTTATTGATGGTAAATTATGAAATTTGAAATAGCTACAATCCAAGACTAAAGTGAAAAAAGAGTAGTTTATGATTTTTTTTGTTTGCAGATAATTGTGTATTCGTTGTAGCCATGATAAAACAAAATATGGATTGATTCTTGCTGGTTGTGATAATTTTCATCTAACAAGTTCACCAAACAATTAACTTCAAGAAAACACAGGTCCTTCACAAGCTGGTACCATATCACATATATGTGGAATTATCAGTTACAGCAAAAATAAACATTGAGAGGTATGGATAAGCTCTCTTACCTCGGCAGTCTACTTTCCAGGGATGAAGACATAGATGATAAGGTTGGAACACAGATTGCCAGAGCTAGCTCAGTGTTTGGGAGTCTACAAAGCCAAGCAGGGAAGAGAAAAGGGACTAGGTTGCCTACCAAAATAAAGGTAAACAGAGCTATTATGCTGATCAGCCTCATTGTTTTATGCCTGTGAAAACTGGATAGTCTAGTGGTACCATGCCAGAAAACTGAATGTATTTCCATTTGAACTTTCTTGGGAAGATTCTGAAGATAACCTGGCAAGCTATGATTCCAAACACTGATGTTCTTTCTTGAGCTAAACTGCCAAGCATTTGAACTCCATTGCAAAAGTATAACTCTGATGGGTTGGCCATGTTGTTCAAATGACAAAAGTTCATTTTCCTAAAAGATTATTTTATGGAGAACTCAAACAAGGCAAATGATCACATGAAGATCAGTAGAAGTAAGACAAGGACACACTCGAAGTCTCTGAAGAATTTTTTAATTGATTATATTTAATGGGAGACATCAAAGAAGATGCTATGTTCTAAGCAAATCAAAACTGCAGCACTCAAAAAATCAAACCATGAGAAGGGCAAATTAGAGACATCTCCATTCCAAATGTTCATGTGAGCTATTTGTGACCAACCTATAATAAAGCCTTCCAGCCTCATATTGCTCTGATCATTCACAATTGGAAACAATCAGACACACTATACTTTGACTCCAACATAGTTATGTCATTTTGGTCCTCTTCAAGAATGAAGGACAATAACCAGCCAGCCAGCCATTCAGCTATGTACTGGAATATAAAGAGAAGCAAAAAATAATTTCTGCTCTCACGCAGCTTCCCTGTCACATAGGAGAAAAATCAAGATCACCAAGAGATTGGTTAAAATTCCATTCAGCTATTGGGCAAGAGAAGGGAAGAAAAAATAGGATTTTAACTAAAGACTTATTTCCCTTCCAGTATCTAAGGAATGGCTTAGACTCGTTCTCTCTTTGGTGTTTATTCAATTGTATATTAAGATAGTTACACATCAGTTAATTGTTAATGTATAGTACCATTTGAAGCAAACATTGTCTTAGCAAAAGCTAATAAGTGAATGCACCATGTGTTTCTGCTGCAGAAGGCAGGAATTATAGGATTAGGATAGGATAGCTAGTATAGGATTTTTGTCTCAGCTTGCTTTACTCTTAAGATCAAAAGCTTTGAATACATGAACAGAAGTTGGTACTTTCACACTTCCCTTATGGCATTTTGACTACAGTTCTTTAGCCAGAAAGACTAAACTATAAACAAAGTCTACCTGGTATGCTCTTAGAGGCATTTGAATTAGTTCTGAACTTCAGAACACCTTCATTTTCTAAATGACTTTTGCTTATAACTTAAGCCTCAGCTTATGAGGTTTTTTCCTATTTGAAACTTTAGGAGATGAAACCAAGTCTGACAACGTTTTCTCTAATATTTTCCTTTCAGCATTAACTATATAATGCAAGGAATAGGAGAGTTTTTCGAAAACACAGAGAAGGCAGAATGAAGCTGAGACAGAATTAGCTAACTTTTCACCAGAAAAGTTTTTCATGATTATAATGCCTCATTTCTATAATATGATGTTTGCTCAAAATTTGTCAAATATCACCACTATCACTCCCATATTGGTGAAACTCAGCAGATCAGGCCAAAGCTGCTCTTTGATATTATTTTATTGCCGAGTGCACTTTGAGCTTGAGAATGGTTGTCTTCCTTTGTTATCGCCTTCTCTTAAACTTACTTCTTTTTTTCTCTACCCTTCTCTTATGCAGTTCCTTTTTCTCATAATCATTTTTGAGAGACATGTTGCGGTTGGTTCCAGAAGGCAGAACTGGAAAGAGTGGATAGAAGTTACCAAAAAAAAGGCAAATTTGAGTTTAATGTAAAGAACAATTCCTTAATCATTACTGGAACTATTTATCTTGGCTCCTTCCCTCTGGAATTATATGCATTTTATTGGTAAAAGCCTTTTTTGTATATCAATGTTTGTAAGTTTTTTCCATTAGGCTGTGTGCTTCTAGAGGACCTTTTTCTTTGCCCTTCTTAGCACTTAACACAGTGCTTGGCATGTAGAAAGTCCTTAATGCTTGTTGCCTTTTGATGATTCCAAAAATGAAATGAGTAACCTCCTAGGTTTTTTCTTCTTCCCTCCTTTATCTTGCTCTTTCCCAAGACAGTAAGAAATCTGACATAGGTTATATATGTACAATAATTTTAAACATAATTCCACATTTGTCATGCTGTGAAAGAAAAATCAGAATAAGGGATGGGCACTATGAGAAAGAAAAAATAAGCAAGCAAACAAAAAAACTGAAAATAAAAATAAAAACATTGCTAAGAAGAGATAAATCTATTATAGTAATCACATAATCTTGTTTTAGTGTACAATATTCTCTTGGTTCTGCTCGCTTCATTCAGCATCAATTCATGTAAGTTTTTTGAAACAAGCCTGATTGTTATTTCTTATAGAACAATAATATTTCATTATATTCATATCCTATAACTTAGCCAGTCCTCAACTGATGGACATTGACTCAATTTACAATTCCTTGTCACTACAAAAAGAGCTACTATAAACATCTTTGCATTGTGGATCCTTTTCCCACTTTTATGATGTCTTTGATATACAGACCCAGTAGAGATACTGCTGGATTTAAAGAGGATACATAATTTTATAGTCCTTGAGCATAGTTCCAAGTTGCCCTCACAACTCCACCAACAACGCGTTAGTGTCCCAGTTTTCCTCTCCAATATTTTTCATTATTTTTCCTGTAATCTTAGCCAGAGAGATGTGAAGTGATACCTAAGTCCTTAATTTAATTTCTATAATCATTGTAGATCATTATAGAATTACAATCATTATAGAATCATGCTATAGAACATGTTTTTCATGTGACAAGAAATGGTTTTAATTTCTGTATCTGGAAATTGCCTGTTTATATCCTTTAGATCATTTATCAATTGGAGAATTATTTGTATTCTTATAATTTTGACTCAATTTTCTCTCTCTCTCTCTCTCTCTCTCTCTCTCTCTCTCTCTCTCTCTCTCTCTCTCTCTCTCTTTCTCTCTTTTAGAAATGAGGTCTTTACTGGAAACATTGACTGAAAAAAAAATTTTCCTCCAGATTTTTGTTTCCCTTTCTTTCTTGGCTTCATTGGTTTGGTTTATACAAAAACCTTTTAATTTAATTTAATCAAAATTATCCATTTCTCATTTCATAATATTCTTTAGTTCTTCTTTGTTCAGAACTCACCACTAATGAAGAGGAAATTAGAACAATAGTTAGGAGGTACTTTGCTCAACTTTAGGCCAATAAATTCGATAACTTAAATGAAATGGAAGAATACCTTCAAAAATATAGCTTGCCCAGATTAATAGAGGAAGAAGTAAGTAGTCTAAATAGTCCCATCTCTGAAAAAGAAATAGAACAAGCTATTAACCAACTCCCTAAGAAAAAATCCCCAGAACCAGATGGATTTACATGTGAATTCTACCAAACATTTAAAGAACAACTAACTCCAATGCTATATATATTTGAAAAAATAGGGATTGAAGGAGTCCTACCAAATTCCTTTTATGACACAGACATGGTACTGATACCTAAACCAGGTAGATTGAAAACTGAGAAAGAAAACTATAGACCAATCTCCTTAATGAATATTGATGCTAAAATCTTAAATAAGATATTAGCAAAAAGACTTCAGAAAATCATCCCCAGGATAATACACTATGATCAAGTAGGATTTATACCAGGAATGCAGGGCTGGTTCAATATTAGGAAAACTATTAGTATAATTGACCATATTAATAATCAAATTAATAAAAACCATATGATCATCTCAATAGATGCAGAAAAAGCATTTGATAAAATCCAACATCCATTCCTACTAAAAACGCTTGAGAGTGTAGGAATAAATGGACTATTCCTTAAAATAATAAGGAGCATATATTTAAAACCGTCAGTAAACATTATATGTAATGACGATAAACTGGAACCTTTCCCTGTAAGATCAGGAGTGAAACAAGGTTGCCGACTATCCCCATTACTATTCAATATAGTACTAGAAACGCTAGCCTCGGCAATAAGAGCCGAGAAAGAGATTCAAGGAATTAGAGTAGGAAATGAGAAAATCAAACTATCACTCTTTGCAGATGACATGATGGTATACTTAAAAAACCCCAAAGACTCTGCTAAAAAGTTATTAGAAATAATTCAGAACTTTAGAAAAGTTGCAGGATACAAAATAAATCCACATAAATCCTCAGCATTTTTATACATTACCAACACAATCCAAGACCAAGAGAAACAAAGAGAAATTCCATTCAAAATAACAGTTGATAGTATAAAATATTTGGGAATATATCTACCAAAGGAGAGTCAGGAATTATATAAGCAAAATTATGAAACACTTGCCACAAAAATAAAGTCAGATTTAAATAATTGAAAAGACATTGAGTGCTCTTGGATAGGCCGAGTGAATATAATTAAGATGATAATACTCCCTAAACTAATCTATTTATTTAGTGTTATATCAATCAGACTCCCAAGAAACTATTTTAATGACCTAGAAAAAATAACAACAAAATTCATATGGAAGAATAAGAGGTCAAGAATTTCAAGGCAAGTAATGGAAAAAAAGATTAAATGAAGGTGGTCTAGCTGTACCTGATCTAGAACTATATCATAAAGCAACAATCACCAAAACCATTTGGTATTGGCTAAGAAATAGACTAGTTGATCAGTGACATAGGTTAGGTTCACAGGGCAAGATAGTGAACAAAAATAGCAATCTAGTGTTTGACAAACCCAAAGATCCCAACTTTTTGGGATAAGAATTCATTATTTTACAAAAACTGCTGGGAAAACTAGAAATTATTATGGCAGAAACTAGGCATGGACCCACATTTAGCACCACATACTAAGATAAGATCAAAATGGGTCCAAGATTTAGGCATAAAGAACGAGATCATAAATAAATTAGAGGAACATAGGATAGTTTACCTCTCAGACTTGTGGAGGAGGAAGGAATTTGTGTTCAAAGGAGAACTAGAGGTCATTATTGATCACAAAATTGAAAATTTTGATTACATCAAATTAAAAAGTTTTTGCACAAACAAAACTAATGCAAACAAGATTAGAAGTGAAGTAACAAATTGGGAAAACATTTTTACAGTTAAAGGTTCTGATAAAGGCCTCATCTCCAAAATATACAGAGAATTGTCTTTAATTTATAAGAAATCAAGCCATTCTCCAATTGATAAATGGTTAAAGGATATGAACAGACAATTTTCAGATGATGAAATTAAAACTATTTCCACTCATATGAATGAGTGTTCCAAATAACTATTGATCAGAGAAATGCAAGTTAAGACAACTCTGAGATATCATTACACACCTGTCAGATTGTTTAAGATGAAAAGAACAAATAATGATGAATATTGGAGGGGCTGTGGGAAAACTGGAACACTGATGCATTGTTGGTGGAGTTGTGAAAGAATCCAACCATTCTGGAGAGCAATCTGGAATTATGCCCAAAAAGTTATCAAAATGTGCATACCCTTTGACCCAGCAGTGCTACTACTGGGCTTATATCCCAAGGAAATACTAAAAAAGGGAAAGGGACCTGTATGTGCCAAAATGTTTGTGGCAGCCCTTTTCATAGTGGCTAGAAACTGGAAAATGAATGGATATCCATCAATTGGAGAATAGTTGGGTAAATTATGGTATATGAATGTTATGGAATATTATTGTTCTGTAAGAAATGAACAGCAGGATGAATACAGAGAGGTTTGGAGAGACTTACATCAACTGATGCTGAGTGAAATGAGCAGAACCAGGAAATCATTATACACTTCAACAATGATACTGTATGAGTGTATTCTGATGGAAGTGGATATCTTCAACATAGAGAAGAGCTAATCCAATTCCAATTGATCAAGGATGGACAGAATCAGCTACATCCAGAAAAGGAATACTGGGAAATGAGTGTAAACTGTGAGCAATTTTTTTTTGTTTTTCTTCCCAGATTATTTTTACCTTCTGAATACAATTCTTCCTTTGCAACAACAACAACAACAAAATTTGGTTCTGCACATATGTATTGTACCTAGGATATACTATAAGATATTTAATATGTATGGGAATGCTTGCCATCTAGGGGAGGGAGTGGAGGGAAGGAGGGGGAAAATTCGGAACAGAAGGGAGTGCAAGGGATAATGTTGAAAAAAATACCTATGCATATATACTGTCCAAAAAATGTTATAATTATAAAAGTTAATAAAAAATGAAATTTATCCCTTCTCCAAAGATCTGACAGGCAAATTATCCCTTGCTGTCCCAATTTGTGTCTAAATCATGAATCCATTTCAACCTTATTTTGGTGTAAGGTTTGACATGTTGGTTTATGCCCATTTTATCCAATATTCCAATTTTCCCAGTAATTTTTGCCTAGTAAGTTTTTCTTTGCAGATGCTGAAGTCTTTGGGATTATCAAACAATAATTACTACAATCATTGATTATCATGCCTTATTTACCTAACCTATTCCGTTGATTTACTACTTTCTGCCAGTACCAAATGGTTTTTAGGACTGCTGCTTTATCGTATAGTTTTTAGTCTGATATGGCTAGGCCACTTTGTATTTTTTTTTTTTTTGCTCTTCTAATTTTTCTCCACTTTGCATCAGTTAATACAAGTCTTCCCTGTCTGTGAATGTAATGGAATATTACTGTGTCATAAAAATTATTTGGTTTTATTATTATTTGTATTATTGTGCTATAAAAATGAAGAAAGATAATGTTTTACCCTATTTTCTTTGGAAATTGGGGTTCTTAATGGAATCTATAAACTTTCAAAAATCATTTTCATAATCTTCAATAATGTATTTGCTTTGTAATCTTATGAATCCATTTAATGTATTTGCAAATATTCTGAGAAGAGGTTCAGAGGTTTTGCCAGAAAGTAATGGGGTCCGTGACATAAAAAAGGTTAAGCAAACTCGTTTTAAAGATAGACAGACATGCTTCTTGTGCTTCATAAATGGATAAGCTTATTAGAAGTCATGGTAAAGATAAAAGGAATGGAGAAGTGTCCAGTTGGGCTGGAAAATAGATACAAAAGGGGCATAGCATCAAATCGACTAGACAAGGAGGTTGTAGACAGATTCTGGAGGGTCATGAATGAATGAGAAGATGAACAAAAAAGCAATTATTAACATATGTGCAAAGCACTATACTAAGCATTGTGAATAAAACAAAAACAATATAATCTCTACTCTTAAAGAGCTCACATTCTAAAGAAAATGACAATAACAATTAGCTGCAATTCATCCTGAAGGCTGTATGGTTCTTAGGATATAGCAGCAAAGCAGATAACAGTGATCTATCTTGTTTATGTCATTCCCATTAATGAAACAATATTGATTTCCAGTATTGAACTATTTTACAATGCCAAGGCCCTCAGTGGTAAGAACTTTCTTTTCCAGACTTTCAGTAACTATGGCCACTATGGAGGTGGACCCTATAGAGCCTGAGGAAGTCTCATTCTCACAAAAGTTATTTCCCTGGATTATGAAAGGTGAGTCTGGAAATTTGTCCAGGAGTTTCCTGGAGGCTGCAGTTGTTCTTAGGACTCTTGAGCTTACTTACCAGGGATGGCCAATGGTTGTTTTTGTTGGAAGAAGGATAGAGGACCCCTTCTCCATAAGGGTTGCTCCCCTCAATGATGTCTGTTAGGGTGAAATGAGAGAAGGGCTGCTGATAAGGGAGAGACTTTTTTTGTGAGGCTCCTTTTTAGATTCAGAGTCCCACAAGGTTTAAGAGAAGGTGAATTTAAGGTGTCTTAACCCAACTAATACATGTCTTCTTCTCTGGGGTCATGCTGCTTCTTTTTACCTCACTCTTCCTTTCCTTTCTCTCCAAAGAAGGGAAATAAAGAAAATGAAGCCCGGAGCATTTTTATGACTTGCTCAAGCTGCTTTGTAACCTGGTGAAGAATGAATGGCACAACCTCTGACACTTACTAACCATGAGACTGTGGGTAAACCATTTAACTTCCCTTAGTCTCAATTTTCCCATTTAGAAAATGAGAAACAATGTTTTTGGGAATGCTTTTGTTGCAAGGACTGCTATGAGACTCAATTGTAATATTGAAGGTAAAATAACAGCAAAAATTTAAAGTATCTTCTAAATGTCATTCAGTACTTTTGTCCAGACTATCTCTCATGTCTGCAATGTACTTCTTCATTTGAGCCTCTTGGAATGACAAGAATCCTTTATATTTTGCCTCAAGGATTACCTCCTATCTGAAGTTTTTCCAGATTTCCCCAGATTCTAGTGTCTTCTTCCTCCACAAATTACTTATGTTTTTTATGCATGTGTTTTGTATACACACACACACACACACACGTATATAAATGCGCATATGTTGTCCTCCCCAGTAGAGTGTAAGCTGCTGGAGAGCAGAAGCTATTCTCATTATAATCTTTGTTGGCCCAGTGCCTATTGTAGTACCTGAAAATAGCCAACAAAACCCCAGTTGGAGTCACAGAGAATCAGGCACAAATGAAAAGTTTCAACAATGATATTAATAGCTTTCTTTTTTTTATTTTTAATCTTTTTATTTTCCCCAGTTACGTGCAAAACACATTTTTACATTTTTTTTAAACTTTGAATTCTAGATTGTCTCCTTTCTTTTACCCTGCTTCTGAGAAGACATATGTTGAAGTCATACAAAACATCTCCTTAAAAGTTATGTTGCAAAAGAAAACACAGATCTCCCACACATATACACATCCTTAGAATCACACAAAACCCTCAAGAAAAACAATAAAAAACCATACTTCAATCTTTTTTAGACATGCTCAGTTCTTCTCCTTGATATGGATAGCATTCTTTATCATAAGTCCTTTAGAGTAGTCATGGATATTGTATAGTTGGGAACAGTGAAATCATTCATATTCAATCATCTCAGAACATTACTATTACTTTGTACACAATACATTTCATTTTGCTTGTTCATGGAGGACTTTCCATGTTTTTCTGAGGATATCATGCTCATCATTTCCCATAGAACAATAATATTTCATAATCACACACTACAACTTATAAAGGAATTCCCCAGTTGATGGGCACCACCTCAATTTTCAATTCTTTGCCCTGAGAAAAGAGCTGATATAAATATTTTGTATGTATGTATATATATATATATATATATATATATATATATATATATATATATATATATATATACTTAAATCTCCTCTTCCTTTTAAAAAAATTCTTTTGGGATATATGCCTAATAGTGGTATTGTTAGGTCAAAGGGAATGCACAGTTTTATGGTACTTTAGGCACAGTTCATATATTTCGATCATTTACCAATTGCAGAATGTGTCTTTTTTTTTTTTTTTTTTTTTACAAATTTGACTTGGTTCCCTATGTATTTAAAAATGAAATTTTCATCATAGAAACTTGTTCAAAATTCTTTTCACCATTATTATTGCTAACTATATCTCTCTCCATTTGTTCTACTCTCTCTTTTCACTTTGTACCTCATCAAAAATGTTTTGTTTCTAATCACTCTTTCTTCCAATATGTTTTCCTTTCTATCACCCTCCCCCTTCTTATATTCCCTTCCTCTCCTATTTTCCTGCAGGATAAGATAGATTTATATATCCATATTGAGTATGTTTACTATTTTCCTTTGAGTCATTTCTGATGAGAGTAAGTTCATTCACTCCTTCTCTTCCCTTCCATTATAAAATCTTTTTCTTTCCTTTTTTATGGTCAAAATTATGCCATTCCACTTTTCCCTTCCCCTTTCTTCCAGTACATTCCTCCCTCATGTCTTAATTTTATTTAGATATTGTCTCTTCTTATTCAATTCACACCTGTGCCCCCCTCTCTCTCTCTCTCTTATATATATATATATATATATATATATATATATATATATATATATATATATATATATATATATATATATATGTGCAATTGTTTTAACTACCATAATAATGACAATTCTTATGTTACAAGTTTCATCTTTCCAGAATTCTCCAGAATATCAAATTGTAAGTTCACCAATCTTTTAACATAAAAGCTGCTAAATCTTGTGTTTCTCCAACTGTGACTCCCCTTGCAGTATTTTCTTCTTTAAATTAGAGTTTCAGAATTTGACTATAATATTCTTGGGAGTTTTTATCTTGGGATCTCTTTCAAGAGGTGATAGGTGGATTCTTTCAATTTCTATTTTACTCTCTAGTTGCAAAATACCAGGATAGTTTTCGTTGATAATTTCTTGAAAGATGATGTCCAGGCCCTTTTTTGATCATTACTTTCAGGTAGTTTAATAATTTTAAAATTATTTCTCCTGGATCTGTTTTCCAGATCAGTTGTTTTTCCAATGAAATACTTCACATTGCTTTTAATTTTTTCACTCTTTTGGTTTCATTTTATTATTTCTTTATTTCTCACAAAATCATTAACTTCAATTGCCCAATTATAATTTTTTTTTTTATTTTATAATTATAACATTTTTTGACAGTACATATGCATGGGTAATTTTTTACAACATTATCCCTTGCACTTACTTCTATTCAGATTTTTTCCCTTCCTCCCCCAAACCCCTCCCCCAGATGGCAAGCAGTCTTATATATGTTAAATATATTACAGTATAATTTAGATACAATATATGTGTGTAGAACCGAATTTTTTGTTGCACAGGAAGAATTGGATTCAGAAGGTAAAAATAACAGTTTACATTCATTTCCCAGTGTTCCTTTTCTGGATGTAGCTGGTTCTTTCCATCATTAATCAATTGGAATTGGATTAGCTCTTCTCTATGTTGAAGAAATCCACTTCCATCAGCATACATCCTCGTACAGTATCATTGTTGAAGTGTATAATGATCTTCTGGTTCTGCTCGTTTCACTCAGCATCAGTTGATGTAAGTCTCTCCAAGCCTCTCTGTATTTCTCCTGTTGGTCATTTCTTATAGAACAATAATATTCCATAACATTCATATACCATAGTTTACCCAACCATTCTCCAATTGATGGACATCCATTCATCTTCCAGCTTCTAGCCACTATGAAAAGGGCTGCCACAAACATTTTGGCACATACAGGACCCTTTCCCTTCTCTAGTAGTTCCTTGGGGTATAAGCCCAGTAGTAGTATGGCTGGGTCAAAGGGTATGCACATTTTGATAACTTTTTGGGCATAATTCCAGATTGCTCTCCAGAATGGTTGGATTCTTTCACAACTCCACCAACAATGCATCAGTGTCCCAGTTTTCCCACAGCCCCTCCAACATTCATCGTTATTTGTTCCTGTCATCTTAGCCAATCTGACAGGTGTGTAATGATACCTCAGAGTTGTCTTAATTTGCATTTCTCCAATTATAATTTTTAAGGAATTATTTTCCTCAGTAAGCTTTTGTACCTCCTTTTCAATTTGGCCACTTTTGATTTTTTAAGGCATTCTTCTCTTCTTTAGTTCTTTGTATTTCCTTTTGCATCACTCTCATTTCTTTCCCCATTTTTTCCTTTAACTCTCTTACTTGATTTTAAAAATCCCTTTTGAGCTCTTCCATGGTTTGAGACCAATTCTTATTACTCCTGGAGACTTTGGGTGTAAGAGCTTTGACCTTTTTTATCTTCTTCTAGGTGTGTAATTTGATCTTCCTTGTCACCATAGTAACTTTCTATGGTCTGGATTTTTTTTTCCTGTGGTTGCTTATCTTCCTAGCCTATTACTCATATTTTAATTCTTTGTTAAAGTAGTTTTTGTTTCCAGGGTACAAGGTGCAAGCTTAAGAGTTTTTGTGAATCTGTTTTTCAAAGAGCCTTCTGGGGATATGTAAGTTTTCAATTCTTCCAAGGCTATGGTCCAAGGAGAAATGTGTTTGAGTGACCACAAATTCTCTTTTCTACCCTGGTATTGTGAGGAGGGTCCCTGATCCTCTGTGGCTATAAGTTCTAGTGGGCTAAAGCAACAGAGTCAGATCTTAGTGCTTGAAAAGAGATCTCTTTCTGACCACTTCAAACCCCTTATCATCTGTGAGTTGAGACCTCTGGAAGCTGTTGTTGCTGTTGTAGGTTACATGGCTCCCAAAGCCATTCTGGTTTGTTGGTTTCCCAAAGTCCTCTCACCTAGGGAGATAAATTTTCCTGCTGACTTTCCAAGTCACTTTTAATGATTCTCTGAAAACTTCCAGGGCTGCTAATGATTCAGAGTTCCCAAGGCCTGCTCCTGATTTGCTGGGCAGGGGCTATTCTGAACACTCACCCTGGTACAACAGACTTTTCCTACTATCCTTCTAAATTGTCTTCAGCTGGAAAATTTCCATTCCATCTTTTTGTGGTTTCTCTAAATTTTATTTAGAATAATTTAAAATCACTATTTAAAGGAATTTTAATTACTTAATTAAATAAAAAATTCAATTAAATTTAAATAATTATTTAATTATTTAAAGGAATTTGGAAATTTTGGGGGAGTTCTTAGGAGAGTCCATGATTTTGGACTCTTGGCTCTGCCTCAACATCAACATTTTTCACACTGAATTTTTCATTTTTAAAAATATATATATTTTTAGTATATATCACTAATCTAGTTTTTTTTTTTTTAAACTTGCTATTTCATTAAATTTGAACATATAAGCATGCTAAGGTAAGTGTTTTAGATCATCAGTTCTTTTGGCAGCTCTCATGTTTAATTATACCTCTAACATACAAAGAAAGCTAATGTTATGAGTTGTCTATTGTTTTGTTTTGTTTTGTTTTTTTCAGCACAGAGTTCTCAAATGGCAACAGATATCATTCCTAACCCTAGAACATCATAAATGTCTGCTGTCAATCACAAAGGAAAACTAGACAAGAGGAAGATGGATAGACTAAGTGGAAATTCATTAGAATTCTTGGGTTAATTTAGGTACACATTCTGTGAGCAACTGGGGCTGAGGTTTAAGTTCTAAATTATCAGTTTTGTAATACCACAGGAAAATAGCATTATTATCATTAAGAATAGAGATTGTTTCTACCTGGACTATTGAATAATCTTCCAATTGTCTCCCTACCTAATTTTATTCCTCTTTCATCCTATCCTTCACAAAACCAAAAGGGAGATTTTCCTACAAAATACATCTAACCACATCATTTTGCTACTCAATAAACTTCAGTTTCTCCCTATTACCTCCAATATCCAACAAAAATTCCTTTACTTAAAGCTCTTCATAAATTGGTCACTACCTACCTTTTCATTATTATTTTGTAACATATCCTACTATGCAGTGTACGCTACAGCCAAACTGACTTTTTTTTTTGCTGTTCTTCACATAAAGTACTCTATTATCTCTTGCCTTATGCTTTGCCTTATTAGCCTTTATGCCTGAAATTACTCCCTCATCACTACTATCCCTCAGAATCTCTAGTTCCTTTAAAAATTCAGTTTTAACACCTTTTGACACCAAAAGTCTTCTCTAATCTCTCAAGTACTTTCCTTCCAATCATCCCCCAAAAACCCCAAATATAAACAAGCAGCAAGAACCATAAAACCATTACCTTGTATATATTTTGTATACCTTTATCATGCTAATTATATCAGTAGAAAACAAATATCTTGAGGCCTTTATTTTTGGTTGTTGAATCTCTAGCACCTTCAAAATTGTAGACTAAAGCCATACAGGATAAATGGGCATGGAAAGATCGCAATTTGCATGCTTGGAGAAAACTCTCAAATATATGAAATCCTAATTTCATTTGAGTATTTGAACATTTATCTCCAACACCAAAAAAAGGGGCTGTCAAATAACAGGTATTTATAAATATTGATTGATTAATTGACTGGATATAGAGACAGTGAGGTTTGTAAAGTGCTTTACAGATAGTCATATATCACATTTGAATCTTACAAGACTGGGAGTAGGCATACTATATGTATTATTATCACCTCCAATTTACAGATGATTAAACTGAGGCACAGAAGGTTAAGTTCTTGATCTTGGTCTTAACTATTAAATATTAAAAGTCAGCATTTGAACACAGATCTTTCTAACTCTGGACCAAAATTCTAGTCATATACATGCTGCTTTTTAAATATCAAAGACAATATATTTACCTTTTTTGTCATCTCTGCATATGACAAGTTTAAAATAATTTTGAAAGAAATTAAGGAGAAAATTAAACAAATGGAGGGACATAACTTGCGTATAGTTAAGTTAGCCAAATATAGTAAAAATTTCAGTATTTTCCAAATTAATTTATAGATTTCATATTACATAATTCAAAATGCCAATAGGCTATTTTTCATATTTATTTATATATTTTAGAGTGAATGGAGGAAGATTTTTCTTGCATTTCTTGTAAGAAGAGGGCATGATATCCATTTAAAAGAGAACACAATCAAAGTTCACAGAAGCCAGAACAGCAGTTATAGTCTGTAATCCTGCCTTAACTCCAGCTCTTCCTCCTCATTTTCCATTGGAGGAGACCATTCTGAAGTCTAACCTTTCGTTACACTCCCTCTACTTACAATCCTTGAATTGTTTTCCATGTTCCGTCACTTGCCATCTCATCATATATTCAAAATATCAACCTCCTTAAAAGAGAAGCTAATATATATGAGGCTTATTATGCATGCTCAATTAAAAATTTAGATTGCCCAGGGCATAAATTGAGGTCATTTCCACCTAGTCAGCACCTGTAGTTACTTCTGTGGACTTAAGACATTCTTTATCTAGTTTCAGCTGGGATGTGCTGATCATAATGGGCATTTCACATTCTTTTCTACCATGGCAATGGAGAGTGAGGCTGTGAGATTTTGAAATTTTTCAGCTGTGGAAATAAAACCTTAAAATTTTACTTCTCATCCCTATTTGTTTTAACCTTTTAAAATTCTATCATGAATACATTTATACATAAACTAGGATTTTGGCTTTTATAGGAAATGTTATTGGTTATGATATATTCATGAAGTCATTGTCTACATTCTGTTATCTTCCTTGAACATATTTCTAAAAACTTCAATCACTAATAAGCCACTCTCTTCAATTGTAATTATATTTAATTCAGTGTTTTAAACTATAACTTTTTCTTGATTGATAAACTTCACAAACATCCCATCTTCAATGAGATTAGTTAATTCTTTTTTAATTAAAATTTTTTTTATTTTCAAAATACATGAATAATTTTCAACATTTACAAAACCTTACAAAACCTTGTGTTCTAATTTTTCCCTCCCTTAGCCTGATCCCTTTCCTAGACAGCAAGAGATCCAATATATGTTAGATCTGTGCAATTCTTCTATACATATTTTCACAAATATCAAGAAAAATCAGAAAAAAGGAAAAAATGAGAATGAAAACAAAATGTAAGCAAACAACAACAAAAAGAGTGAAAATACTATGGTGTGGTCTTTATTCAGTTCCTGCAGTCCTCTCTCTGAATGTAGATGGCTCTCTTTATCACAAGATCATTGGAACTGGCCTGAATTGTTTCATTGTTGAAGAGAGCCAAGTCCATCAGAATTGATCATAGTAAAATCTTGCTGTTGCCATGTACAATGATCTCTTGGTTCTGCTCATTTTACTCAGCATCAGTTCATGTAAGTCTCTCCAGGCCTCTCTGAAACCATCCTGCTGGTCATTTCTTATAGAACAATAATATTCAATAACATTCATATACCATAATGTATTCATTCATTGTCCAACTGACCAGCATCCATTCATTTTTCAGTTCCTTACCACTACAAAAAGGGCTGCCCCAAATATTTTTATATATGTGGGTCCCTTTCCCTCCTTTATGTCTCTTTAAAAAACAGTAGGCTATTTTTTTTAGAATGAGGTCTAAAAAACAAAATAAATATCGAAAAGGACTCATGGGCAAGAATATCAAGAAGAATCAACCAAATTATAAAACTATGATGATTAAAAACATCTAATGCCAGGTAATAAATTTTTCAGAGATCAATAGAATATAATAGAAAATCCTAAATAAAATCCTATATAAGAGATTATTTGATAAATAATCTAGGGGCAGCTAGGTGGTGCAGTGGATAGAGCACCAGCCTTGAATTCAGGAGGACCTGAGCTCAAATCTGGTTTCAGACACTTAACACTTCCTACCTGTGTGATCCTGGGCAAGTCACTTAACCCCAGCCTCAGGGAAAAAAAAGATAAATAATCTATAGGTAAAGAAAAAACCCAGCAAGAAACAAAATCACCATTCAATGAAAACTGATGAGAAAATTGAATAGTTTTATGATGAAAAATAGTTTTAAATAATTAACTCTAATTGGAGAACCATTTTAAAATAAAAAATTAAATGACAAGAAAAGAGAACACATCCCATTAATAATTTTTTCACTCCATCAAAAAATAAAAGAAATATTGAAGACAAAAATGAAAGGTTTGATAATATAAAGATAAAAGAATATGTAAAAACAAAAAGTTACATGTTATCTTTACCTCTCTGAGTATTAATCCTATTTTCTCTTGATTTTTAAAAAGTCTTTTTTGTTTGTTTTCCTTAGTATTCTTTCCAACCTTTGTTTTTTCTGAACTTCGATACTATTCCTATGCCATGCCATCTTTTATTCACATTCTATATGTATATTTTAAAATATATATGTTCACAACAAGTTCCTGGACATCCTGAACGCCTTGATATCTTTAGTGAGCCTCTCATTTAATTTTAATATGGATAATTTCTATTTATGTTTTCTGAATCCCTTATGGACTAGCTTCATCTACAGAATTGTAAAAACTAGGGACAGGGACTACATCATTGAAGAAATTCCCTCTTCCGATATAGGTTAGACCCTTCTCTCCAATTTATAATTTTAGAGCATTGTCTAGAACCCTGAAAAGCTTACTAATTTTCCCATGAACACACAGCAAGCATATAGCACAAGCAGGGACTTGACTTCCAATTATCTTGGATTCCAATTTGCTTCTTTTTAGCCACTATGTTGTTATCCCTCTAATACTTTAGAACCAACCAAATTTCTGGGGGAAACTTTTTAAACTATAGGTTATTTACCAAGTAGGTATTATCTGTATACCTGGATTGATTAAATGGGGTTTCAGTAAAGCTTTAATATGTATTCCTGGATTTTTGCCTGCCACTGTCCAAGTCTGATTGTGATTCTGGTCAGGAAGGGAGCAGAAGACGAAACTCCAAATCTGTCCACTCTGTTCTCCTATGGGAGGGAATACTAAACTATTTAATGCCTATCTAAATACTGCTAATCTAGGGGAATTTTTTTTAGGTTCAAGCCAATTTCCTGGTCACTATTACTTAAAGAAGAAGGGATATACCAAGCTTGTATCCAAAGATTTGACCCCTTTTCATCAAATCCTGTTTATATAAGAGATTCTTTCTCAGTGATAACAGTGAATAAACCCAAGCAGATAGCAAATATAAATCAGAAATAGTATGTATTAGAATATATCAAATAATCCATTAAGTGAGTGAAAACTCCAAATATGAGGAACATAATTTAGCTATGAAAAAATAGAATAGTTATCAATGTCACTCAAAGGGAAATTCGCTGAAGTTTCCAAGGAGGTGAGATAGAAACCAGGTCCTGAATGCTTAGGACCCAGTTTTTCCAATGTGACACCCTTATTTCCCCCCAACCTCTCTCACCTCCTACCTTCTAAAAATCTCATTTCTTTATTTATGAATTTTTTTCTTGAGAGAGTTTGAGACCTGTGTGTCCTTCTTCAAGGTGGAAGGAAAGATATTATCTAGTAAATAATATGTAGAGAAATAATGAGTAGAGAAAAGATAAAGCTTTCCAAAGCTCTTGAACCTATACTATCCCTCAAATAGGCACACACTCACTATTGAATCATCATTCTTTCTACCTATGAAAATGCTCTTCAAATGCAGTTTTGTGCAAATATTCCAGGGGTGAGACTTCATTTGTAAAGACAAAATAATCATAATATTTAGGAGACTAAAAGGTCTCAATGATCTCAAGGGAAGTTATTGAGAAAAAGATGAATGAATCTTTAATATACTGTAAATTCTATTATACAGAATAATTATCAAAACCATTCTGCACTGGTTAAAAGCAGATACGCAAGAAAGAGATGAATAAGACAGTTCAAAGCTTAATAAATTCAAAAACTAATTATAGGGGGAAAGTATTCACTTTAAAAAAAAACAAACAAATTTCGAGGATTATTGGAAAACATTTTTGGCAGAAATTGGGTTTCCATCAAGATCTTACACCATATAGTACTATAAATCAAAACTGGATACGTAACCATATTACAAAAGCTCACTCCAAAAAAATTAGAATAAAATGGAATCAGGCATATTTTACAGATATGAGTAGAAGAATTCTGAAACATCAAGGAATAAAGATGTTTATATCAAAATAGCAAATTATGATTACATGAAATTAACAAAAAAAATTTATACTAAAAGCCAAAGAAGATAAAATTAGAAGAAAAACTATAGAATGGAAAGTGTTTTCATCAAATATAATTTTAAAAAGTCTGATATACAAAATATACAAAAATTGGCAAAAATACATCAACACCCAAACCATTTTCCAAACAGAAAAATGCTCAAAGAATATAAAGGAATAGCTTTTAAAAGAATCATAGAGTATGAATGACCATGTGAAAACTTTTTTCCAGATTTTTAATAAGAGAAATTCAAATTTAGACAACTGCTCTTATTCCATGCAAATGAGCAAATATGAGAAAATTATAAGTGAATATTGGAGGGAAGATGAAAAGATAAGTTTCATTTGTAGAGGAATAAAGTAATCCAATTGTTCCAAATTTAAATTTGGAATTATGTAAGAAAAATGAACAATCCATTCATATCCTTGGATTCAACAAATCCAATAGAAAACACATTTCTCAAGGGACTAAAGACAAAAATAAATATTAAATAAATAGATAGATAGATAGACAGGCATAATTTATAAGGACAATCTTTATGGTAACAAAGAACTGGAAATAAGTAGATGCCTGTTGATTTGAGAGTACACTATCCTATACATATACACAGAGTCCATGTAGAAGAATGGTCTTAAATTTAGAGAATGATTATAGTGTAGTCCATAGGTAGAGAGCTCACCAAAGTCTTTTAAAAAATATATAGGAAGCATTTTTTTCTCTGGAATAAGAATTTATGTTCCTTGAAGCTAGTCTTCCATTATGTAACTATATGTCTGTATCTTTCTGGGTTTAAGTTTGTCTGTTCTGTCCTCTAGTTGTATTTTTTTTTTCTTTATTAATGTTATATTCCCTCCAATAACATGGTTGTTCAGGGAAGAGAGAGAAGTGTAATACTACTTCTAAACTCATTCTGCAATTCCACACTCTCCTCCCCAATACACAGGTATGAGGGTCTGCCTTCCTGAATTATTCCCCAATCTAAAGTCCTCTACCACTTGAGTAGCCAACTTGCTGGCCTGAATGCACTCACTGGAAAAACTTTTTTTTTTTTTTTTTTGTTATGTTTTTTCCCTGAGATTCCCAAAGGACTTGATTTTCTCAAAGAATAGTGTTTCCTGTATGGTACAATTTACCTTTTCTTTTAACCAAATGCCCTACAATTCTTTCAGATTAATTATGTATATCTTTATTTATATATTATTGATGAGGTCCTGAATGGTGGGTGTGGTTGACAGAGAGAAACTGAGCATTGATAAAATTATTCTCTGGGACAGACAGGAAGAAGGCTCTGATAATTGAGATCAATTTAGTTCTGTGGTCCCACCCTCTATGGAAGTATTCCAGTCAGAAATCCAAGTTGTATCAATCCTGAAGCTAAATTTTCCCTATAAAACAACTTATATCCCATTCTGTCAATGCTGTGCTACTTTGGGCCAGTCCCCCTTGACATTCTTTGGAGGCTGTGCCTTTCCTTTCCCGTGCCACGTGGTATCTCCTAACTCCACCATGACTTTTGGTGTTTCTCCACTTCTGACCCCACTTGTTCTCCTTATAGCTAACTCTTTTAGAGGGCCAAGTCCCTTTCAGGATTTAGTCTGCCAGTTGGACATACCTCATGTTTGCCCAACCTCATGGAATATTTCCTTTCTCCTGATAAATAGCAAGTTCCATTAGGGAACTTGCCCTTTTGATCATTAATTATTAAAACCTCTTTCTATGCTCTCCTAACCCTATTTCATATTGATCATCTCTGGTGTCTATTGTATTTCTTATTTTGTCTGTAACTTTTCCCCTAAATAAACCTACCTATTGACAAAGAGAGTGGCCATTGTGAACTCTTCACATGGCCAAACCCCAACATTTGGTGTCTACCATCATCTGGTGTCTACATCAGCCACATCATTATGATGAAATTGTGGGGAAATGTCTTACTATCTAGTTTGCTCTGCAGATTGATTCATGAACATTGGTGTAAAACCTTTACCTTGAAATAAGATACAATGGTTCTTCCTCCTCCATATTCTTCTTATTTACACTTTAGTCATCAGCTCCTCCTTACTGTTTAGAATCAAGTTCAGAATAGTAGTTTTGCTTGACACTTCTTCCACTTTGGGAGAATATAATGCAACTCAAGTGGCAATTTGTTTGCTGAAATCACAAGGAAGTGTGACACCCTTATCCTCACTGGCCAATCTAAAGCACCCAGAGCATCCTGTTTTATGCATGGTTGGATACCAAATTTATCCTTTTCCTTTCTCCAATAGGAGAATTTCTTTGGTGCCCACCAATTAATTGCCATTACTACTTTCACCATTACAAAAACCACGTAACCTTAGTGACTCCTTATTGCTTATGAAGTAAAAGACAAATTCCTTTGTCTGACATTAACCATCTTCCGTAATGTGGTACAACCGCACTTTTCCGAAACTTTATACTCTAGACAAACTGAACTTGTCCCTGTCTCAGAAGAACATTATATGCTCTCTACCTAAAATGTCCTTTTTCTTGACCTATTGGATTCCTACTCGGCTACTAAAACCTAACCATACCATCTTTCCACCTGTGTGGTTTGGTGTTGCCCTGTGGTTCTCATTCAGCCTATTCCTTTGGGGAACCTTAATCTCCTTTCATCCTTACATTAATAATGTCTTAGACACATGTCTTCTATAACTTCCCCCCATTCATATGCAGAGGTTCTGGGTTAGAAGTTGTGTTCACTTTTACTTAAGATAAGTTCCTATTAGAACTCAGAAGACCAACAGATTTATAATTAAGGTTTATAATAAGAACCCCAAACATTTATAGATCTTTTAGCACCTTTTGAGTTACACATACAAAAAGAATAGACTAAGATCAATGAGCAATTAGTGCTACAATGAAACTTACTATTGCTTATTCAAATGGAGGCTCACTGAATGCATTTCCTCTAACTTTACAAATGACAACCCCTCCATAGTCTCTAATTCTTTGTGACTCTTGTCTGTGTGCTCTCATAATTTCACCCCAAGGAAGACATGTACCAAACTTCATGGGAGCCTTCTTTGCTTTCTTTTGACATCTAAATGATATCGATGAAACAGATGAGCTAGCAATTATTCTTTTTCTCTTGCCGTATGACCATCTTTTAAAATGCATTTTTAAATAACATTATTTGTTCTCTTCTTCTTAACTCTTTGTTTGTAATGAAGTTACATGCTGTCTCTCTAAAATTCTCTGGCTAATAAGCCATTTTCAATTCTTCCTAGACATTATAATGTTCCATGATTCTCATTGTTATGCTTTAGTTCTTTGAAAACTGGCATTCCATTCACAGTCTGTATGGTGATTTTGTTGTCCAAAATACATTATAAATCTGCCTATATTCCTTGAAAATACTGTGCCAGATTAAAAAAAAATCAAAGAAACAAAAACTTACCATCTTTATTTTTCCCATGTGGTAGATAAAATTCTTACCCTAAATGAGTAATATAAGATACTTCTTGTTTGAATAGCCAAAATGAAACTTAGACAAAGAAAGAAAATCTCACAGAAGTTGACTAAATTGCTCAGCATAATAAGGAGAGGCTAGGGTAGAAATGGAAATAAAGTCTAGTCCTCTTGGCTTCCACTCCTTTGTTGGCTATGCTAACCTCACAGCCACCTAATATTAGCCCTATTGTGTTTGATTTAAGGGGGGGAAGGCAAACTCTGCTTTTATGAACCCAATAGAGTTAATGTGGGTACTTGTTCTGGAAAATAAACATTTTCTGTAATAAAAGCAAGTCAGTAGGTTTGAAGAACAACATCCTTTCTATTACCAAGTTTGGAATTTAACATCAATCTCCTCTAAAAGATTTCCCAGAGCTTTATAAATAAAGATGAATTCTTGGAAATGAATGACTCCAGAAATGGCCAGTCTCAGAGATCTATGACACAATACCAAATTCAAATAGGAAAAAAAATATTCCAAATTGGCTAACTTGGTATATATACCAAGCCGACTATTTTCAAAGAATCTTGGGGTATATCATCAGGGAACCCATTTGTATGTGATTGTACTAAGATAATGGTAGGACATTAAGATAAAATATCTAACCTATATTGCAACCATATGTACCAGAGCAAATTATGGAGTATTAAGTGATGAAAATAAAATCCATAGTAATGTGAAGTTTGGACTTCTGGCAATATCAACTCTCCAAAATTTAATCCCAAACTAAGAATAAATAAAAAGTCTTTAATACTCTAACTAGCTGATACAAACTTAGGCACTAAAGCCAGACTTTTGGCTTTTTCTCAGAGCCTTGTCAATCTTATTCAATATATTACACAATAGCTTTGTGATCATGTTGCCCAGTCCACTGTAGCTTAGAAGTATCAACTACAAAGGGGTTCTGTATTACAGCACAATAAAAGAATGAATATCTATAATAGTGTATGGCTTTGAATCATAAAAGACAGTTACTAATATATTTCAGAGGTTCTAAAAACACAGAGAAATCTCTTCACCCCAGCAGCCTCACAATAATAATTATATTTTTCATTATAATAGCTCACTTTTTTATTGAATCTTTTAATTTTCAAAATATATGCAAGGGTAATTTTTCACCATTGACCCTTGCAAAATCTTTTGTTTTAATTCCCTCCTTTTCCCCCACCCCTTTTCATAGATGGAAAGTAATCCAGTTTAAACATGCTAAAAATATGTAAATACAATATAGGCATATGCATTTATGCAATTATCTTGCTAAAAAATAATCAGATCAAAAATGAAAAAAATGAGAAAGAAAAAATTCAAGCCAACAACAAAATAAATGAAAATTTTATGTTGTGATCCACACTCAATTCTCATAGTCCTCTCTCTAGATGTAGATGGTTCTCATCATCACAAGATTATTGGAACTGGACTGAATCATCTCATTGTTGAGAACAGCCACATCCATCAGAATTGATCATCATATAATCTTTCATCATGTACAATGAAATCCTGGTTCTGCTCATTTCAGTTAGCATTAGTCATCTAAGCCTCTCTAGGCCTCTCTGAAATCATCCTGCTGATCATTTCTTATAGGACAATAATATTCCATAACATTCATATACCACAATTTATTCAGCTATTCTTCAATTGATGGGCATCCATTCAATTTCCAGTTTCTTGCCACTACACAAAGGGCTGCCATAAATATTTTTGCACATGTGGGTCCCTTTCCCTCCTTTAAGACCTCTTTGGGATACAAGACCAGTAGAAATACTGAATAGCTCACTTCTTTATATCACTTTAAGCTTTGAAAGGTTATTTTATACTCATTATCTTATTTATCCCAAGAAATTCAAAGACAGAAAGAAATATGTGACATGTGTCAAAATATTAATAGTCACTTTATTTCCACAGCAAAATACTAGAAAAAAGTGTATGCACATCAAATGGGGAATCGTTGAACATATTGTGGTAGACAAAAGCAGGAGAATACCAATACATAGTAAGAAATGACAAATGTTACGAGTTCAGAGAAACAATAGGAAAACTTAAAAGAAATGATGTGACATGAAGTAAACAGAAGTACATGAACAATGGAAGTGAAAGATTAAAAGGGAACCAAATTCTAATCAATCAAAATAATCAACTTTGGTCCTGAATAATAAAAAAATAGAACATTATCTCCCACTTTCAGCACAGAGGTGGTAGAGTGTGGAGAACAGATGTTTACATCTGTATATCCCTGTATTTTGTTATTTTGGTTTAAAAGTTTTTCTATTAAAAGGAAGGATTTAAATTCTGGGGCTGAGGAATAAGAGGCATATCATCAGAAATGTTTGTGAGGTGAAAAAAATAGTCCCCAATAGATCATTTTTTAAAAATCAGAGAAGTGGAGAAGACATCTTCAAAATTTTTCATCCAAATTGGATAAAATCTTAAAAATAAGTTTGTGCACTCAAGCTTCAGTTACTTGAAAATTCACTTAAGCAGAACATTCATTTGTCATCAATACCAGCCAAATAGATGTTTTGGGGCTACTTGAATTGGACAATAGAGAATCTATCACTTCAGAAGTTTGTAATAGAGCAAACACATTTCCTTTGAGGGTGGGAACATAAATCTAACTCCATTAAAGTGGACTTGACTATATTCAAGTAAGGAATTTCCTCATTACAACCAGCTGTGAAGAGCAGGAACTGATTGAGCACTCCCACTGGAAACCTTTTTATTAACCGAGGTCAAGCAGATATATTTCTTCCTGTAACCTTGTAGTTTAATAGGGCTCCCCATCATAGCCCTGCCTGATAAAATTCAAGCTATGAAAAAAAAATTACAAAGACTACTTCTGATCTTCACCAGAAAGCAACAACATCCGACAACATTCTCCACCACGTACCTTCCCAGCTTCCTCTAGGCAGAGCTCAGGCTATTTTGGCCATCTCTCTCAAACTTTCTGTAAATATTTAATGTGGCCATTTCCATGTAAGCTGAGCACATTATTAGAAACCACCACGACAGCAAAACAGTTTGTTACTGAGAGTTTGGCAGGTCAGGGAAAGGACAACAGGACTTACTGAAGGATAAAACCATCCACAGTTGGAGCTTTTAATGTCAAATGGGAAAAAATGGATTCCACCACTTCTCATGGCAGCCGAAGCCCCCCCACCCCCAGACTAGAGACCAGATCTGAAATCCTTGTAATAATAATAGCTAACAATTATGTAGAACCTAATATGCTAAGCATTGTACAATTCACTCATTTGATCTTTACAGCAGTCTTGGGAGGTTCATGCCATTATTGTCCCCCATTTTATAGATAAGAAAACTGAGGCAGACTTGCCTTGGAGTTGCATAACTAGTAAGTGTTTGAGGCTGAATTTGAACTCATCTTCCTGATTCTAGGGTCAGCACTCTCAATGAAAAGAGAGAAAGTTCATTGTCCTACGGGAGTATGTGCTTTCAAATGATTTCTGTTATCAGTACTTAATAGATAATGTAATAAAGGTAACCTTTTCATGTGATGAGAAGCATGGTGTGCTGGAAACCCTGGTGGGCAGTTCAGGGTATGAGAATCAGATGAAGAATTCTGTGACATCACTTCATTTATGCAGCCCTTGTTTTTATCATTTATTAGAGAATGGGGTCATGCTAGGTGACCTTGGAAATCCTTCCCAGCTAGAATGCTCTATCTCTATTCGGGGGCTTGCTGGCCATACTGGATTTCCAGGTTTCACACTGGCTGCCTGGGAGGCTATTATATAAATGGTAAATATTCCATAAATAGTGTTTGAAGAATAATTCAAAATTGCATCTGCATAGTACTTTTTGAGGTTTATAAAGTATTTTATTAATATGACCTTTTTTGATTAAAACAAACTTATGAGGTAAATGGGACAGGTTTTATAGTATAGAGGAGAAAATGATACTCCAAGGACTCATGCTACACATGATAATGCTGGATGACTTCAAATGGAAAAGGAATGAATTTTTCAAACATGTTGAGTTTTTCCCAATATTAAAAGCTGTATTTTTTACCCCTTCACTAGGAAATATACACCTTTAAGGTTTATATTTACTGTTTTAACTAAAGGCTTCAGTTCAAGGAATACAGATTTCTTTTTAATTCAGATATTTTGTGAGAGTACTTTAAATTTCAATTCAAAAAAACATTCATTAAATATTTTTCTGTGCAAGTAAATCAAAGTGTCAGGTGTCTAATGACAGAAAAGCAGATAGTCTAATACAGAAATTAAAACAAACCAAATAGCATTCTCTCTATAAATGAAAAATAAAAGAAGAAAAAAAAGAAGTTGAAGTATAATAGTAGAATGTTTCATGGATTCTACTAGGAGAGGCAGATAAAGAAGTTGGTTTTTTAACATATGTGTAAAGATAAAAAGGAACATAATTTCATGGGGATTTTGGTCATCTTATGGGATGCTTATTATTATATTTGGAATTGTTATGAAAATGATTTTCATTTATACACTAATGTCATTGTAAAGAATAAAGAGGCCAAACTCTTATGGAGAATTCAAGAAGATTTTTCAAATTAAAATAAAAACAGAATTATAGGTTTAAATCTAGAAGGAACCTAACCTTAGAAGTGATCTAGTCAGCCACTTTCATTTTGCAGGATTGTTAGAAGCATGTCTACAAAAAAACATACAAACACTAAGGAATTATAAATTGCACATAGCTCCAGAAAAATTTCAAAGACATGCTCCTTTTCAATATTTAGGATATGAAGTATACCTTATGGTGCTTACAGTACAAAAACTCTCTTTAAGAACAGAGACGCTAAACACCTTAAATGACTTCCAGAAATTGATAGGAGATATCCAATGGATGCGTCCCGTGCTAGGCTTGACTACCTGTCAATTGCAACCATTATATGACATTTTGAGGAGAGACAGTGCTTTAAATTCACCATGCCAGCTTACAAAAGAAGCTCAAGAGGCTTTGACAAATTGAACTGGATTTATCCAATGTGGTTGAAAGAGTCACTCAAAAACCCTTGGAAATATCAGTTTTTGCTACACAAGAGGCACCCACAGCAGTCCTTCATCAATATCATACAGTGTGATAGAGTGGGTGAATCTCCCAACACAACCAGAACAAAGCCTTACTCCTTATCCAGTGCTTGTGGATAGAATTTTACTAAAGGCCATTAAGAGAGCAGTACAATTATCTGGGATAAGACCTGACAAGATATACACCTTTTATACTCATGCACAAATTAATGTGTGCTGTGAAACCATCCTAGAGTGGCAAATTTTCTTAGCCATGGCTCCAAATTTTACACATGGGTCTCCATTAAAGATAACCAGACTGTTACATAATTAGCGATGGATTCTTGAAGAAAAGATTTCTAAAGTTCCTCTTAAAGGACCAACTATCTTTACAGATGGATCCAAACATAATATTTGTGCTGTATACTCTTGTGACTTAACTATAGAGAGAGTAATCAGAACTCCTTTTCAGTCCACTCAACAGAATGAATTGTATGCAATCATTCTAGCTCTTACTTATTATCCAGGAGATATAAATATGCTATCTGATTCAGCCTATTCAGTAGGTGTGGTACAAAGAATTGCCACAGCCCAAATAAAATTTGTAGGCTCTAATATATATCAGCTCTTTAAGGAACTTCAAGAGCAAGTGAGAAAGCATCCAAGTAAGATTTATATCTTGCATGTCCACTCTCATAGTGGACTTTCAAGTCCTATTTTTGATGGTAATTCAAAGGCAGATAGCCTTTTAACCATGTTGGCCAATACTCCTTTATTTCAAGAAGCCCAAGAATCTCATTCTAAATATCATCAGGCTGCCTGAGCTTTACGTTTACAATTTGGAATAACAAGAGAAGAAGCTAGGAGCATAGTAAAAGCCTGTACAGCTTGCCTTCCTTTCCATGCTCCTACACTCCCTCCAAGAAAGAACTCTCTTGTTTTGAGACCTAATGAAATTTGGCAAATGGATATGACCCATTATAAATCTTTTGGTCGTCTGTCTTTTATCCATGTTGTGGTAGACACCTTTTCAGGATTCACTTTTGCAATACCAGCAGCAAAAGAGATAGCCCAAGTGGTCACTGAATTCCTTATACAATCATTTGCAATTATGGGTGTGCCACAAGCAATAAAAACAGGCAATGGACCTGCATATACTTCTATACATTTTGTACACTTTTGTGCACAGTATAAGATTTCACATACCACTGGCATATCTTTTAATCCTCAAGGTCAGGCAATAGTAGAAGAAACAGAGACATTAAAAAGGTCCTCCAAAAACAAAAGAAAGGGGGAGCCACGGGTAACTCTAGAGAATTTCTACATTTAATTCTCTATACCATTAATTTTTTAAAATTTTTGACAAAGATGCACTGGCTCCAGCAGACAGATTTTATAACCCACTGGAAGGGCAGTGTCCAGTGCGAGCAGCTCCACTGTCTTTAGATAATCACCAGGTCATGTGGAGAGACCCAGAAAGTGGTGAATGGAAGGGACCAGATAGGTTAACTGCTTGGGGGAGAGGGTTTGGTTGTATCTTTACAGATGGAGAAGGAATCATAGGTGCCAATGAGCCGTATTCGTCTTGTCTATCAGAGAGAGACAGAGCAGACCCTTGAAACAAAAGAGAAGTTTTCACGTGTCTCTGTTCTGCTACATCCTTCAAGGTTTTCTCTTGAAGTGTTTGACACATAGGCATATGTCACATTCAGCACTTTTTCAGTCAGTCAGTCCTGTCTTCCTCTGTATACTATATAAATATAAGATATCCCTTCATCCACCCATACTTCTTATGGGTCTTTTTTATATTTATAAGCATACAAACACACACACACACACACACACACACACACACACAAATACACATTTTATTTTTCTATAATTCTCAACTTGTCAAAAACCTATAAACATGAATATTTCATATACAAAAAAGAGCAGTAAAAGGGAATGGCATATAAAAACTGAATTTCTGGTCTGTTATCTTTTTTAAAAATCTCAAAAATTCAGCAGGAAAGTTTCAAACATACTGATTATCTCTGAGTCCTTCTGAACTTCATTTTCCTCTTTTCTATATATCTTTTCAAAGGCTTCATTGATACTTCCCTTTTTTATTTTCATCATCTTTTTTATTTCACTATCACTTTACTGCTCCCTCCTATTTTATTCTCTCTCCAAATTAAAAAAAAAAAAAACAACAAGCAACTCCCTTGTAACAAATAAGCATAGATGAACAAAATAAGACTTTCCAATATCTATGACCAAAAAAACATGCTTCATTCCAAACCTCTTCTTTCCCTTCTACCTCCCTTTCTTTCAGAGAGAGGTAATATCCATCTTTGGTCCCTCAGAGTCATGATTGGCCATTGCATTTGTTACAGTTCTCAGGTCTTTGAAAATTTATTTTCTTTACAATATTATAGTTATAATTATAGTTATATAAATATTTTGGTCCTGCTTACTTCACTTGCATTGATTCATCAAAGTCTTTTGAAGTTTTTTCCTATTTATATCCCTTTTATCGCTTTTTGAGTAGAATTCTAAATTGATTTTCTGAAGGACTGAACCAATTCACAGCTCCATCAACAGAGCATTATTGTATTTATGCTTCCAAAACCCCTACAACAGTTTCCATTTCCTTTTTTTTATAATTTCCCCCAAGATTATGGATATGAGGTAAAATCTCAAATTTAGTTTAACTTGAATTTCTTTTATGTCGCTAGACTGTATAATAGGCAGAGTGCTGAACTTGGAGTCAAGAAGATCTGAGTCAGATGGTTGTGTGATCCAAGTTAAGTAACTTAATCTCTCTCAGGCTCAGTTTTCTTCTCTATAAAAAGAGATAATAACAGCACCTACTTAAAAGAATTGAGAATGAGATGAAACAATATGCATAAAGACTTTGGAAATTTTAAAGCACTCTATGTTGTTATTGTTGCTATTAATTATTTGGAATAATTTTCATATAGTTGTTAATAGCTTGGCTTTTCTCCTTTGAGTACTACTTGTGCATATCTTTTGATCATTTATCTACTCCAATAATAAAGAATTATTTATTTTAATTAGTCCCCTATATGTTTGACATATCAGATCTTTATCAGAGAAATTCACAAAGATTTTCCCATTGTTCCTCTTTTAATTCTAAATGTATTGATGTTGTTTGTGCGAAGGCTTTTGATTGCATAAAATAGATGTAAAGAAGAGGAATCCTTATCTCCATATAGAGTGAATAAGGGAATAAGCATTTTTTAAACCCCTACTATGTGCCAGTCACTGTACTGAAGCCTTATAAATGCTATATGATTTGATCTCATATGGAAATAATGCTTGTTTATCAGAACAGTGTATTGTGAAGGATGTCGTGACTTATATGGTGTTTTAAAAACTACCAAGTTTAACTGAATAGAACTTTTTATGCCTTTCACTGCTTAGGAAGCTGTGTCAGAAAGCCAGAACCAATACGGTCCTATGGACAGCTTTATTCCCTTTAGAGAAAGCTAATCCCTAAAAATTATAAAAGGTACAGGACCTGAACTCCCTCATATTGTAGATGGAGAGAAAAAAGCTTCATCAAAGAAATATTGTTAATATTAATTTTATCATAGGCTGATAAAAATAATATAACTTAAGGAATATATTTTATGAGAGCTTTTTTGCATATGAAATCATTCTAAGGTGAATTATAAGCCTTATATTAATCAATGTAAGTGAACCTAAGGTTCTTTAATAAGGTTCCATTAGACAGACTAATAAAATTAGATCATTTATTTTTTTGGTAAAAGTTGAAATTAGACATGAAAACTTTGTGTTTCTCCACAGGCCTTCGCTGTAATACTTAATGGGGTTATGTTTCTATGAGATGATATTCTCAGAATAGTAAGTATTAATATTCCAGTGAGCTCAATCTGAATTCCTTGATGAAGGAGAATGTTATAATCTAGTGGTATATGAAGTTATTGTTTATTGAAATCTCGAAGACTGGAATAGTAGTAATGGAAAGAAGGCACTAAATGTGCTTTAGAAATATTTTAAGTATGAGGAACAAAAAATATTTTTAAAACTGTTTGGAGAGAAAAAGATAAAGAATATAGAGCTTTTACAGAGAAAAGGGCATTAAAATCAGGTAGGTTGAAAAAGTACTGACACTTACTGTCAAATTAAATCACCTAGAAATCCAATCTTATAATTTACTATTCAAAGGAAGCTTTTATCTGAAAAAAAGCGGGTTTTAGTCCATTACCTGTAAGGATAAACTATTTCATTGAATTCCTACATTGTATAGTTGAATCCCCATTTACTAAATAGATGATTCCTTAAGAGTGATATATAAATAAATCATTTTTACATCAACTTAAAGAATGTGTTCTCTTTTTTAAAATGCCTGCCACATACAATAAAAATCCCTATTGAAGAATAAGTTTAAAAAGGGATAGGAATCTTGTAAAAAATGAAAACTTATGTCAATTATTTATTTCCCTCACAACTTTCTTCTCAGTCTTTTTTCTTTTCACTTTCTATATTCTTCACTCTCATTCACTCAATCTACTCTCATTGGTTCAATTATCTCTCCAGGAATTTCAGCCCCACATTATCAAGTTACCTCCAGCACATCTCAACCTAAATATTCCATCATCTCACACTAAACAAAATTTTCTTTTTAAAATTATTTTATTTTTGTCTGGTTATACATGCATACTATTTTTTTTAATACACATTTCTTTATAAATTATGTTGGGAGTGAAAAATCAAAACATAAGGGAAAAATGGGGGAGAAAAAAAAACAGAAAAAAGAAAGGAACATAGCATGTATTGATTTACATTCAATCTCCATACTTCTTTCTCTGGCTGCAAATGGCATTTTCTATCCAAAGTTTACTGGGAATTGCCTTGGGTCACTGAACCACTGAGAAGAACCAAATCTTTCATAATTGATCATTACACAATCTTGCTGTTACTGTGTACAATGTATTCCTGGTTCTGATTATTTCATTAAGTACCAGTTCATGTAAATCTTTCCAGGTCTTTCTAAAATCAGCTTGTTCATCATTTTTTATAGTGCAATAATATTCCATTAACTTCATATACCAAAACGTATTCATCCATTCCCCAACTGATGCGCATCTACTTCATTTCAAGGGTCTGCTCCATCTTTCTTTGATGGACAAGGTGAATATGGCTCATTGGCACCTATGATTCCTTCTCCATTTGTGGAGATACAAGCAAACCCTCTCCCCAAAGCAGTTAACCTATCTGCTCCCTTCCATTCACCACTTTCTTGGTCTCTCCACATCACCTGGGAATTATTTAAAGACAGTGGAGCTGCTCGCACTGGACACTGCCCTTCTGGTGGGTTATAAAAGCTGTCTGCTGGAGCCAGTGCATCTTTGTCAAAAATCAAGAAGTTAATAGTATAAAGGGCTAGATTTAGAGTTCTCTAGGGTTGCCTGTGGCTCTGTTTTTCCTTTCTACTATTGCCAGTCCTTGAGGATTAAAAGGTATGCAAGTGGTGTGTAAAATCTTATACTGTGCACAAAAGTGTGCAAAATATTTAGAAGCATATGTAGGTCCATTGTCTGTTTTTATTGCTTGTGGCACACCCATAATTGCAAATGATTGTATAACGAATTCAGTGACCACTCAGGCTGTTTCTTTTGCTGCTGGTATTGCAAAAGTGAATTCTGAAAAAGTGCCTACCACAACATAGATAAAAGATAGATGACGAAAAGACTTATAATGGGTAACGTCCATTTGCCAAATTTCATTAGGTCTCAAACTATGAGGCTTCTTCCCTGGAGAGAGTGTAGGAGTGTGGAAAGGAATGCAAGCTGTACAGACTTTTACTATGTTCCTAGCTTCCTCTTTTGTTATCCCAAATTATAAATGTAAAGCTCGAGCAGCCTGATGATATTTAGAATGAGATTCTCGGGCTTCCTGAAATAAAGGAGTACTGGCCAACATGGTTAGAAGACTATCTGCCTTTTTTTTTAAATTAATTTTATAATTATAACATTTTTGACAGTACATATGCATAAGTAATTTTTTTAAATAACCTTATCCCTTGTACTCCCTTCTGTTCCAAATTTTTCCCCTCCTTCCCTCCATCCCCTCCCCTAGAAGACAGGCATTCCCATACATATTAAATTTCTTATAGTATATCCTAGGTACAATATATATGTGCAGAACCGAATTTTTGTTGTTGTTGTTGTTGTTGTTGTTGTTGTTGTTGCAAAGGAAGGATTGTATTCAGAAGGTAAAAATAATCTGAGAAGAGAAACAAAACAAAACAAAAAAATGCTCACAGTTTACACTCATTTCCCAGTGTCCCTTTTCTGGGTGTAGCTGATTCTGTCCATCATTGATCAATTGGAATTGGATTAGCTCTTCTCTATGTTGAAGATATCCACTTCCATCAGCATACATCCTCATACAGTATCATTGTTGAAGTGTATAATGATCTCCTAGTTCTGCTCGTTTCACTCAGTATCAGTTGATGTAAGTTTCTCCAAGCCTCTCTGTATTCTCCTGTTGGTTATTTCTTATAGAACAATAATATTCCATAACATTCATATATCATAATTTACCCAACCATTCTCCAATTCATTCATTCATTTTCCAGTTTCTAGCCACTACAAAAAGGGCTGCCACAAACATTTTGGCACATACAGGACCCTTTTCCTTCTTTAGTATTTCCTTGGGATATAAGCCCAGTAGCAGCCCTGCTGGGTCAAAGGGTATGCATTTTTGATAACTTTTTGGGCATAATTCCAAATTGCTCTCCAGAATGGCTGGATTCTTTCATAACTCCACCAACAATGCATCAGTGTCTCATAAAGAGTGCAAGCCCCTAGAAGAGTGTTAGCCCCTAAAGCTAGAAATGATGAAAACGTTAAGATTCGTTATTAAACTGTCCTTTGTAAGACTTTTCCTACAGCACAGAAATTTAAATTTTACAAAAAAATTAATATATACTATGTAGCAGTAAAATTCACAAATTCTCCCTCCAGATTAACTGATTTTTTTTCTTGGTTATATTTTCTCTTATTTTCAATGATTTTCATGGCCAAAGAACTCATCACAAATTGGCTGGATGACATGTGTAGCCTGAGTTTTTCATAATTAGCCAATTTGATGTTAGAAAGTTGATCCAGTCTCCTGTCAGGATCATTGGAAGAGAATTTCAACAGCAATTAAATCATAAGTTCACAGGAGCATTAGAGTATTATTTTTTACATAATTAAACAGTTGATTTCAGGGTGTTCTTGTCCCAGGAATAATGAATTCAGCTTGGCCTTTATGCCAAAATTATCAGTTGTAGTTCTGACAATTACTGCTGAGAAACAGAAAGGTAATGTTGCATTCCAATAGAAAAACTCAAAATTTGTTGTTGTTGTTGTTGTTTTTAATTGTGAGAATGTTTCTTCTTTTCATAATGGAAGAAGGGTTAGAAGAGAAATCAAAGTTGTCTCCTTAAATAGCTTCTAAATATTTCATTTTTATAACCATGCTTCTGTTTTTAGATGTCTATTTTTATGTAGGTGTTATAGTTATGAAGATTGATCACCTACCCTGACAGTAAAAAAGACTAAGATTGGAAGTTATAACAAGTTTAAAACTTGTTTTCTTCTGTTCCTGAAAGAACGGCAGGATTGACTTATATCAGAGCTGCTTTCATAAAAAAAAATGACAGCTAGCTATGAGAGAAGGTTCACAATTTCAACAGATGAGTTTTCATTTTTTTTCATCAAATCAAATAGTGGCATGTTTAGGAAAGTTGTTTGCCTCCAAAATGGGACAGCAAGACCAAAATTAAGAAAATAAAAATAAGATATGAAAAGGAAACATGAGGTAAAGTCAAAACATCAAAAGAACAGAATACAAAAGTGAAATTCACTTCAAGAAAATCATTTATTCTTTAATTCAGCAAATACTTATCAAGCACATAATATGTGCAACACACTGGATAGGCTATGAAAGGAAAAAATGTTATGTAGAAAACTTGATTCATATGCCCAAAGAATTTGTAATTTAGCATGGGTTTTTGGACTCATATAGAGATAACTATACTACAAGTTAGGGTATGAAATCCTAGGAGATAAAATGAGGGAGATGTTGCTTTCATCTGGGGATATCAGAAAAGGCTTCAAAGAAAAGACATTAAAGCCTGACTTTAAAGAACTTATAGGATGTTAACAGAGAGTAGATGAAGAGGGCATCCCAGGTATAGAGAGTGAGAGATGCCAGGATAGGATAATGTAAGATCTATAGACTATCTTGGGGAAATAAGGTGAAATTAGCTAGAGAGGAATGGCAAACTGAGGAGTTTGAGAAACAATCGGTAGGTGATAAAAAACAAACAAACAAAAAAAAAACACAATAAAAGCCTTTTGAGGAAAGGAGTGAAATACTTTTCATGTGTATACATGTGTATACACATACACACACACATACATACATACATATGTATGGTTCCCTATTTAATCCATTCCTGATGTGAGTAGGTTTTCAGAACTACCAGCCCTCCTTCCCTCTTTAATGCCTTTGTGACAGTTCTTTCTCTGCATCTCATTGTGTGGCATAATTACTATTTCTCACCTTTTTCTATACAGTATTGCTTTTTAGAGTCAGATCATATTCATTGCAGTGGAGTCTGAGGTGGTAATCTGTGGATTTTTTTTCCTATATCTACTTTTTCCTCATGTTTTATCACTTAAGCACGATTTTCTTTGATTATTTCTTGCATTAGATTCCTTTTTTTGGTCATAACTTTCAGGTAGTCGCATCTCTCTTATATTTTCTATTCTTCATCCTTTCTCCAGATCTGTCCTATTTCTTATAAGGTGTTTGATATTCTATTCTATTTTTCATTCTTTCTATTTTGTTTTGTTGTTCCTTGGTCTCTTATAGCTTCACTGGCTTTCCCTTGCCTAATTCTAATTTTCAAAGAATAATTTTCTTTAAGACTCTATATCTCCTTTTCTAGTTGGTTAACTTATTTTCCATAATCTTCTTGTTTTTATTAGATGCTTCTTATTTATTATTTCTTAATGTCTTTCATTTGATTTTTGAATTTTTTGAATTCTATAAATTCTTTCTGGGCAGAAAGTCATTTCACATTATGCTTTAGGGTAGACGAGGCTTTTTTTTTTAAACTTCATTATCCTTCTCTGAAGATGAACCACTATATTCCTTATTCCCATGGCAAGTTTCTATGGTTGAATTATTTCTTCTTTGCCTGTTTATTTTTTTAATTATGAAAACTATTAATGTAAGTACCTTTAATTGTGGGGTATGTGGATGGATGGTGCCTCTAGTTTCACTTCAGCTCTCCCTTGTGACCTGCAACCCCAAACTAAAAGCTCTCTGCTCCTGCAATTGCCAGCAGCCAGTAGTATCCCCGTCCTACTGCTTCTGCACTTATTCAGTGTGCTGGTCCCTTCCTGCTGAGGGCCACCTCTCTGTCCCATAACTGGGCCTGGTGTTCCCTCTATCTTTCTAGATAGACTCAGATGAAAACTCCTCAAGAAGTCTGAGAGGTGAAAATTGTTGTGGCTCCTGCTGAGACTCCAGACATACCCAGTTCACCCCAGAGATCCCCACTTGGTGTTTCTGCAGAGTTACCCTGGAAATGTTTGCACTTCATATTGATAATCCCTGATCTGTGGTTTTCTCTGGTTGTTCTAGAAGAATACCTGTTTTGCTCCATGTCTTATTTGCCTTTTCCTAGTCTATGTTCACCCTGAGGCACAATTTTCTTCTATTTGTAGGAGAAATCTGTAGAACTTGAAATTTACTGATCTATTTTATCATCTTCCCAGAATCCTCCAAAAGATAATTTTGTCCATAGTTGCCATCTAGTACATTCAAAAGGAGTACGAAGAAAAATATCTATTAGTTTGTGACTACCTGGTGAGGGGTAGCTATTCATAGATTTGATGTTAAAAATAGAAAATCTTGCTATATACCAAAGTCATGTATGTGTATCATGCATCTCTTGACTTTTTAAACTACTTGACTTCTATCATTCTCTACTAATTCATATGGACATAAATAATATCATTAGAAGAAAGCATGTATTAGAATTGTAGAATCTTAGACTAGATGCTGAATACATGAAGGGCACTGCTATTTTTTGACACTTTTGCTGATCCAAATGCAAAGGTTTCTGAAGAGAAAAAATATATTTGAAATGTAAAGAACTGGTTAAGAAGACAGGATATGAGAATGGGTCTTGAGTTTCTAAACCAGGATTTACAAATAGTGGATCATCATCAATGATGTTTATCTGACAAGAATTGATAAAATATAGATGTTCCTAAAATCTTATAATAAAGAAGGTTAAGTCCTACAGAAAATAGTTATAATATTAGGAAGAACAGTGACAAAAGACTCAGAAAAAGATGGAAGATAAAATCCAAGAAATGAACCAACAATAAAACTTATGGCTTCATAGACCTATGCAAATATTCTGCGAATAAACAAGGTGAAAATCCTAATTTGAGAAATCAAATTTAACCTCATAAATATCATTGAAACTTTGTGAGATGGGACCTATGACTGAATTGACTTTGAAAGCATATTTTGTTTAGCTATATAGTATTTCAAAGATATTGAAGAATAAAAGAACAGGAAGAGGAGAGATTATTTTTTATATGTCAATATATTTATTTAAAAAAGGAAACCCAGGAACTGGGGAAAAAAGTTGATAGGAAAATAAAAGATCCCGGGGAAAAAAGTAATGTCATTACACTGTAGTTTATATCACTTGGTCAGAGGAAGGAAATAGATGATAATTTCATAAAACTGAACAAGTATGGCAAAGAGACATGACATGGTAGTAATTAGAGATTTAATTATCCATATACCTGATTGAATTTGTCTATTCTTTTGTCAAAAACAGAGGATCTAATCATTGTTAGACTTGTTTTAATGATAATTTTATTTTTTACAAAAGTGGAGGAACCAATGAGGTAGATTGCTATTCTGGATCTTATACTCACCATTAAAAAGCAATTTAATGTTTGAACGGCAATGATGGGATGGAAGTGATCATTTCATCTTAGAATTTATGAAAAAAGTAAAGGAGGGAATTTGGTGATGAGCTGACATGCATAGCAGAATTTTAGGGGGCCAATATTAGAGATTTCAGAAAAAATATAGATAGAATTTCATCTAAAACTCTACAGAGGAAGTCAAGTCATTAGACTTAGCTATTTAATAATTAGAGCTCACCCAAAGTGGAAAATGTTATTTAGGGAGGTAGTGACTTCACTATACTAGAGGTCTCCAAAGAAAGACAATTAGAGAACTACTTTTGTCAGTTGTTTTGTTGAATTGATTTTTTTCAAGTACAAAATTGCAGTGATTAAGATTTCTTAGCCTTTTTTTCTTGCATCATGGAACCCATTGAAATCTCTGATTCCTTCTCAGAATAACATTCTGAAAAGCACAAATAAATAACTCAAAGGAAACCAGTTGTACTGAAATAAAGTAATTTTTCCCATTCTAGTTAATGGACTCATTGAAATATACTCATAGAATTTTGGAGATTCTTGGACCCTAAATTAAGAATCCCTTCCAACTTAGATTTTCTGAGATTTCATGAACTAAAAATGTAATTAGAGAACAAGAAGGAGAACAGGAGACTGTGGCTTTACAAAAACTAAGTGTAAAGAAATGAAAGAAAAGATAACCAACAATATTAGATGCTATGGGGAAAAAGCATTGAAAAGAAGCCATTGATTGAAAAGAAATCATTGTATCTAACAATTAGAATATAAATGAATAAACTTTAAAAGTGCCATCAGAAAGAAAGCTAAATAATAAGAATTTGAGAAGTGGAAATTAACTTTAATTAAATCAGAAAAAATCCACTTTTACAATACAGAAAACTAAAAGGAAGAAAATTTAAGTAATATGACATATACATACAGTAAAGAAACAGTCAAAAATAGTTTTGAAATCCTCAGCCACTTTTGTTCTTTAATTACTTGAACCCCCTATTTTTATTATAGAGTAAACTTCATGTGGATATAGAGAGCTCAAGGCAAGGACTATATGAAGAAAAATATTGAAACTGCTCTCCCTGAAGCCACTAGAATATGTTACACATCCAAATACAGCAGGATCCATTTGTTCTTCCCACAAACTTTTTCTGAGTTTTTTTAATCCTAGAATGCATCCCGGGAAACTGAAATGTCTGGAGAAGCTTTTTTGAATTTTCCTAAATTCTTACCTTTTAATTTTTTTTATGAAATTACAGTCCCAAAGTTCTTTGGCATGGGATCCTCTTTTCATAAGTGGGGATACGTGCATATTCCTCTATGAAGGGTAGGACAAAGTTGGTGCAAATGGGAGAGAGGAGAATTTTTTTTAAGTTTCTTCAGTCTCTCTACAATCACTTGGTGGACTTCTGGCTTTCAACTTAAAGAAATGGAAAATGGCAACTCAGTTTGATGAAAGAAAAGACTCTGGGAAGAAATCAACATGAGGGGAGCTATCCCTATCCCTAGCTTGCTACATAGAAATTTCAGAAAACTTCTTCCTGGATAAGATTTAGGACTCTTTCTCATTGAACAGAGTTATCTCATTCCCAATGAGAGCTCTATCACTCTGTACTGTCTGGCATATAGTCTCCTATGTATCTGGTTTCTGTTTCGCTATAGACTAGGATACAATGTATATGTGGATGTGGGGGAGTGTATTTATTTTAGTTGCTATGTGTGCTCATTGTGGAATTGGTAATCAATAGAAAGAGTCAAGCCTTGGGTGTAAAGCTTGGAGGCTTGCTTTTCCCCATCCCAGTGAATTAAACAGTGACCAAAAGTTAGATTTAATCTGAAAATCACATCCTCTAGACCAAAAAAAAAATTGAAGGGCAGATAAATATAATTTTAGTCTAGTATCCCTTGTTTCTGACAAGAATGGAGTAACAAAGTTTCTGGCCCTCAGCCTTTTCCCACTCTGCACCTTTTTGCCCCTAATATTTGAAGTTTCTCTCTGGCTTAATTTTAGATCTCCCCTAAGAGAATAAGCTTGGTATTATGATTTTGCAAAATATGTAGGAACATAGAGTTTTAGAATTGACAAAATTAAATTAATCATTAAACTCTGTTAATATTAGTAAAATATGACAGAACCTCAGTCACTGTGATCATTTAAGAAAGTAGCATCATCATAACTAGAAACTTTTCAGACAATCAAAATTAATATAAGATCAATTCCCTATAAGGATATCCTCAGAAATAAAAATGAACCTCAAAATAAGAACTAGGGAGAGAAATGAAGTTTTATTAAGTAATAGACCATGCCCAAATCTTTCCTAGAATGGCAACAAGAATTAGAATAATAGATTTAGATCTTTAAAGAGATCTCAGATGTTAGCTAGTGTAATCCTTCTTATTTAAAAATGAGGAAACTAAAGCACAGTGAGAGTATGAATTTCCTAAATTCATAAATGTGTCTTTTGTAACTTGTGAAAAACATTCTAGGCTATACGCCCATTACAATGTATTGTGTATAAAATTTTTTAATTTTCTATTTTTATCCACTAACTAGCTAAGTGTGTTTGAACAAATTATTCGTCTTCTCTAAACTTCATGTACAATGAAGGGATTGATTGGATAAGATTCTCTTTTAAAGTAAGTCGGAAATTTCTGGACTTGACTACATTCCTGTTTCTCTCTCTCTCTCTTTTTTTTTTTAACCAATGGCAAGAAAACCCTATCAGCCTGTAATGAGGTTGTAATAAGGAGACCTCATGAGCATATGAATATACAGTCTTGTAAAAAGAACATCAGACTAAGAGTCAGGAGACCTGGATCTTTGCTGCTGTTGCTGGTGCTGTTGTTGCTCTGCCACTTATAATCTGTATGTCCTCTGTCTAAGGAGTCACTGAGCATTGTTTATTGAGTAATAATTTTTGCAGTACTGGTTTCACTGGGCTATTCTAAGAAAGTGAATATAAACTAAACACACAAATGTCAGAGGGTATCTTCCTCAAATGATTTTTGAAATTCTCAACAACAGTAATAGAACCTTTAAAGCATTTTAAAGGGCCTCAGAGTGCCTAAAATCCATGGGGACATAAGGATCTAGAAGACAGGTATTACTTTTGTGTTTTTGCCTTTCTTTGTATCCCAGCATTTAGCACATTTCCTAGTCTGTAGCAAGGTTTGATAAATGTTTGTTAATAAACAGAAAAGTTAGAATATCATCTGTACCACTCTATGCAAATTCACTTTAGAATCCCAAAAGAGGTGATTCATCAAGAGATAGAAGCCAGAGGATTGAAATGGAAAATAATAAGCTTGTTTGATGTGAGGTAATTTCTTAATCTTGGGGTATAAGAAAATCATATTGGAAGGAAATCACATTGCAGGCCTGACACTCTGTACATCATGCTATTAGAGATGAATTCAAGGACAGCCTTTGCCTAAACAGACTATGGTAACTGGATTTCAGGGATAAGCAAGAAGAAAAAAGATACATTTGCTATAATCAGAGCAAGCAGCTAGATAAAAAAATGGCCTTAGTGGACTTTGAACTCAATGCCTTACGGATCTCAGAAGCACTGATGCCCAAAAGGACCATGAGGAGGTTCACGATTAAAGAAAAACACTGAGAGAAGGGGTAGAGTGAGAATCCAAAATTAGTAGACCACTAAAAAGACCGCAAAAAAAAGAAATTATGTAAATTGTACTTGAAATTATGTGATTGTATTTCTTTTCTTGTTTCATATTATATCTTTATGTTTTTACCTAGTCACTTAATAGCTTGCCAAATATTTGTGTTCTTTTTTGAGTGAATGAAAGTGCATATCTTATGTGTTTACTATGCACTAAAGCTAAACAATGGAGATATGAATAGAAAAGTTTTTCTGCTCTCAAGATATTCACATTTTAATTGAGAAAAACAACATTCTATAAGATTGGGATACAGCAAAGATTTAAAGGGAAGGGTCCAGAGGTCCTCAAGGTATAACATCAAGCAATTGGCAACATATCTTCATTAGTGTAATTTTTATTGACAAAACCTGTCTATTCCTGTTATTGAAGCACTTGACAATGCCTTTTGGTGGTTAGAACTTCCCGGATAATCTTTTTTCATTAAAGATTTTTTTTTAATAGAAAAAAAAAAAATTGAAGGTAGAAGCTTTGTTTTATTTCACTTTTTTCAGTAATTTCAGCCTGAGGAGAATATGTCTGTTGCCCACACATTTATTAATTGACATCATCACCTACTTGGTGGAAACTGAAAAACTGTAGTCCTGGGTTTAAAAGGAAACAAGCTACCTCTGCAGTGCTTATTTCAGCAAATATCACAAGGTCATTCCAGGTATCTTCATGCAATTATGCAGGTTAAGAGATCTTCTGATATTTGACTCTAAGATTGCCAAATAAGGAGAGCTCTTATACCAAGAGTAGTCTGGGGAGCACCATCACAGAGCTTTCCCTCAGGACACCGACATTTAGGGGAGGGAATTTATACTCCTTTGGAAAGAAAAGTAGAAATGGTTGAGCTTAGAATCATGGCAGAGTGGAAAGAGACCTAGATTAGAATCACAGGTTCATATCTCATTTTTACTACCTTTGTAACCTTAAATAGATCACTTAACCCCTCAGGGCTTCAGTTAATCCATCTGTAAAACTGAGAAAGTTGTTCTAAATAAATTCTAAAAAATCTTCCATTTCTAAATTCCATAAATTTACAATTAGTTAAACAGGAAGGTACCAAGATTTGTTTATCCAGGCCTCCTCAGACTCTGCTTCTTCCCTCATAACAACCTTTCTAAAAATCATCTTTAGTATTGCTCCCCAACAAGCTCTAATCCCAAGATCTAAGGTCCTTTTCCATAAAAGCAATATGGTTAAGTGAATAGAGGTCTGGACTGGGAGTCAAAAAGATTGTATGCAAATTATACTGACCGTATGACTTTGGGCAAAGACCTCAACTTTCCTGAGCTTCAATTTCCTCATTTTTTAAATAAGGGGGTTGGGTCTAAAAATCCTTTCTAACTCTATCCCAGCAGTCCTTTCCAGGGCAACCAAAGGGTCTCACTTATTTTCACCCATTGGATCTTCTCTCTCCTTTGACTAACACTTCCACTTTGAGTATTCCCTAGGAACACAAAAATTTCTTTTGTGTCTTGTTCTCTTAAGAAAAGAAGGGATCTTAACAAATATTAAGTATAGGATAGGCTTTATTTTATTCTATTAAAAATTGTGGTTGCAAAGTGTTTCAAGCAACTCTTCCTTCCCTCTAGGAAGCCCCAAATCTTCAGAAACTCATATATTTTACTAGATTTATAGTGCTATAAATGTATAGAACCCACTTAGCATTTCCCAAAAGGAAAAAGAACATCAGCATCAGTCAACCTTTCTCTTCCTTAATAGCAATTGTCAACCCTTTGTCTTCAGACCAGGCCTGCATAACTCAGATGAGTCATAGTTCTAGGCTTTTTTCTCCATGTCACTACTCTGTCATTTGCTGCTATCCAGCTCCTTTTTAGCCCTAGAATTCTTCTTCCTTGTCCTAGAACTCAAAACTATCCAAGAATTTTTCTGCTTACATAAGAACCCTTCTGTCAGTCTGTCATTTTCCCTCCATTTCTGTCAATTCTCATTACCATAGCTCCTGCTTTGGCAAAACTTTGGCACTGACTTCAACTATCATTGCTTTGAGGGCTATGCCATTCCTTGATATGAGTGATTCTCTGAAGAAATTACAGAGTGACTCAGAATTCTCTCCAGGTAACCAGAATTTGCTGTTTTCTCTTCTGTGTTTGCTATTGTTCTCTTCATTTCTGGGTTTTTTCTCCAACTATCCTTTGAAAGGCAAACTCCAAAGGTATAAATCAAGTAATCTGAAACAGACCATGAATTAATCATTCTTAACATGGTGTTAAATTAGGACAAGGATTATTTAGAGTAAGGTAATTTTTATCTTCTCATAAAATGTCAATGATAGAATAAAGACTATGCCGATAGGTCAAGAATATTGAAGAATTATGGACTATTTAAGGAGTTATAATGTGACATGCTATCTATATAATTATTGTCCAAAATATGTAACCCTCCAAATTACTGAACTTTTGCAACAGTTACCTAGCAACATATTTAGGCAAGCATTTACAAGATACTCTTTTTAAAATGATCATGTTATACATTTTAAAATGTGGTTATTAGATTTTTTTTTGACATCTTGTACTCTGGATTTCTCTGTACTATTTTCATTAAAATTTAATCTTTCAGATTAGAAATGTGTTTTCACATGGTAAAAAAATTGACATTCAAGAATTCTTATAAATAAAACCTATATGATAAATATTCAATCTGGGGTTTTTAGGGGGTTATGGTTGCATTTCTAGTGATGTTGTTTACTTTGTATTAAATGTTCCTGTGCTACTCTGAGTAGATTGACAACTGACTGATGCCTAGACAAATAAAACCAAGATAGAGGAAATGATCAAATAGTCAATAATAACATATTTAGCTCAATTAGACATTGACCTTTGTATTAAAAAGAAGCTATTCAGCTGGGCAGATTTGTTCCATTTTTCCTATTTATAATATGAGAATTTAATTAGAAAAATATGCAAATTTAGGTTGTCGGATTGAAGTTAAGCCAACTAACTTTATTGAGATTTCAAAGACTGCAAAATAGCATTGAGTTTCTACTCTAGAGGTAATCTATAATGATCTACAAACATACAAACTGAAGAGGGAAGAGGATGGTTTTTGAGATAATTCTGAATCCAAATAGTCTGCTTCCAATGAATAGTGTACTTGAATTCAACAGATATTATTGAGCATTTACCATGTTCAAGGCACAGTGCTAGGTATTGGAAGAACAAAGAAAAAAATCAAACAGAAAGCTGCCTTGAGGAGGCTTTCATTCCACTAGGAGGAAACAATATCTATATAGATTAAGATATTAAGTGATTTATGATAGAGCAACAATAACAGAAATCAGAAAAAGCTTTCCATGAAAGTAATACCTGTCCTAGTCCATTGTTTCTATGCCCTCTTTTCTAACTCCTTATCTACAAAAAAAGAGATTAGGGATTTTTTTAATGGAGCACCTTGAATTGCAGAGATGTTTGGTAGTTATTTGAAAAATATCAGCTATCTAGTTTAGAGTCCAGTATTCAGAGATTAAAAATTGAAAATATTCAAAGGAATATTAAAATGAACTAATAGAGTTGACACAGAAATCTTAAACCAGTACCTAGGAAATTTAAGCAAGAAAACAAGTCTTAGAGTATTAGAAAATTCAGTTGTCCCTGCTCTTTATTTTAAACAGCTTGGCACCTGAGACTGAGAATCTTGTATTTGGAGGCCTGTTACATGGAAAAGGGATTAGACTTCTTCCATTTGACCCTAGGAGCACAATCAGAAGCAATGGGTGGAAATTGTAAGAGGTAAATTTAGATTTAATGTCAGAGTAGTTTTCTTTTTGATCAGGGCAAAAATGGAATGGATGGGCTGCCTTCTAAAGTGGTGAATTTTCCCCTAAGGAGCTCTTCAAACAGGGTCAGTAATTGTTCAAGTTACAATTGATATTATTGTGGCTTGGACTTGAAGACTGTTGACATCTCTTCAGATCTAAAATTGTTTGATTCTGTGATTTTGTGATCTCTTACTAGAGACCTGAAAAGCTTTTAGGTCAGACTCTGAAGGGGACAAGACAAAACATCATAAGGGAAGGCCTTTTATTAGTCTCAAAAAAGAGTTTCTGCCTTTTGAAAATGGAAAAACAACAACAACAAACCTATGGATTTTATGTTAAAGATCACAGCAACATTCACTTTACTTGAAGAATTCAGTACTTCAGACAAAGATCTCTGGAACATGTTTTGTAAGTGTATGCTAATCCAAGTGTGTACCATGTTTCCAGGGGAAATAGTATTCTTTTTGCTGATGTATGTAAAACTGCACCTCAGATTTATGGGGGGAATGTTTCGCTTCTACTATGTCTTTTTATTAAGTGCCTTTGAACTAATGGTGTCCTTTGGCTCACTATTGAGGATAAACACATTAATGGACTCTAATTTTAGGGCATGTAGACCCTTTGAATAGATTGAACTTGTGGAATCATTCCCTAGGAAACTTCCCCCATCAATTGGCAAGAGATGGTGCTTCCAAGCATGATATCAAAACCATTCCATAGTTCCCTATTTGCTGTAGGATAAAATAAAATTTAATCTGGAGTTTAAAATTCCATAGTTTAGTCCTTTATAGGCCTCCAAATTTCCACTAGCTACTTCACAACACACATATCTTGCCTCAAATTCTCTCCTTCTTAACTCTGCTTTTCAGAATCCTTATTTTCATTCAGGGTTCAGTTCACTGATCACCTTCCTTAGGATGTCTTCCCTAATCCCTACAGTTGCTAATGCTCCCTCCCTCCTTTGAATATTTTAGATCTAATACTCTACATAGCTACTGCATTCCCCAGTAGAATATGAACTCCCTTCAGACAAATACTGTTTAGCTTTTGAATTTGTGTTTGTGGTACGTGAAAGATGAAATGACTGAGGAAACAAAGGTTTGATCTTCTGAGCTATCAATTTATTAAGCAATATATGAAAATTGTCCAACAAAGCAGGTCCAGATCTCAGCTTATGGCTGGATCCTAAATTCAGTAGAAAATAGACCTTAATAAATTAAAAACAAATGATTAAATAAGTCCAATTAATTAAAAGAAAACAATTAATCAGTTTATAGCATTAGATAATCAGATTTCTAATTGAATGAAAGATTAGAGACTTTCCAAGTTGGGAAGGGGAGAGCAAACAGGTACAATTTCCTGAATTCAGTGTGGGGGGGAGGGGGAAGGTATACAACTTCCCCAAGTGTTTGCAAACAATCAAATTGGATCAGTTTTCAGATAAATCATATGAATTGCTTGAAGTGTACAATCATGAGAAAAATTACATCAATCATTAGATTTGACTAGGTTTCTGGTCAACCTTAGTTAAGGGTCTCTCTACATTGCTCAGATTCTTAAACTGTGGTTTGCCCTCATAACTAAATATGGGGAATGGGGCATGAAATAATGAAATCATGATTGATTTTTATACCTACTTTAAATACTTATATGTGACCTGAAGTCACATAAAAGTTTCTCAGGAAAAAAGATCTGGAGAATGGAAAACGTTTTAAGAAGCATGAAGCTTCTTACCCCAGCTATGTAAGGGTAGTTTCAAATAATACAATAAGGTTTTCTCTTAATTTCCACAACTGTATAAAGTTTTCTCACAAGACAGAATTTGAACAAGAGCAATAACTTAACAGAAAGGGGACTGAGTCAGCTCCAGAATTGAGTCATAAGATAGAATTAGTGCACTTTATTCAATTCCCACAATTAGCTACTTGCTACCCTAGTTCCCTCATAATTCCAATGGCTTGTATATATTTTATTTCATTATGTTCAGTTTTTGTGGAATTGAATAAGTAAAAAGTTAAGGTGCCCTACAAATGTGAGTCACTGCCAGAATTACATTAATGTTCTCCATATACCAGTTGGACACATTTGTCAGATCTGCTACTTTCCCATTCAACTGAGGATCATTGTTAGACTGAAAAAAGGGGCTCTCTCTAGGACTAAAAGGAAAGAAAACTTTAGAGTACTTCATTTCCACAACCTCCATTTTAAACAACTGCCTAAATTCTGCTACGTGGTCCAGGATTACAAGGATCTGATTCTGAGGAAGTAACAAATGAGAGTAACACTAATTAATATTTTTCTCCATGTTTGATCACAAATGTCTATTCAATTTTATAGGATCATATGATAATAGATTTATGGCTGGAGAGGACCTTTGTGCTTCTGTCCTAGGTCCTCTGTCTCCTTCTTCTTATTTTGTGAGCTCATTTTCTTCCCATGGCTTTAAATATCATCCCAGTGCAGATCTGAAAATCCAGCCTCCAGTCCACTGAGTTTCAGGAATTTCAAACTTGATATTCCACTTTCACTTGAAATTCAATTTGTCCAAAATAAAATTGAGATATTTACCCCTGTTTAAACTGACAAACTTAGGATAGCTAGATAGCTATCTGTGGATAGGTGTCAGACCTAGAGTTAAGAAGACTTACCTCCCTGAATTCAAGTCTGACCTTAGACACTTACTAGTTGTAAGATTCTAAATAAGTCACTTAACACTGTTGGGTTCATTCTCTATTTGTAAAATGAACTGGAAAAGCAAATATCCAACCATTTCAGTATCTTTGCTGAGAAAACCCCAAATGGGATAACAAAGAGAGAAAAATGATTGAAACAATTGAATGATTAATAAACATCTTTTTGTCTTTTGAGGGCACCATTAACCTTCCATTCTTCTCTGCAACTTCAGTGTCATTCTTGACTCTTTGCTCTCATTCATCCCATATTTTTAATTATTTGAAGTGGACTTGACTGAAGCACATCTTTTGCATACATCTGTTTCTTAGGTATTATCTTTATTCAAACAGTCATCACCTGTACTTTTGGAATAGCCTGGATTGTTGTTATTAATTAATGTTCCTGACTCAAACTATCACAGCCAACAAAATTATGTTCCTAAAGCTCAGATTTAGGCAACTATTTTTTTTTCTTCTCTCCTCTCTTCTCCCACCATTCAACCAGCATCTCTTTTTTACCTCCAAAATCAAATATAAACTCTACAGTTTGATATCTAGCAGCATACTCTCCTCCTATCTTTCCAGTTTTATTATGTATCACTCTATTCCATCCCCTCTACAACCCAAACAAACTTGACTTTTTGGTGTTTGTTTTGCATGGCATTCTATTCGCTATTCACTATTCTTGGAATGTATACCTTCTTTACTTCCCTCTTAGAATCCCCTATTTCTTTTAGTAAAGGCCTGCTTCCAGATGAGATATTTCCTCCTTCTCCTAAAGGTACTCTGTGCTTGTTTTTTTATTTTTTTAATCATATATATCTGTATGTATTGTCCTCCCCCCTTAAGATTCTTGTAATCTTCGAGCAAGATTCTTGAAGATGGATATTGTTTGCTTTTGTCTTTTTGTCTAGTATCTAATATAATGTCTGGCACATATTAAGTACTTCATAAATGCTTGTTGATTTATTGATTGACCAAGGGGTGATCTAGTATAACTCCTAATTTTATTAGGGGAGGTAGGTGAGCAAATGAAGGTAGATGAGTAATTAAAAGTCAAATAATTTGTAAAATGTGATGTAAGTGCTAAGTGACAAAGCTCTAAATAATCCAAATATAGTATTCTTATTGTACCTTTTCTCTTTTCCATTTAGCACTAGAGCCCTCTGAGGACAAGACTGTATTAATCCCATTTTGTACCATGCCTAACATTCTGTAGCTTACCATGCTCACCAATTTTTGACTTTACATTTGGAAAACTGATGGATGGTCACATTTGCAAAGCATAGATTATTTTGTTAAATTGAGAGAAAAAACCAGCATCACATTTCCACTGAAATAGCTACTGCTTTAAGCAAATGAGCTTTTTCTTGGGGAATTCTATTTTATAGACTAATACATTTTCTGTCCCTGAATCCTGATGTCATTCAGTACTACATAAAGCCTGCAGGAAAACCAAACAGGATGTGATTATTAAACTGTGCTAGTCCCACAAGGTCATGCTTTTCAAAGGAAGTTGTGCAGTTAGACCTAATTATGTGAGAAAGTGTTGCAATAAGAGATATTTCAGAATATACAAAGAAGAAAATGGAGACATTTGGGATTGAATGAAGAAAAGGATGCTGACAAAAGAACAATGCCAGAAGGGAAGAAAAACTGTCATGGGTTTTTGGTAGTGACTGCCGGGGATGATGTCATGAAACTACAGGGATTTTTTTTAGTATTTGTTCATAATTACATTATCCTAAAGAAACTGGAAATGAATGTACTTCCAAATTCATTTATTACTCCTACTGTGTGCTTGTTGGATTTGTGAATTGTCTTCTTTCCCTCCCATTTTTTTTCCTCATTCCATTCCAAAAGAACAACTTTCCAATTCTATATTAAAATAGAACCTTGTGATTAGAGCTAAGGTGACAATTTTTTGAAGGTAAAGTCAAATTTTCATGAAGGTGAAAATGCCTGACTCAGGACTTCAGAGCTTCTGTTAGGAAATAAAGTCATGGGAGAGTTATTAAGTTGAAGGGAAACATAATGTGGAGTGGTTTAATATTGTAAAACTGTGCAAAGGGATTACTACATTTAGAAAATGGCGACAGGGAGAACAGTTAAAATATTATTTCAAAACTCAATTATTAGCTGTATCCAAAGCCAGATGATTAGATCTATAGAATGAAGTATGAAAGTATATTCTGAGATATCAGCTCTTCCTAGGAAGAAACTATGTCCTCAGGATTTCCACTGGCAAATTCTAGCTATTTACATAATAACAGTCACAGAAAAGAATGGCATCTGGGCACAGTCAAGAGTTTCTCTCCATATGCCAGCAGACTTAAGTTCTACTAGAGTTCTTCACTGTCTTCATGACATAGCATACTGTTTTGCAGAGAACTCCAACAACGTGTAAGGGGGTGGTCCAGGATTCATTCATTCTGGGAAGTGCATCCCCTCCATAATCTCTGTTCCACTTTGCTTTTCACCTGGAAGCATTTTTCCTGTTGTTTATCTTCTACTGGGTTTAGGCTTCAAAGTAATACACCCTGCTCTCTGTTAGTCTTTTCATTTACCATTTTCCTCTAGGGAAGCTGGGTAAGTTATGCAAATTATCTTGGTGACTTTTGAAAGATATTCAAAACAAAAAGGCTTGGGAAATTATTTCCCAATGGTTGGCCACCAGAATCTGAACTTAAAAAGAGATAATTCTACCTCAGGGTAAAAATTTGCATCTTCCCAATGTTATTTTGTATTATAGGTATTTTTGCTCCATATCTACAGTTGTCTCACTTGGTGAGGAGAGCATTTGCCTGAAGCTGCGATTTTGTCAGTTCTTCTAGTACACTTTCTGGTCTGCCTCATGTCCACATGAGACTGGTTGATCATTTGGAGATGATTATAACGTGCCTGAACTTTTTTCTAAATGATTAGCATGCTCCCATCATACCTTTCCCATCCTATGGATCTTGAACTACTGTACCACTTATCAAATCTTACTCCTTGTTTCCATTGTTGATATTATTTCCTTATTCCTATTCCCTTCAACCTGACCTCCCTGATACTCCATTTACCATGTGTCTATGCATTTCACTTTACTCTTGAAAGCCTGCTTCATGCATTGAAGGCTTGCTTTTATCTTAAATCTTTTCCTATCTTCTTGTATTCCTTGAGATCTGGTCCTCTCCTGATGATACTGTCCTTTCCAGAATTAGTTGAACTTTCACTGATTTCACTGGTAAAAGTGAGAGAAAGAGTGGCTCCCAATAGCCACATCTACACTTTGCCACCATAGTTCAGTAATTTTCTTTCTCCAAGTTTCTTTCAATCCATATTTATTATTCAATCAAGTTCTGGCATCTGTCATTTAGCACATTCTCCTTCCTTCTTCCATGCATTCAATGCCTGGTCTTCAGTCTTTTTCTTCTCATTCTAGACAACTTAAATATGCATAATAATACTCATCCTAATTTCTCAATGCCTCAATTTACTCATTTTCAATAATCTGCCCCTTCATCATCCACATATTCCACATATATGTTCATGAACTATGAAATTCTTTTACCTGATCATAATCTTTTGTTTTTTATCTTTTCCCTCCTTACAAAATCTTATTATTTTTCCTTACCATGACCTCTAATACCGTCACCCTTCAATTCTTTTCCAGGTCATTTTCTCTGAATTGACTACCCTTTTTTCTTCTCTCTTCCTTATCTTGACCCCTTGGTTATTCAGGATACCTCTATACCATCCTCTTATTCAAAATTCCTAATCCCCTTATTCTATAGGTAATCTTGCCTTTTCAATGTCCAACCTTGGATTACTCCCACCATTCTTTTACCTTTCCTTTTAAACCATATTCTTTAATTAAGCTGGGGAACACTTATAAAACCATGATAACAGAGTCTTCCACAAATTTCTGTTACATAATCTCAACTTGGTCTTCACTCAGGCAAAACAATAATTTTTATATTTCCCTAAATAATTCACCATACTGCTTAACATAATGGCGCAAGTGATCCCATTCCATCCCATTGTCTCTAGCAGATTTTCTTCTCTATTATCTTCACTATCTCACTGTATCATTAATGTCTTCTTGTCTAATGATTTGCTTCCACTTGCTTACAAAAATATCCATGTCTCCCCTCTCTTTAAAAACTCATTCGATGGATTTACTCTAATATTTGTCACCCAATATCTCTTTTCCCTTTAAAGGCTAAACTGCTTGAGAAGTCTACTTTCTTTGTTTTCACTTTCTTCTTAATTGAAATCTGGCTAGTAAGTGTCTGAGACTGGATTTGAACTCATGAAAATAATTCTTCCTTATTCCAATTCCAGTGGTCTTTTCACTGTACCACCTAATTGCCTTCTAAACTTTGTATACCCTCTCTATTTGATTATGGTACTTTGTCTACAGAACACAAATAGTAAATATCTATAAAATTGAATTGGTATATTGATTAGATATATGGCACTAGAGAAGGGGAAGAGCCTGGGTGACTAGAAGAGTGATGATACCGTTAATTGGAAAAAAATTACTTAGGAGGCAAAGCCAGTTTTGAAAGACAGATGATAAGTTCAGTTTTCAACATGTTTGCTTCGAGGTGTTGGTGGAATATGCAGATGGAGGTATCTAATTGGCAATTATAAAAGATAAACATTTGAGTCATTTAATTAGAGTGATAGAAGTATTATAGGAGACACAGTGTGGAAAAGACAGTTAGTCAGAACTTGGCTGCGTTTTTTCAACTACACCTGCATACATGGAGAGGAATTCAGAGAGATATATGCCAGCAGAAGGAGGCATCCCAATAATGTAGCTGTCACTTAAGAGATGCTTAAGAGATGCAGCTGAATTTTTCGAATCTTCTTCTTCAGATGAAATTCAGGCATTTCTATCCTAATTAGAGATTGCAAGAAGTTACAGAGAGGTTGCCTTGAAAGCAGAAAAACTCAGGCTGCAGTGGTCCAGGTATCTATTTCAATTAGATTACAGAAAAGGCAAAATGAGATTTCTCAATTAGAAAGTTCACTGTTGCAATGTAATTGGATCCAGTTCTTATTACATCCAAAATTATTCTTTGGGAAAAAAAAGGGCAACACATAAGAAGAGAATCACTCACTAGCCAAAAACATTAACTATCCAAGATGACATTTCCAGAGTTCCAAATAACTAAGGTGTTGCCATATTGACTCTCACTAGTTTACTGTACATTTGGTCTAGCTGTAATGTGTCAGAGACACATTTGCCAAGGTGTTTTTGCTGTCAAGCTGCCTGAACATATGCAAACTCTCCCACTAATGACAGAATTACAGTTTTTGCTCATAAATACCAGTCTGCCATCTTACAATGAATGTCAATCCTCCTCCTTTCCAGTGACCACTGGACTAATGGGGGAAAGAACTCAGCTGGTAGAACCAGTAATGTGTGCTGGGATTCGTCTTCTCCAAGCCAAAGGGGTGGAGGCACAGGTCATGCCATTTTACCCAGGGTGACATTTTGCTCACATCTGCACCTTTGTTGCCAGACATTTCAAAATGTGAAAATGGTGAACTTTACACTCACTGGAGGTCACTCCTCTGCCCTGTGAGCCACGATAGGATTTCCTTCAGTGCTTGGCAATCTCCTGGGCCCAGGATGTTTTCCCTTTCCCATTGGCAATTCTCCGGCCTGAGTCACACTGACCTCTCTCTACCCTGTAGCAAGGGGGAGGGCCTGGTGTGGCTGCTGAAGCTCTTGCTGTGGATTGTGGGGAGGAATGGTACCATCCTTCAAGGATGGGGTGGGGGGAGTCTACAGCTTCACCATCAAGCATCTACCCATCCTAGGATCAAAGAGGTCCTGGACCTGGTGCTAGAGTCCAGTGACCAACTAATGGCTTTCTTTCCTTGTCTCTCTGGCCCTTTGTTTCTTTGCTTCAAAAGCATTGCAAAACAGTCCCTCTTGTGCACATCCTGGAACAGCTGGTGGGCTCCTCGAGCTAGCCAGGGACTGCTCTAAGCATGCATTTTCTGGCTTGGGAGAGTTAAGATCCTATCACGTGCTTTTATTCTTCATTCTATAGACCTAATCGTCAAGCTCCACAAAATCACACTATAGTTTTTGTCATGTGAAGCACTTGGCTCCCTAGCTAGGCCTGTAAGCAGAGGCTGTTGTGGGATTCAGCCAGATCGCCAGCTGTTCCAACTATGCTGTCAGGCCTCCATGGCTTAAATAAATACTTTTTTTCTTTCTTTCTTTCTTTCCTTTTTTTTAAAAAAAGATGACAAATAAGGTTAGCTAATTCACTAAGCTTATTTGTCTCTTTATTTATCCCATCTGTTTAAAGGAGAAAAGGGAAATGTGCTAGTGCATTTAACTGCAGTCATTCTGTCCTTTGAAAATGATTCCTACTGCTCTCCTCTGAAGTTTACTCTCCATCTTATATGTTTGTATGTGTAGGAGTGTGCACGTGTGTGTATATGTAGATGTTCATGTGCATTTATGAGCTAGCATGTGTGTGTGTGCTTGTAAGAAAGAAGTAGGGAAGCAGAAATTTCCCCAAAAAGCAGCTTGCAGAGAACAGTCTTTGAAGCATTTCAGAACCACAGCTGCCAGCAGAAGGCTTGGCCCCTGTAAGTTGTGTCACTAAGATGGCCAGAATCCTCAGTGGCTCCCCCCTCCCAGCTGGTCCCAGGAACATGGATTCCCCTGGCTTTTCTGGGATAGCTTCAGACATTGGTGGGGGACACACAATCATTGTGAAACATAGGTAATTCCAAACTTGAAGTTTCAGAGAGAATGTCACAGAAAATGTGACATGTGTTTGGAAAAATTTGCCTTATTATTGCAAGTAAAGCTAGCTCCATTTTGGGGCAGAGAGGGTATTGTTGATGAATTGTCACATAAAAAGAGAAAAAAAGACATGGGATCATAGATTTAAAGGGAATTAGGATCCATCTTACAGATGAGAAAATTGATCTAGAAAGTTATTTACTATGATCTTGGCATTAGCCTCCTTGTCTATAAAATGATGGGGTTGGACTAGATGCTTTCTGAACCTTCTTCCAGTTCTACACCCACGAATCTATGACTTATCAGCTCTCCAAAATGTGTGTGTGTGTATGTATATACATATATATATATATATATGTATGTATATATATATATATTTCTGCTATAATGCAGCATACTTATTCCCTCCAATCACTCATCTACAAAATTGTGCAATAAAAACTATAGAGCTTCTGGAGGAAATGGATTCAAGGATATAATGCTAAAAATAACTTCCTCAGTGATACATAAAAATATAGGAACCAAATAAAAACTGGTGCACTATTTTATATGTCAAATGATTAATAATGCATAAATTCTATAATAAATATTGTCAGTGTCCTAAGTCTCATTGTGCTACTTAGCTTATAACTCAGTTCCCAAAGGTCTAGGCTGGTCCCTAACTCTAAACTACAACCATTGTGGAAAGTAGGGGAGAGGGTGAGTAGTCCACAGTCCTCTGCCCACAGCATTTACGGTATTAACAAATATACAATAAATAGGGCACTTTACCCTAACTAAGACCTGAATTTGCTTGTGGATGTGGGCATTGGAAGAATTGCAGCTTGTGAGTTACTGTGAAGTTTTCTGTGTTTTCTCACTATTTCTTAGGGAAGAAATGTATAAACAAACTCATAATAAATATTATGCTCAAAATATTCCCTACTATATCAATCACATTGGAATAATTTGAGTTTCCAAATAAAGTATAGCCGAATTTACTGTAGTCTTTGACATGGAATTCCAAATCTGAGTCTTGCCACAACCCTGTGGAGCAGAAATGTTATTTCTTCTTACGCTCATTTTATCAATGAAGGAAGCCTTCAGAAATTGAGAAATGAGAAGAAGTTATCTAAGATCACACTAGCTATATCATACTTCATTTTGGAACCTAGGACTTCCTGATTATCTGCTGTGTCCTATTGGGTTCCTTAATCAAGAAGGAAGTAGGAAAGTTAAGATAGACATCATAGAGTACATAAGATATGTCTAGAAGGAAGGATAGGATTTGCATAAGTGGAGAGGAAGCAGGAGAAATTTCTGTCAGGGGGAGAGAAAACAATATGAACAAAACTATATGGGGGCATGAATGAGCATGGTACATTCAAAGGATAGGATAATTGCAATAATCATTTTATTAGGGAAGTAGTGATTAGATTGCTTGAGCATACTAATATTTTAGAGCACCTTGAAAATCAAGCTGAGAAGTATGGGGACTTCTCCTGTGGGCACTGACTTATTTATTGTTTCTAGTGGTTTTGTTTGAAAGTATGGGAGTGATGTATTGAAAGTAATGTTTTAGTAAGAGTTATCTGATGTTGAAATAAAGGATAGATTAGAGGAAGGAACACTTATTAAGAGACAATTGTGATCCAAGATAATTCCAAAGGACATATGATGAAAAATGCTATCTACCTCCAAAGAAAGATGGAGTCTAAATGCAGATTGAAGCATATTTTTTTAGACTTTTCAAATTTTTTTCTTTTCTTTGGCCTGTGTGTTCTTTTACAATGTGGTTAGTATGGAAATGTTTTGAATCACTGCACATGTATAATCTATATCAAATTTCTTGCCTTCTCAAGGAGGAAAGATGGGAGGGAAAAATAAAACGAATATGGAAGTCAAATTTTGAAAATGTTTAAAAATTTTACATGTAATTGAGAAAATAAAAATTATATATGAAAAAATATTTTTAAAAAGACTACTATAAAAATTCAGGCTTTATATATCGAAAGTCTAGAGTTGGATATTAGCAGTGGCATTGGGGGGAGAGAACAAATGGGAAAGACAGTATGAAGTATAGACAGAGTTTTCAAAAGACAACTGGGCCTTTTATCTAGGATGCTGACATATAAGTGGGGCTACCCCATTCTTCCACTTCTTTATCTGGGAATTCCAGTCTCTCCATCTAACCTCGTTTTCTCACTAAATCCTAACTTCAAGTATAGTGCCCAACAAAATCAAAAATTTCAATCAGTTTCAACTTGGTACTATCCAAGAGGAAAGATCAGGAGCTGTGCTTGCCCCAGGCTTACCCTATTAACTATAGATGGTGTTCTCAGTTGCATTGTTCTGTGGTTTCTGCCTTCACAATATCTCTTCTGCCTCTTATCACTTCACACCTAGCAATAGCCAAATGGTGGGTTTTTCTGCTTTAAATCTTTCTCCATTCCAGTATATTTCCTAATTAATAATCTCCTGTAAATCTTTATAGTCTCCAAAATAAAATCTAAAATTTTCAGTTTGCCTTTTAAAGCCTTTTAAGAACTGTCCTCTTCCTTCTTTTCCAATCTTCTTACTTTTCATTTGTGATGCAGTATTACTAGCTGCATTTCAAGTAAAATATTCCATCTCCTGATTCCAGTCATTTTCACTGCTTGTCCTCCATTCCTGTAATGCTCTCATTCCTTCTCTCTGCTTCTTACCTTTCCAGATTTCCTTCAAATCTTATCTAAAATTCTAATTTCTACAAAAAGCCTTTCCACCCTTTTCCTTTGTTGATTATCTATGACTTCACTTGTATATATGTAGTTTGTACATAGTAATTTGCATGTCATCTTCTTTTTAGACTGTAAGACCCTTAAGAGCAGGATTTTATTTTTCATTGTATCCCAATTGCTCAGCATGGTTCCTGGCACATAATAGATCCTTAAATGGTTGTTGACTGAGTGAGACTGACTGTTCATCCTACTGAGGGAGTGTGTTGGAGGAGGGCCAAACTCTCTATTTTTTTTTCAGACTGAACAAACTACTGATTCCCAGCTCTGTCTTATTTTGGGTGACTATGTTAACACATGGAGCAGCAGGTAGAGTAGTAGATAGAATACCAAGCTTGGAGTCAGGAAGATGCATCTTTTGAGTTCAAATATGATCCTAGATGCTTCCTAGCTGTGTGACCCTGGGCACATCACTTAACTCTGTCCCACTTTTCTCATTTGTAAAATGATCTGGGGAAGGAAATGGCAAACCACTCCAGTATGTTTACCAAGAAAACCTCAAATGGAGTCATGAAAAATTGGACACAACAGAATAACAACAAAATTGTAACCCACTAAAGTTTAGAAGATGTAGTTAGTGTACATTTACCCAATGAAACTCAGCTCTAAGCTCCCTTCTCTTATTTGACCTTGCTTTATGAACTGTAGTCATATGCCTTTAGCATAATGTAGTTGACTATCTATTAGAATAAATAAACAGTAGATGTTGTAGTTAACATAAATTTTTTAAAATAAGATATTATAAAATACAATTTCTAACACATACTTGAGCCTCTTCCAGTCCCAGATTGGACTCACACAATTCTTAGTCTGCTCTGTGTATATATATATATCCAATTTAGGCTCATTGCCCTCTTTTCCCCTAGTTTCTTCTCCTCTGAATAGGAAAAAAGATGGAAAAAATAATGTGTTTGCAACTGATATTCAATTCATACTCAGGAGGTCTGAACATCAGTCAAAAACTGAATTACTTTGGACTCAGGACTCAAAAGAAAAGACACTAATTTAGTTTCTATAACAGAATGGAATTCTGAAAGGTCTCTTTCCATTGCTATCCCTTTTCACACTCTCATTACCCCCAATTTAGCCCTACCTAGTTATCCTTTCTTGTTCTACCTACCTTTTCCACCGCTCTTTGGAACCTTTATTTTTTTTTAACCAAACTCCTTTTCTTTCCACAACTTAGAAGATCAGCAGAAAAAGTTTGAAATACTGCATGGGAGTCCAGTGTGCAGTCCTGGTGCAGGCCATGCCATTGCAGGTCAGGCTCCAGCCCCAATCCTAACCCCATGCCAGTAAAGCAGGAACAAATCTAGAGACCTCTGAATCAGTGGCAGTACTAGTGGCTTCCAGCCTAGAGACATCAAAGACATCTTGCAAAGTCAGCAAAAAAGGTTTGTCAGAAGCGTGACAGGGCCTTGGGAAATCAGTAAACCAAATATGGGTGTGAGCAATGGCAGCAGGTAACAGCTTCTAGAGGTCTCAGTTCATAGGAGCCTTACTTTAACAAAGAGTTAAAAGTCAAATAATAGGCTAGGAAAATGAGTAGACAACAGAAATGGTTTCACACCATAAGAATGGTCAGATCAAGGAAGATTAAAACACACACTCAGAAGAAGATGACCATGTCAAAGCTCCTACATACATCCAAGAAAAATAAGTATTTGGGCTCATTCCATGGAAGAGCTTAAAAGGGATTTTGAGGGGGCGGAGCCAAGATGGCGGAGAAGAAACACACGACTCAGTGAACGTCCTCACTCCCTCACAACCAATTAGATAAATTAAGTCTCAAAATTAGCTCAGGACTGATAGATACCACAAGGACTGGAAGCACGACTTACCAGCTGAAGAGAATCTGGAGTTTCAACAGGAAAGGTCAGTTCTCAGGGGAGGAATAAGAGAGACCAGCACAGACGGTGGGGTAGGGGCACACTGCGCCCATTGCGCTGGGAAGGGCTCTGGGATCAGAGAAGCCACTGAGGTAAAGGAATCTGGCACAGGCTGTTAGCTCTTCTCTGCTAATTATTTAGCAGTTCAGAAGAGAAAGCCAAAATATTTTAAAACTCAGATTAGATTTTCCCCGATCCTGGGGGGTGACTCAGCGGATCTCTTGGCACCAGGGGGTGTGGCCTCAGCTACCACCTGAGAATAGTTAAGAGACTGACAAGTGGGTGGATACGGCCCAAGGCAACACACACTGCCTAGCTTAGCTGGAGGGAGTGGAACTCAGCTCCAGGAAGTCCCAGAGAAGCGGAACCTTTGAACTAGGGACCGCGGTTTCTGGCAGACACTTCCAGTTTGAGCACAGGGGCTTCTCACGTCACCTGCTGCAGACATCCACTCCCCACCCGGACACATAGGCTGGGCTTCCTGCAGTCTTCACTATTCTACGCCCTCCAAGCACAGTAGTGCTAATCACCTCTGAGGCACTTCCAGGGAGGGGGTGGGGAACTCTCTCCCAGAGCTCTCTCTTAGCTCCGGCGCAGGGGCCGCTGCATCCATCCCGTCTGGGAGGAAGCTGGTAAAGAAGTAAATAATTTCCTACCCCAGGGACAGACCCCAAAAGATTTTTTAAGTATGAGCAAAAAAGCTAGAAAAACTATAGATTCCTTCTATACAGAGAAAGAGCGGGTATCCAACCCCGAGGAAGTTAACAGCAGAGAGACAGCAGATAACAACCTAAAGGGGAACGATTCCTGCCCCCCATCACATAACTCTCTCCTAGAAGAAGCTCTTAAAAAATTGAGGGAGATCGAAGAAAAATGGGGAAAAGAAAGGGAAGTTATGATAGAGAATAACAACGTCCTGAAATTGGAGTTGGAAAAAATAAAGAATTCACAGGAGATGCAGGGAAACAAAATTAGTGAATTAGAAAAGGTTAAAAAAACACAGGAAAGTAGGATTTCTGAATTGGAAAAGATAAAAAAGTCTCAAGAAAATAGAATTTCTGAATTGGAAAAAGAAAATAATTCTCAAAAAAAAAAAATTAGGGAAATGGAAAAAAATTCAATAGAGCAAAATAATTCATTTAAAAACGAAATTGGGCATTTACAAAAAGAACTAAAAACTGTGAAAGAAGAAAATAACTCCTTAAAAGTCAGGATGGAACAAATAGAAATGAATGATTCACAGAGAACCCAAGAATCAGTCAAACAAAACAAAAAAAATGAGAAGCTGGAGAACAACGTCAAATACTTACTGGGAAAATCTATAGACCTGGAAAATAGATCTAGGAGAGATAATCTGCGGATTATTGGACTTCCAGAAAACTATGACCAAAAAAAGAGCCTAGATTCTATTTTACAGGAAATTATCAAAGAGAACTGTCCAGAGATAATAGAAACAGAAGGGAAAGTAGATGTGGAAAGAATTCATCGAACTCCTTCTGAAATAGACCCTAAAAAAAGAACACCACGGAATATTGTGGCTAAGCTGCAGAATTACCACACAAAGGAGAAAATCCTGCAAGCAGCTAGAAAAAAACAATTTAAATACCAAGGTGCCACAATAAGGGTCACCCAAGATCTGGCTGCCTCCACATTAAAAGATAGAAGGGCCTGGAACCTGATATTCCGTAAGGCAAAAGATCAAGGACTGCAACCAAGAATGAACTACCCAGCTAAGTTTAGCATCTTTTTCCATGGAAGAAGATGGTCATTCAATGAAACAGAGGAATTCTATATGTTTCTAAGAAAAAAACCAGACTTAAACAAAAAATTTGATCTACATCCACAAGACTGAAGAGAAACAGAAAAAGGTACACAGAACCCTTGAGAACTGTAACTCTGTTGTGGGTATATAAAAAATACTCAAGGATAATTTGATTTTACTAATATAAAAGAAAAAAGGGGGGTGTAGTAAAGGGAAGGAGGTCGGTTCAGAAAAAGGGGAAGGAGTGATAAAAAGAGGGAAACTACATCCCAGGAAGAGACATAGAAAATACACCATATCTGAGGGAACTTAGTGAGGGGGAGAATCATTGTGTGAATCTTACTCTCATCAGAAGAGGCTCAAAGAGTAAATAATTAACATATTTGTTTTTTAAAGAATTTTCTCTCACCTCATTAAAAGGGGGGAGAGGAAAAGGGAAAAGGAAAAGGAGAATAAGTGAAGGGACTTGGAGGGAGGGGGGAGGGATCCTAAAAAAAAAAAAAAAAAAAAGAGGGAGGGTTGCGCGTCACAAGGGGGGTCTGTAAATTAAATATCGGGGAGGGGGATCAGGGGGGTCAAGGGAAAAAAGCATAATCTGGGGATAATACGATGGCAGGAAATACAGAATTAGTAATTTTAACTGTAAATGTAAATGGGATGAACGATCCCATCAAACGGAGACGGATAGTAGATTGGATCAAAAAGCAGAACCCTACAATATGTTGTCTACAGGAAACACACTTAAAGCAGGGAGATACATACAGAGTAAAGGTAAAAGGTTGGAACAGAGCCTATTATGCTTCAGGTAAAGCCAAAAAAGCAGGGGTAGCTATCCTTATCTCAGATCAAGCAAAAGCAGAAGTAGATCTCGTTAAAAAAGATAAGGAAGGAAACTATATCCTGCTGAAAGGTAGCATAAATAATGAAGCCAAATCAATACTAAACATATATGCACCAAGTGGTATAGCATCTAACTTTCTAAAGGAAAAGTTAAGAGAACTGCAAGAAGAAATAGACAGTAAAACTATAATAGTGGGAGATCTCAACCTTGCACTCTCAGATTTAGACAAATCAAACCACAAAACAAACAAGAAAGAAATTAAAAAAGTAAATAGAACATTAGAAAAACTAGGTATGATAGACCTTTGGAGAAAACTGAATGGCAATAGGAAGGAATATACTTTCTTCTCAGCAGTTCATGGATCCTATACAAAAATTGACCATATACTAGGACATAAAGATCTCAAAATTAAATGTAGGAAGGCAGAAATAATAAATGCCTTCTTCTCAGATCACAATGCAATAAAAGCTACATTCAGTAAAAAGTTAGGGGTAAATAGACCAAAAAGTAATTGGAAACTGAATAATCTCATCTTAAAGAATGACTGGGTGAAAGAGCAAATTATAGAAACAATTAACAATTTCACCCAAGATAATGATAATGATGAGACATCATATCAAAATCTTTGGGATGCAGCTAAAGCGGTAATAAGGGGAAATTTTATATCTTTAGAGGCTTATTTGAAGAAAATTGAGAAAGAGAAGATTAACGAATTGGGCTTACAACTTAAAAGGCTAGAAAAAGACCAAATTATAAACCCCCAACCAAAAATTAAACTCGAAATACAAAAATTAAAAGGAGAAATCAATAAAATTGAAAGTAAAAAAACTATTGAATTAATAAATAAAACCAAGAGTTGGTTTTATGAAAAAGCCAATAAAATAGATAAACCTTTGGTAAATTTGATCAAAAAAAAGAAAGAGGAAAATCAAATTGATAGTCTTACAAATGAAAAGGGGGATCTTTCCACCAATGAAGAGGAAATTAGAGAAATAATAAGGAGTTACTTTGCCCAACTTTATGCCAATAAATTTGATAACTTAAGTGAAATGGATGACTTCCTCCAAAAATATAGGCTCCCTAGATTAACAGAGGAGGAGATAAATTGCTTAAATAGTCCCATTTCAGAAAAAGAAATAGAACAAGCTATTAATCAACTCCCCAGGAAAAAATCCCCAGGGCCAGATGGATTCACATGTGAATTCTACCAAACATTTAAAGAACAATTAGCCCCAATGTTATATAAATTATTTGAAAAAATAGGGGATGAAGGAGTCCTACCAAATTCCTTTTATGACACAGACATGGTACTGATACCTAAACCTGGTAGATCGAAAAATGAGAAAGAAAATTATAGACCAATCTCCTTAATGAATATTGATGCTAAAATCTTAAATAAGATATTAGCAAAAAGACTTCCAAGATAATACACTATGATCAAGTAGGATTTATTCCAGGAATGCAGGGCTGGTTTAATATTAGGAAAACTATTAATATAATCGACCATATTAATAATCAAATTAATAAGAACCATATGATCATCTCAATAGATGCAGAAAAAGCATTTGACAAAATCCAACATCCATTCCTACTAAAAACTCTTGAGAGTATAGGAATAAATGGATTATTCCTTAGAATAATCAGGAGTATATATTTAAGACCGTCAGTAAGCATAATATGCAATAGAAATAAACTGCAACCTTTCCCAGTAAGATCAGGAGTGAAACAAGGTTGCCCACTATCACCATTACTATTCAATATAGTACTAGAAACGCTAGCCTCGGCAATAAGAGCCGAGAAAGAGATTCAAGGAATTAGAGTAGGAAATGAGGAAATTAAACTATCACTTTTTGCAGATGACATGATGGTATACTTAGAGAACCCCAAAGACTCTGCTAAAAAGCTACTAGAAATAATTCAAAATTTCAGCAAAGTGGCAGGATACAAAATAAATCCACATAAATCCTCGGCATTTTTATATATCACTAACAAAATGCAACAGCAAGAGATACAAAGAGAAATTCCATTCCAAACAAATGTTGAGAGTATAAAATATTTGGGAATCCATCTACCAAAGAAAAGTCAGGAATTATATGAGAAAAATTACAAAACACTTGCCACAAAAATAAAATCAGATTTAAATAATTGGAAAGACATTCAGTGCTCTTGGATAGGCCGAGCGAATATAATAAAGATGACAATACTCCCCAAACTAATCTATTTATTTAGTGCTATACCAATCAGACTCCCAAGAAACTATTTTAATGACCTAGAAAAAATAACAACAAAATTCATATGGAAGAATAAAAGGTCAAGAATTGCAAGGGAACTAATGAAAAAAAACTCAGAGGAAGGTGGTCTAAGTGTACCTGATCTAAAGCTATATTATATAGCAGCAGTCACCAAAACCATTTGGTATTGGCTACGAAATAGACCAGTAGATCAGTGGAACAGATTAGATACAAAAGACAAAAAAGGGTACATCTATAGCAATCTAATCTTTGACAAACCCAAAGATTCCAACATTAGGGATAAAAATTCATTATTCGGAAAAAACTGTTGGGAAAACTGGAAATTAGTATGGCAGAAATTAGATATGGATCCACACTTAACACCATATACCAAGATAAGATCAAAATGGGTCCATGATTTAGGCATAAAGAGGGAGATAATAAATAGATTAGAGGAACAGAGGATAATCTACCTCTCAGACTTGTGGAGGAGGAAGGAATTTATGACCAGAGGAGAACTAGAGATCATTATTGATCACAAAATAGAAGATTTTGATTACATCAAACTAAAAAGTTTCTGTACAAATAATACTAATGCAAACAAGATTAGAAGGGAAGTAACAAATTGGGAAAATATCTTTAAAAACAAAGGTTCTGACAAAGGTCTCATTTCCAAAATATATAGAGAACTGACCATAATTTATAAGAAACCGAACCATTCTCCAATTGATAAATGGTCAAAGGATATGAACAGACAATTCTCAGAGGAAGAAATTGAAACTATATCCACTCACATGAAAGAGTGTTCCAAATCACTACTGATCAGAGAAATGCAAATTAAGACCACTCTGAGATACCACTACACACCTGTCAGATTGGCTAAGATGACAGGAACAAATAATGACAAATGTTGGAGGGGATGTGGGGAAATTGGGACACTAATACATTGCTGGTGGAGTTGTGAAAGAATCCAGCCATTCTGGAGAGCAATCTGGAATTATGCCCAAAAAGTTATCAAACTGTGCATACCCTTTGACCCAGCAGCGCTACTACTGGGATTATATCCCAAAGAAATACTAAAGAGCAGAAAGAGACATATATGTGCCAAAATGTTTGTGGCAGCTCTTTTTGTTGTAGCTAGAAACTGGAAGATGAATGGATGTCCATCAGTTGGAGAATGGTTGGGTAAATTGTGGTATATGAAAGTTATGGAATATTATTGCTCGGTAAGAAATGACCAGCAGGAGGAATACAGAGAGGGTTGGAGAGACTTAAATCAACTGATGCTGAGTGAAATGAGCAGAACCAGAAGATCACTGTATACTTCAACAACAATACTGTATGAGGATGTATTCTGATGCAAGTGGAAATCTTCAACATAAAGAAGATCCAACTCACTTCCAGTTGATCAATGATGGACAGAGGTAGATACACCCAGAGAAGAAACACTGGGAGGGGAATGTAAATTGTTAGCACTAATATCTGTCTGCCCAGGTTGCATATACCTTCGGATTCTAATGTTTATTGTGCAACAAGAAAATGATATTCACACACATGTATTGTACTTAGACTATATTGTAACACATGAAAATGTATGGTATTGCCTGTCGTCGGGGGGAGGGAATAGAGGGAGGGGGGGTAATTTGGAAAAATGAATACAAGGGATAATATTATAAAATATATATATATATATAATAAAAAAAGGGGGATTTTGAAAATCAAATAAAAGAGATAAAGGAAAAATTAGGAAGAGAATTAAGAGTGATATGAAAAGAAATATAAAAAGCTAATCAGAACAATGCCTTAAAAAGCAAAATTGGTCAAATAGGAAAGGGAGTACGAAAGCTCACTGAGGAAAATTAGGAAATTCTTTAAAAATTAGAATTGAGCAAATAGAAGCTAAACACTTCATGAGAAATCAAGATACAATAAAGCAAAACAAAAAAAAAACTGAAAAAATAGAAAAACTGTAAAATACCCATACAAAAAAATTGACAAACCTGAAAAATAGATCTAGAAGAGATCATTTTAAAAATTATTGGTCTACCTGACTGTAATGTTAAAAAAAAATAACCTGGACATCATCTTTCAAGAAATTATCAAGGAAAACTATCCTGATATTCTAGAACCAGAAAGTAAAATAGAAATTGAAAGAATCCACTTATCATTTTTTGAAAGAGATACCAAAATAAAAACTCCTAAGAATATTAAAGTCAAATTCTGGAAAACTGAAACTCAGTTCAAGGAGAAAATATTGCAAGCACCCAGGAAGAAACATTTCAAATATAGTGGACCCATAGTCAAGATAAGACAAATGAGTTAGTAGCTTCTACATTAAAATATTAGAGGGCTTATAATTTGATTATCTGGACAGCACTGGAGTTAGGATTACAACCAAGAATCTCCTACCTAGCAAACTGGGTATAATCCTTCAGGGGGGAAAAGTGGATATTCAATGAAGTAGGGGATTTTCAAGCATTCATGATGAAAAGACCAGAGCTGAATGAAAAATCTGATTTTCAAATATAGGCCTCATGATATCATAAAACGCTTAATAATGTTTTTTTTTACCATTCCTAAATGGGAGGATGATACTTGTAAACTCAGAACTTTCTCATTATTATGGCAATTAGAAGGAGTGTATGTAGACAAAGGGCATAAATGGGAGTTCGATATGAATGGATATTATATTAAAAAGAATGAAATTTAGGAGTGAGAGAGGAATGCACTGGATGAAAGGGGAAGGAAGAAGTGGAATGGTTTTAATTATCTACCATAAAAAGAGGCAAGAAAATGCTGTTATAGTGGAGATGAAGAAGTGGGGGGGGGGCGCAGAAGTTACACGAATAAACCTTACTTTCATCAGAATTAACTCAAAGAGGAAATAACATACATACCCAATATGGGTATAGAGATCTATCTTACTCTGCAGGAAAATAGGAGGGGAATGGGATTGGGAAGTAGGGAGGGTGATAAAAGAAAGGGAAGGTGAAGGACTGGTCAATGGCAAAACACTTTTGAAGACAGATAAGGTGAAAGGAGAGAGAAAATAGAATAAAGGAAGAGAAATATAATTAGAAAGAACAATTTTTTAAAAAATTTTGAAATAAGTTTCTTTGAAAAGGCCTCATTTCTCAAACATAGAGGGAACTGAGGCAAATTTATAAAACGTAAGAGCCTTGCCCCAGTTGATAAGCATTTAAAAGATATAATATAATCCAAAGGAGTACAAATTCATACATATGAGTTGACCTAATTTATCACTATTAGGCATGAATACCAAAAGAGTTATTTTTAAGAAGAAAAAGGACCTATAAATAAAAAAAATTCATATAAGCTCTCTTTTCAGGGTAAAAATTGGAAATTGAGGAGATGCCCATTAATTGGAGAATGGCTGAATAAATTGTGGTATGTGATTATGACAGAATATTGCCATTCTAATGGAAATGCTACCTCTCAGAAAAAGCTGAAAATCCTCCAGAACTCAAGAAAAGTGAAATGTATTGTATACAAAGTAATAACAACGTTCTGGGATGACCAGTTGTAAATGACTGCTATTCTCAGTAGTACAATGATCCATGGATATTCTGAAGGATTTATGATGAAAAATCCTATTCATATCCAGAGAAGGAACTAATTGTGTCTGAATGCAGAATGAAGTACACTCTGTGTGTGTGTGTGAGTGTGTGTGTGTGTGTGTGTGTGTGTCTTTTCCTCTTTCTTACTTTATTTTTCTTAAGGATTTTATTGTTGTTGTTGTTGTTAGAGCAAGAGATCTATGTTTTCTTTCACAACATAACTTTTATGGAAATGTTTTACATAATTTCACATGCGTATTTTTAATGGGGCTAGGAGTGGGAATAAAAAAGAGAATCTGAAACTCAAAATTAAAAAAAAAACAATGTAACAAAATTGTTTTAAATGTAATTGAGAGGAATACTAAATGAATTTTTTTAAAAATCAAAAATAAAATAAAATGGAAAAATATTAAAAAATCAGTTAGTTGATTCCGAAAGGACTGTAAAACTCTTTGACCCAGCAGTATCACCCATTGGTTCTGTATCCCAAATTGATGATAAAAGAGGGAGAAGGACCCTCTTGTACAAAAATATTTATAGCAGCTTGTTGAGTCAAGGAGTTAGAAATTAAAGGGATGCCCATCAGTTGGGGAATGACTGAATAAGTTATGGTATATGAATGCAATGGAATATTATTGTTCTATAACAAATGATCAGGAGGCTGATTTTTAGGAAACCCTGGAAAGTCATACATGAAGTTAAGTGAGGAGAACATTATACACAGTAATAAAAAGATTATGATATCATCAATTGTGATAGACTTATCTCAGGAATGTGATATTTATTCAAGACAATTCCAATAGACTTGAAAATATCATCCACATCCAAAGAAAAAACTATGGAGACTGAATGCAGATCAAAGTATTATATTTGTTTGTTTGCTTGCTTTTTTTTCTTTCTTGTGATATTTTCCCTTTTAATCTGATTTTTCTTGTACAACATGACAAATACGGAAATATGTTTAAAAGTATTGCGCATGTTCAACCTCTATCAGATTGTTTGCAGTCTTGGGAAGGGAATGGTAAGGGAGGGAGACACAAAGGCTTATTTCAATGAATATCGAAAACTATTTTTTTACATGCATTTAAAAATAAAATTCCATTAAGAAAAAAAATTAATTAGATGATACCTTTTGATTTTTAGTGCCTGAATTTCCCCATATTTCTTTCTATTACTTCCCTTCCATTCTTAAAATAAAAAAAAAACTTTGTTTCTGCTAACTTTGTTTTAGTTGTGTGTGTTGTGTTCTTGAATCTAAGCTTGCTATTTCTTATATCCCTTTCTGTAAGACTGCATCCTTTTTAGTATTAGTCTCATCCATACCTCAGCATCAGCTGCTGCTATCAAAGATTGTTCTATTTTCTAACTTTTCAGCTTTAGGAGCCAATGGGATGTAATTTCATTTAACCAGGAACTGAATAGTCAAGAAAATGATATGGTACACCATTCTCTATCATGATTTTGAAGATACCCTAAGTCCATCTTTATGGGAACTGGCACACTGGTACTCAAGGGATGTTAAATATGAACAATTATAAAACAAATAAGCAGAAAACTATATTTTTAAGTTCATTTAAGATGGCATTATATTTCTAGTTTAACTGTACTCAATTGTAGGAACTTTCTTACGTCAATTAACTTTTCTGTGCTTTTGTTCTTCCTATTATAAAATTATTACCATACTGACCCTTCCCATTATTCATATAATGACTTAGGCTTTTTTAAATTATTAGTTTAAAGTTTTGTTGCTTTTTCTCACTGTCCTATTTCCCAATTCATAGAGTGAATTGTTCATTATGTTAGGATATGACTCATTCTATATCTCTAGTAACTACCTCTCTACCAAGAAAAGGGAGATTTATTACACAAACAAATCTCTGGTGTAAAAATTGGTCAGAGTATTGATCTGAGATGTAATATTATGGTTACCATTGTGTATAATATTTTCTAGATACTGCTTATTTCAATCTGTATCAGTTATTCAAAATATTTCAAGTCTCTCCAAATTTTCTTTATAGTTTCTTAGCAATAACATTATTCTAGTAACGTATTATAATTTGTCCTGCCATTCTGCAATAAATGGGCATCCACTTTGTTTTCATTTTCTTGTTACCAAAATATGTACTGTTATGACTATTTTGGCATATACCAAACCATTCTTTCTTTCTTTTACTTCTTAGGGTTATGTATAACAGTGAAATCTCTAAGCAAAAAACATGAGCAATTTTGTCACTTTTTTATGTAATTCCAAATAATTTTCCTGCATGATTGAATCAATTTATGGTATTTTATGTTGAACTACTACTGCATTTCTGGTATTATGAAAAGCTAGTTATAATGAATAATTTTTTCAAATGCACAAACATTTTCACATGCTATGGCCTGGCAACATCTTTAAGAATTTCTTTTTTCATTAATTCATTAATCACATATTGATCTATGTTTTTCTTTCTCTGTTTTGTCTCTTCCTGATTTTCTTATCAGGATCATACTTTTCTAGAAAAAGTTTGGTAAGATTTTTTTTCAAGTTTCTGAATAATCTTTGAGGCATAATCTTTAAATATTTGATAAGTCTCATTTGTAAAAGCAAACCAAAAGTGTTTTTTTTAAAATATTGCTTTTCAGAAGCCATTTATAGATTATTCAACTTCAGAGAGCATACTGTTTAGTCTTTATTTCATGTTTTATTAAACACTGTTTTTGTTAATTTATGTAAATAGTCTTCTTTTTTAATAAACATCTATTCTTTTAAAGTTTTCCCTTTGTAGGGATTTCTACATAGGATGTTTTCTGTCAATTTCCATAACTTCTTATATATTTTGATGAAAGTCCTTTTCTTATTCTTATTTTAATAATTTCCTTTTTTCTTTTGCCTTTAAAATTATTTAATTAGACAATGACATTTATTTTTAAAAATTCAAATAACACTTTTTATTATTATCCCAATAATAATCTTTTGCATTCAGGATTATGTATTTCTTCTTAGAATTTCAGAAGTGTTTTTCTATTTGTATGAAAGTTATACATTTGCTCAAATTTAACTTGAAATAAACACACTAATGCGCCATAGTCATCAAGTTAACTATGAAATAGTTCCACCATAAATTTGAGACTATTCTACCATAAACATACAATGGCTTTGGAGTCAGTGGACCTATAGGGTTATAAAGATCAAATGAGTTCATTTTTATCTGGTAATCCAAAAAACCAATGAGATTTTTCTCTTTGGGTTTTCTATTCCTAACACTTAGTGTAACAAGCTGTTCTGCTCTAAGCAGGCCCACTCTCTCATTTTTAATTCTTTTTTGAGACTCTCCATATCTGAAATCTTCTAAACTGGAAACTTCTAGTTTCCCAAATTGGTGTTACTTGTGTGGCAGGTCCAGAAGTCACCTCTCACAAAATTATTGATGCTCTTCCTCTATTTGTAGACTGAAGACCATCTTACTCAAGCTTTGTTCTTGATTAACTAATATATAAAGTACTTTTCAGTTCTTAAAGTGTTATGTCCATGATTGCTGTTGTCATCATCATCATCATCATCATCATCATCATCATCATCATAATGATTATGAGACAGTTAAATAATTGTCTCAAGAGTGATTGTGAAAGTAAAATTACCTATATGTACAAAAATATTCACAGCAGCTCTCTTCTCAGGACAAAAAAAATGGAAATTGAGAGAATGCTCATCAATTGGGGACAATATAATTGTATCTTGGGAAATAATGAAAGGATGCTCTCAGGAAGAAAAACAATCTGGAAAATCCTGCATGATCTCAAGCAAAGTGAAATGTAATATATACAAAGTAATAGCAATGTACTCTGAGTGTGAATGACTTTGCTATTCTCAGTAGTACAGTCATCCATGACTATTTTGAAAGAGTTAGGATGAAAAATCCAATCCATACTCAGAGAAGGAACTGATTGTATATGAATAGAGACTCAAACATTCTTTCTCTCTCTCTCTCTCTCTCTCTCTCTCTCTCTCTCTCTCTCTCTCTCTCTCTCTCTCTTAACTTAATTTTTCTTGACAGCTTTTTTATATTAGGGTGAGAGATCTATGTTTTGTTTTTCACAACTTGACTTTTAATGGAAATGTTTTGCATGATTTCACAAGTGATTTCTTAATTGTGGTTGGGGATAAGGAAAAGAATCTAGAACTCAAAAGTTTTAGAAATAAATATAATTTTTTTTGGTTTGAGTGTAACTAGGGGAATAAACAAACCAAATAAACAAAACAAAACCAAACAAACAAACAAAAAAAAAAGAGTGATTATGATCTACAGAGATTTTTGCCTGAGCCTTTCTTCCTCCACTACCTTCTTCGATTCCCCTGGGTTTCTCAAGTTAGTTTTTGTATGGATTACAAAGTTTTATCAATTATTTTATATTTCTACTTAATCTTCCTATTTTGTGAAAATTTTACATTGTTAAAACTAGAGAAATGGACCAGGATAACATGGGAATTAATTTGTAATTATCAAACAAACATACAAACATTATTTAAAAATACAATTAAAAATTGTTGTTATTCACTGAACTGAGACTCACATCAGTCCTTATCTAGTTAAGCAGTCTTAAATGCATTTGTTCTATCACTGGACACTTGTGTTCAGAGCTTGGCTATCAGTACTTTCATCAACTTCCTGAGATTCATACTTTTTGCAAGATCAGTGAAGTAAAATAAATAAGAGCAGTTATAGCCAGTATAAGCTTTCTATTTCCCTACATCAAACGGTTTGCTTTTTCAATGTCAGGAAATTATTTCCTATGAAGTCTTAGCATCATTTTAATGGATATTTTTCATGCTAGATTTATAAGACAATCTGTTATCTTTTGATCTATACTTTTACAAAAGTCATATAAATGATGCCTTTTCTTTCTTCATATTTGTTTCCTTGGTATTATATGGGAATAAGTTGTTCTCTATAAGTAAATTTTCTCGATCACTGAAAGTGAATCCTTTTAAGGCCCCTCCCCAGGTTTTTCTTTTAAACATTGTGGTGTTTCTATTCATTTCTACAGACATTTATTTGGACGTTTCTGTGTGCAAAGCTCTGTAATGGTGCTGGAAGAGATTTAAAGATAAATAATATTTGTTATTATTTCATTGTAGTTTACAAAACACGTGTGTATGAAGAACAAGGAATTCCAATACACACAGTCACCACTCTCTTATAGAATATTTAACTACCTACCGTGTTTTAGGCATTGTATTAACTACTGAGAATAAAAGACAAAAGTGAAACAGTCCCAGTTCTCAAGAAATTTACATTCCACTGGGAGAGGGAGAAACATCACATGGATACAACCAAACAAATACAAATTATAAACAAAGTAATTTCAAAATGGAGAGTGCTAATACTATGAGAACTAATAAAGTCCTCATGTTGAGCTTTGCTTTGAAAAAAGCAAGAGATTCCAATAGGTGGAAGTGAGAAGGAAGTGTATTCCTGGAGAAAAGAGAAAGAATTGTATTTGGACAACACTTAGCAGAGCTTGCAAAATACAACATAACTATATAATAGGCATTTGGATAATATTGCTATAAGAACTAAAGAAATGTAATTTATGACTAAAGATTGCTCAGTACCCCAGCTCCAATCTGACCATCTCCTCTAGGATATTGTTTCATTGATTATTTAATCTCTTAGATTCATTTTAAGTTGTCCTTGTCTACTAGATTATATTCTTGCTGACTATAAACATGTTCATGTGGTTTTTAATGCTAAAAGAATAAGCAAAGAAATCTTTTCATCTTGGGAGTCTCAAGTGGTCCTTTGGAGTTATGATGGATCATTGTATTAATAAGATTTACATTGCAAGTCCTTTGGAGTCATAATTGAAGAGCAAGGTTTTTAATAAAGGAAGGCATAAGGAGAACGAAAAGTTAATAGACTATGATTGGATAAGGAGATTTTAGAATTCTTGAATATAAAGGTGTGACATTAGTGGGTGATAACAAGATTTAGGACAGGAGTATCTTTGTGGCTAGAGGAAGGGCTCATGGGAAGTGAGTAGGTTGAGGAACTAAGTGGTTAGGGTATTTGAAAGAGTCATTATGTTGAAGTCCCCTAGTATGAGGGCAGGATTTGGGGAGGAGAGAAAAATTGTGAGCCAGATACCATAGTCATTGAGGGGAAAAAAATGAGTGACCTGAGGATCTTTAGACAACATCCACCACGATTTTGATTGATTGATAGATTTGGATAGCATGAACTTCAAAGGGAAGAGGAGAGACTGAGTGATAGAAATAGAGGGAGAACCTAGGAGTGGCAGTGAGGAACAAGGGATATACAGTTCCTCTGTCTTGACCAGCAAACTAAGGAAAATGAGTACAGTCAGTGCCAGAAAGGACGGCCAGAGGGGACGTATTATCAACAGAAACAAGTTTCAATAAAATGAAGGGAAGTTTGTTGCTTATGAAACAGGAATTCCAGAAGCCTGTTGGGGAATCTACCAGGAAGAATCTACAATAGTGTTGGCAACTCTTTCCTGCTTGACAGCCAGTGAATCAGCATATTAGTTGTGAAACATCCATCACAAATACAAGAGGCAAATAGTGAGCCTCTCAAGCCAGAATAAAATGGGACCTGGCCATGCCTACCCAGCACTGGATGTCAGCAGCACCAGCCCAGTGCAGCCACTGTCATCTGTAGAGGAAGTTTGGACAATCTGCCATTTGCCCTAAAAGCAGACCTCATCTTTTAAAAATGATCAAAAAGAGCAAAAAGAAAAGACCATAGATAATTCCTATGGAGAAAGAGAAGACAGGTTTCAAACCCTGAGGACACTAAAAGCAGATCATCTCCAAATGAAACCACAGTGAATGATATAAATTGGTCCCCATCTCACAAGGCTCTCTTGGAAGAAGTCAAAAAAGATCTTCAAAGAGAGTTAGAAGGTTCAAAGGACCTAGAATCTGATATTCTGAAAGCCAAAAGAATTTGGACTATAGCCAAGAATAAACTCCTCAACAAGACTGAACATTATCTTTCAGGGAAGAAGATGGATATGCAAAGATTCAGTTGAATTTCATTTATTTCTGATTAAAAGAGCTGAATAAAAATTTTAACCTCCAAATATACAACTAAAGAGAAGTAAAAAAAGATAAAAAGGAAAAAAACTCTTTAAAACTATATCCCTATTATGGGAATACTTAGAGAGTGCAGGCATAATTTGATTTTATCATGACAATATTAAAAAAAAAACTAGAGGTAGAAAGGAAATTGTACTGGAAAAAGAGGAAAATGGAGGTTAAAACAAGGGAAATTACATCTCAGGAAGAGATAAGGAAGATCTATTTTAATTGAGGGAAAGGAGGGAAGAGAATGAGCATTGTGTGAATCTTACTTTCATCAGATCTGGTCCAAAGAGAGAATATTAGACATATTTGCTTTCACAGAGAAACTTGTCTCACCCTATAAGGAAATGGGAGGGGAAAAGGGGAAAGGAAAGGGAGAGGCTAATAGAAGAAAAAAACAGAAGTAGTAGGGGAAAAGTATAAAAAACAGGGAGGGACTATGAAAGGGAAGGGATGTTTGAGAAAGGTAGTGATCAAAAGAAAAATAGTGGAAAGGAGGGAAAGGGGGAAAGAAAAAAGAAAAGCATAACTTGGGGTAAATAAGATGGTAGGAAATACAGAATTAGTCATTTTAATTGTGAGTATGAATGGGATGAACTCTCCCATAAATCAGAAGCAAATAGCAGACTGGATTAAAAGCCAGAACCCTACAATATGTTGTTTACAAGAAACACATTTAAAGCAGAATGATACATACAGAGTAAAGGTTAAAAACCTGGAGCAGAATTTATTATGCTTCAGGTGAAGTGGGAAAAAAAAAGAAAAAAAAAGAAAAAAAAAGCTAAAAAAAAATCCTAATCTCAGAAGCAAAAGCTAAAATTCATCTAATTAAAAGAGATAAAGAAGGAACCTATATCTTGCTAAAGGGTAACATAGATAATGAAAAAATATCAATATTAAACATAATGCACCAGTTTTAGAAAAGTTAGGTATGCTAGTTCTTTGGGGAAAAAATAAATGGAGATAGAAAGGAGTAAAGTTTTTTTCTCAGCAGTTCATGGAATTTATACAAAAATTCACAATGTATTGGGGCATAAAACCTCAAAATCAAATGCAGAAAGGCAGAAATAGTAAATGCATTCTTTTCAGTTCATGTTGCAATAAAAGTCAAACGTAATAAAGAGCCAGGGAACAATAGCCCAAAAATTAATTGGAGACTAAATAATCTCATTCTAAAAAATGAATTGGTGAAACAACAAATCAGACACAATCAATAATTTCATCCAAGAGAATGACAATAATGAGATAACACATCAAAGTTTTTTTTTTTTAATCTCTAGATGCTTACTTGCATAAACTAGAGAAAGAGAAGATCAATGAATTGGGCATACAACTAAAATAACTAGAAAAAGAGCAAATTAAATCTCCCTCAAGTAAATACCAAATTTGAAATTCTGAAAAATAAAAGGGGAGATTAATAAAATTGAAAGCAAAAAAAAAAAAAGCTTATTGAACTAATAAGCAAGACTAAGAGCTGGTATTATGAAAAAAAAATAACAAAATAGATAAACCCTTAGTTAATTTGATCAGACAAAGGAAAGAAGAAAATCAGGTTGTTAGTATTAAAAATGAAAAGGATGAACTTTCCACCAATGAAGAGGAAATTGGAGCAATAATTAGAAACTATTTTGCCCAACTGTGCCAATAAATATGATAATCTAAGTGAAATGGATGAATATTTATAGAAACAGAGATCATACAGATTAACAGTGTGTATTGAAGTACTTTATAAAATAGAATAACGAAGCTGGGAAAATAGTTTAGAGGTTATTTTGTTGAGCACTTAAACCTCTAGTCCAGAGAGATTAGATTATTTGTCCACTTCACATAGAGAATAAATGCAACAGACGAGATTGGAATTCAGGTCTTCTGACTTTTTCCACTTTTTCCACTGGCCCCTCTCATGTAAGCAAATTTGCTCAAGTTGTTAATTATTTTTAATTGTTTTTAATTGATTCTCTAGAGTTCTCTCAGTAAACTATCATATCATCTGTAAAGAGGGATAGTTTTGTTTCCTCATTGCCTGATCTAATTTAATTTCTTTTTTCTTCTGTTATTACTATAGCTAACATTTCTAGTATTTCATTGAATAATAGTGGTGATCACAGATATCTTTACTTCATCCATTATCTTTTTGGGAAAGTTTTTAGTTTATCCCCATTACAAATAATGCTTCCTTATGGATTTTGATACTTATCGTTTTAAGGAACCCTCCCTTTATTTTTATCTATGCTTTCTATGGTTGTTTTAAGAATGGATGTTATATTTTGTCCAAAGCTTTTTCAGTATCTGTAGAGACAATCATATAATATCTTTTGGTTTTGTTAATGATATGGCCAATTATGATGTCAATTTTCCTGATATTGAAGCAACCCTGGATTCCTGCTATAAATTGTACCTGCTCATAGTGTATAATCTGTCTGATATATTACTTCAATCACCTTGCTAGTATTTTGTTCAACATTTTTGCATTAATGTTTATTAGGGAAATTGGTCTATGATTTTCCTTTTCTGTTTTACTGTTTCCTGATTTAGATATCAGCATCTATATTTGTGTCATTAAAAGAGTTTAGTAGAACTCCTTCTTTGTCTATTTTTCCCAATAGTATTTGAATTAAATGTTCTTTAAAGGCTTGGTAGAATTCACTTGTGAAGCTATCTGGCACTGACATTTTTTTCTTAAGGAGTTAACTAATGACTTATTCAATTTCTTTTTCTAAGATGTAGTTATTTACATATTTTATTTCCTAATTGTTTAATCTGAGTAACATATTTTTATAAATATTCATCTGTTTTGACCAGATAATCAGATTTATTGGCATATAATTGGACAAAATATTTCTTAATGATTGCTTTAATTTCTTCATTGGTGGGGACTTTTACAATTTTCATTTTGATACTGAATTTTGTATTTTTCTTTCTTTTTTTTTAAATCAAATTAATCAATAGCTTATCTATTTTATTGGGGTTTATTAGCCAATAATGAGAGAAAGGTTCAAGTGATGTCCATTATCTAACTCCCATCATCTTCTCCACTCTAATAAATCTTTCATGCCTCCTCATGTGAAATAAATTACTCCATTCTACTTCTCCCTTCCTTTTGCAGCCAGTGTGCTCCTCTTTTTCATTCCTTAATAATTTTTTTTTCATTTTATCAAATTCACCACAAACTTATACCATCTCTGTATGTACATTCCTTTTGCTTGTACTATCAGTAATACAATTTTTTTAATAATCACAAGTATCATTTTCCCACATAGGATTTAAATATTTTAGTTCTATTGTTCCCTTATTTTCTATTCCCTTTTTATATTTTCATGCTTTTCTTGGATATTGATATTGGAGATCAAATTTCTGGTCCTGGTCTTCTCTTTGTGAAAACTTGAAATCCTTCTATTCCATTAAATGGACATTTCTCCTCTCAATATATTATGTTTAATTTCACCAGATAAGTGATTCTTGGTTGTAGCCCTAGCTCCTTTGCTTTCCAAAATATCATGTTCCATGGTCTCTGATGTTTTAATGTTGCAACAGCTAGGTTCTGTGTGGGTCCTGATTGTGGCTCCCCAATATCTGAATTATTTTTTCTGGCCATTTGCACTAATTTTTCCTTTGACCATTGGTTTTAAAGTTTGGTTATAATGCTACTTGAAGTTTTCATTTTGGGATCTCTTTCTTGAGATGATTGGTGGATTCTTTCAATGCCTTCCAATCAGGGAAGTTTTTCTTGACAACTTTTTGAGAGATGCTTCCATTAAGACTTTCAAGTAATCTAAAACAAATCATTCTCTTTGAGATATAATTGATATAAATATTTCACCATTAGAGACTGCATAGGTTTAGCTAAGCCTAATCCAAATTAGGGTGAACAATTAATGTCTTGAAACGGTCATATTATTTAAAGTCAGACTTTATGTTTCCATTGTACTAGAAAAAATACCATGTTTTACATCATTATATCTTCAAAAATATGAATTTGATTCTATATAACCACTTCAGCAGATACATAATTTGACCTAATTGGTACTTTTGCTATTGTACATGTAACAAGTTATTGTACTGCTTGGGCTGAAAATGAGACTGATTTTTTATATTAATTGCTAATTATTTGGTCTATAAGTTCTGAAATGATATATTCTCTTGTAAACAAATCTTAGAAAGTGTCATAGCAGAAGTAGAAAGGAAAAAAGTAGATACTTAGACAGAAATACAGTCATAGTAGTAACCACAAAAGGGGAAACGCCCACTAGACTCATTTCTAAAGGGAATTGATGCTCTTGCCCTGATAGAACTCAGTCTAAGGCCAAGCACTGAATTCTTTGAAGGAAATGATGAAATTCGTGACCTTGAAAAACAAGATGATATGTAGGTGATAGGTCAAGTAGTAGGTGTTGGGTATAGATGACTCAACCTGTGCAATGAAAAGAGGACAGAGAGATGGGATATAGAGGAGGAAAGCTAATTTTAGGATTGGGGACACCTCAGCATGTTTGTAAGTGTACATTGTTTTCAGTAATAGAAACATGATTTTAAGAACAACTTTGAGCAAATAGGTCATTTTGACTATTATAAACTACAAAGCACATATAATGAAATATATTATCTATATCTAGATAAAGAACTGGTGAACAGAAGGATGCATAGAATTATTTGACATATATGTGTATATTTTCATATGAGTATATATTTATATATAGGTATTTATGTGTAATAGTAGTTATCTCTCAGGTAGTGAGGGAAAAATATTCACTATATATTTTAAAAGAATCAAGTTATACATAGTAAACTTGTAGTCTCATGTGAAATTTTTTATTATGTTATGATATGGAAATGCTTGTTTTATCCCATAAATTATATATATATATATATACATATATATATATATATATATATATATATATATATATATATATATATATATACATATATTTTAAATAAAGAGAAGGATCAATGGAAAGTGAGACATTGAAAATGCAAGAAGGATGATTGGAGGAAGTTGAAGGTGCCAAGAAATCTCAAGGTATAGAAAAGAGGTGAGAAAACTAAAAACAGATGATATTGACTTCATTAAAATAGAATTTGAAAATAGAAAAAACAGGGACAGTAGTGTGAGGAGAAAAGGATGTGGGTTTTGGGGTTTTGGCTTTTTAATGTTTTTATTTTGTAGACTTAGGACAGTTATTGTTGAGGAAGTAAAAGTTGGTCAATAGAATTGAATCAGATTTCCCAAGATAGTGGAATGAAGCCAAAAAGCTGCTTGAACTCTCCTAGTTTCTCTGGAAAACCACATGAAACCAAGCCTCTGAACAGAGTCCAGCAGAATAAAATCACTCTCCAGTTCAAGATAGATTGGAAGCACTTCAAGAAAGGTCATTCTTACTTAGGAATGTTCAACTTAGCTCAGATAAATTCTGGAAAAGTTGGTGAGATAATCTTAATCATAGAAGATGTTTGAAGAAGAGATCATTGGTTCTGGCTTAGTAGTAGAATAGACAATGGGACATCTTCAAGTCCCAACTCAGGAGGCAAACTCTTGGGAACCAGACTGTCATGAAAAGAGCAGGCAAAGCTATCCCCTACAAATACAAGGGGCTTCTGTGCTCAAAGCCAAGGCTCAGAGATACACAGAAAGCTTGGGGTGGTGTTCCCTTTACCCTGAGAGCAGAGCTCAACGATAAAAGTAAAAAAAAAAAAAAAAGGAAATACCAAAAGAAAAGGAAAGGAAATGAGCAAGAAACAGAAAAGAACCTTGACCATAGAAAGCTACTATGGTTACAGGGAAGACCAAAATACAAGCTCAGAAGAGGTCAAAATGTCCACAGAGGAAATCCCAAAAAGTGATATGAATTGGTTTCAAGCTCAAAGAGGCTTCTTGGAAGTGCTCATTAAAGATTTTAAAAGGAAAATAAGAGAGGTAGAAAAAAATGAGAAAGGAAATGACAGGTCTACTTGAGAGTTAACATTTTATAACAGAAAGGCAATTCCTTAAAAAATATAATTGACCAAATGCAAAAAAAAAATCATTGAAGAAAACAACACTTAAAGTAAAATTAATCAAATGAAATAAAAACTACAATAGGGCAAATGGCTTTATGAGACATCAATAATGAGTCAAACAAATTAAAAAGACTGAAAAAATGAAAGAAAATGTAAAATACCTCATTGTACAAACAGCTAACCTGGAAAATAGATCTAGTAGAGACAATTTAAAAATTAAGGCCATGACCCCCCCAAAAAAAAAAAGATCCTGGATACCATTCTTCAAGAGATTGTCAAGGAACACTGTTCTGATTTACTAGAAACAGAGGGACAAATACTCACTGAACGAATCCATTGATGTCCTCTGGAAGGAGATTCCACCAGGAAAATCCCAAGTTGCAAAACTCTGGAACTATAATCACAAGCTGCCAGACAAAAGCAATTCAAGTATCAAGGAACAACAGGAAGGATTACCTAGGATTGACAGTATTTACAATAAAGCATCAGGAAGCCTGGAATACCATATTCTGGAAGACAAAGAACCTGAAATTATAACCAAGAATTAATTACCCAGAAAGACTGAGCATTATCTTTCAGGTGAAGTGATGAATCTTCCATGAAGTAAGAGACTTTCAATCATTTCTATTGAAAACACCAAGACTAAATAGAAAACTTGACCTTCAAACACAGGGCTCAAGATAAGTATAGAAAGAAAATGGGAGGGGGGGAATATATGTTATTTAAAAGTTAAACTAAAAGTTTCCCATCCCTAGATGGGAAAGTGATACCTGTAATTCTTGAGAACTGTATCTTTTCTTAGGGCAGTTAGAGGGGGGCATCACATGGATGAAGGGTATGGTTGTGAATGGGCTCTGATGTGATGATATCAAAGAAAAAAAGCCATTAAGGGGTAGAAAAAGAGTGTACTGAGAGGAAAAGAGGAAATGGGAGGTATTATTAGGTCACATAAATAAGCACAAAAAACCTATTACATTAAAGTGAAAAAAGGAGGGGAATGAGCATTTTCTGAAGATTAATCTCATCAGTTTTGCCTGAAAAAGGAAATAGCTTAATCATTCAAGTGTGTATCAAAATTTATCTTACCATATAAAGAAGCAGGAGGAGAAAGAGGAAAGAAGGGAGGGCAGAAACACTAAAAGAAAGGAATAAGAGATGGGGAAAGGGTGATAGAAGATAGGTCAAGTAGTTGGGTAGGTTAAAAACAAAACATTGCTAAGGACAGGCTGAAGAGGGAAAGCAAAAGTATATACAGGGATGAAAATAGGACAGAAGGAAATACAGTGTTGATTATAATAACTATGAATGTGAATGGCATGAACTCTCCCATAAAATGTAACTGAATAGCAAAATGGATTAAAAAACAGAATCCTACAACATTGTTTGCAAGAAGCACATTTGAAACTGAGAGATACATACATAATACAAGTAAAAGGCTGGAGCAGAATTTATTATGCTTCGGCTGAATTTAAAAAAAGCAAGGGCAACAATTCTGATCTCAGATAAAGCAAAAGTAAAAATCTTGATAAAGGGTCCTGTATAAGCCAAGTGGTAAAGCAGCCAAAATCGTAGATTTTTAAGCCAATTATGGGAAGAAATAGACAGTAAAACTATACTGATGATGGATCTCAACCTTCCCCTCTAAGAATCAAACAAATCTAACCATAAAATAAACATTGAACTAAGAAGGTTATTAGAATACTAGAAAATCTATATATAGTAGACTTCTGGAGAACACTGAATAGGGACAGAAAGGAATATAATTTTTCTTGGCAGTACATGGCACCTTCACAAAAAGTGATTTTGTATTAAGGCATAAAACCTCACAGTCAAATGCAGAAAAACAGAAATAGTAAATGCTTCCTTTTCAGACCACAATACAATAAAAATTATATTCAATAAAGGACCAATTGGAAATTAAATAATCTAATTTTAAAGAATGAATGAGTCAAAGAACAAATCACTGAAAACAATCCATCATTTCATCCAAGATAATTACAGTAATAAAACAACATACCAAAACCTATGGTATGCAATGAAAGCAGTTCTTAGGGGAAATGTTATATCTCTGAATAGCTACATAAATAAAAAAGAGAAAGAGGAGATCAATGAAGCATACAACTAAAAAAAGCTGAAAAAAAGAACAAATTAAAACCCTCCAATTAAATATCAAATTAGAAATTTTGATACTCAAAGGAAAGGTTGATATAATTATAATAAAACTATTGAATTAATAAAACTAAAAACTGGTTTTATAAAAAAAAAGCAGCAAAATAGAAAAATCTTTGGTTAGTTTGATTAGAAAAAGGAAAGGAAAAAACCAAATTACCAGCATCAAAAGTGAAAAAAGGTGAATTTATCACCAATGAAAAAGAAATTAAAGCAATAATTAGGAGCCATTTTGCTCAATTGTATGCCAGCAGTCTGACAATCTAACCAAAATGGATTAATATTTACAAAAAAATAAATAAATAAAATGCCCAGATAAGCATGAGGAAATAAATTACTGAAATAATTCCATTCTAGAAAAGGAAATTGAACAAGCCATCAGTGAAACTCCCTAAGAAAAAAATCTCAAGAGTCTAATGGATTTATAAGTGAATTCTACCAAATATTTAAAGAACAATTAATTACAATACTATATAAACTATTTGGAAAAATAGGCAAAGAAGGAGTTCTCTCAAATTCCCTCTATAACTCAAATATGGTACTGATACCTAAACCAGGAAGACCCAAAACAGAGAAAGAAAATTACAGACCAATTTTTTCTAGTGAATAATGATACAAAAAAATTTTAAATAAAATATTGACAAAGAGATTACAGCAACATCTCATTAGGATAATACACTATGACCAAGTGGGTTTTATATCAGGGATGTAAGATTAATTCAATAACAGGAAAACTATTGCCATAATTGACCATATCAATAACAAAACCCAATAGAAATCACATGATAATTTCAATAGATACCAAAAAAGCTTTTGACAAAATATAGCACTCATTCCTATTAAAAATACTAGAAAGCATAGGGATAAAGGGATCTTTCCTTAAAATAATAAGCAGTATCTATGTAAAACCAACAGTAAGCATTATTTGTAACAGAGAGAAACTGGACACATTCCAAAAAGAACAGGGGCAAAACAAGGATGCCATTACAAACACTATTATTCAATATTGTACTAAAAATGTTTGCTTTAGAAATAAAAAAAGAAAAAGAAATTAAAGAAATCAGAATAGGCAATGAGGAGATAAAACTATTGCTCTTTGCAGATGATATGATGATATACTTAGAGAATCCTAGAAAATCATCCAAAAACCTACTAGAAACAATTAATTGCTTTAGCAAAGTTGCAGGATATAAAATAAACTCACTAAATCATTTGCATTTCTATATATTACGGATAAAGTCCAGCAACAAGAGATGGAATGAGAAATTCCATTTAAAATAACTGTAGACAAAATAAAATATTTGAGTATCTACTTGACAACATAAACCCAGGAACTACATGAACATAATTACAAAACACTTCTTACAAAATATCAATTGTTTATGAGTAGGCCAAACCAATACAATAAAAATGACAATTCTACCTAAATTGGTCTATTTATTCAGTGTTATACTAATCAAACTGTTAAAATTTATTTTATAAAGTTAGAAAAAATAATAACAAAATTCATCTGGAAGAACAAAAGGTCAATAATATCAAGGGAATTAATGAAAAAAATACAAAGAATAGTGTCAGACCTAAAACTATATTATAAAACAGCAGTCATCAAAAGCATTTGATATTAAGAAATAGAATGGTGGACTAGTAAAATATTTTAAACACAATGACTATAATAATATCATATTAGATAAATACCCAACTTCAGCTTCTAGGATAAGAATTCACTATTTCATAAAAATTGATGGGAAAACTGGAAAATAAAATGACAGAAACTCAATTTAGACTTATATCTCATACCATCAAAATGGGTACATGATTTCTAGGTGATATGATAAGCAAATAAGGAGAGCAAGGGATAATTTACCTATCAGATTTTTGGAGAAGGGAGGAATATATGATCAAAGAAGAACTAGAGAATTTTATGAAATGCAAAATAGACAACAATGATTACATTAAATTAAAAGGTTTTTGCACAAACAAAACCAACTGGAACAAGAATAAAAAGGAAGTACAAAACTGAGAAAATATATTTTATAAAGGTCTCATTTATAAAATATATAAAGACCTGTGTAAAATTTATAAGACTACAAGTCATTTCCCAATTAATAAGGAGTCAAAGGGTATGAACAGACTATTTTCAGATGACAAAATTAAAGCCATCCATAATCATATGTAAATATGTTCTAAATCACTTGGTTAGAGAAATGCAAATTAATGCCACTTCACACCTCTCAAATTGTCTAAGATGACAGGAAAAGATAATGATAAATTTTGGAGGGGGTGTGAGAAAACTGGGACACTGGTGGAGTTGTGAACTGATCCAACCATTCCAGAAAACAATTTAGAACTATGCCCAAAGGACCATAAAACGGAATACTCTTTGACCCAGCAGTGCCAGTACTGGATCTGTCTTCTAAGAAAAATCATAAAGGAGGAAAAAGGACCCACATGTGCAAAAATGTTTTTAACAGCTCTTTTTTGTGGTAGCAAAGAACTGGAAAATGAGTAGATGTCCATCAATTGCAGAATGGTTGAATAAGTTGTGATATGAAGATAATGGAATATTATTGTTCTATGGAAAATAATGAACAAGCTGATTTTAGAAAGGCCTGAAAAGATTTACATGAAGTGATGCTGAGTAAAACAAGCAGAATCAGAAATACACTGTATACAGTAACAGTAAGATTGTGTAATCATCAACTATGAAAGACTTGGTTTTTCTCAGTGATTCAGTGATCAGAGGCAATCCCAATAAATTTTGGGTAGAAGATGGCATTTGCATCCAGAAAGAAAACTATGGAGATTGAATGTAAATCAACACATGCAATGTTCACTCATTTTTTTTCTGTTTTCCCCCCCCTGTGATTTTTCCCCTTTTTCTGATTGTTCTCTTTCAACATGACTCACAACGAAATGTGTATTTAAAAAGTTAATATACATGTATAATGAGAAAAAATAAATAAAATGTTTTTAAAAAGAATTGAATCAAAGGATTTCTAAGCAATAGTGAGGAACCAGCTCAGACTTGAGAGCAAATGTTGATGCTAAATGAATTTATCAGAATTATTTTTATTACTTTCTCCAGCAACATTTAGACATTTAGGAGGGAAGAAGTCAGCTGGTTGAAGTTGTTCAAGATTTAAGATTAGAAATGTAGCATAAAGTCATAGAGCCAAGGATTTCTCAGATAGTGGGGAGCCAATCATTTGAAGCAACTGATCACAGTCCAAGAAGGAATAAGGACACAAAGTAAACCCAGAAGAGATTATGAATACATAAAGAGATTTAAGGGCACAAAAGTCATAATGAGAGTGACTATTAGGTTTAAGGTGATTGAAAGAGTCAGAAGAATGAAAAGATGCAAGGGTGTGATCAGAGAGTGAGTTTCTGGATGTCAGGACATTAGAGGAAGAACTCCATATTTCAGATAATGGCCAGGAGTTACACTTCACTGCCATTATACAGCTACAGTTAGATAGATAGAAATGGGTGTCACTAGGATAAGGAGGGTTGAAGAATTATGAGGTCAGGTAGGATCTCCAAATCATATTATTAATATATGTAATATATGTGTGTGAGTATGCAAAGTAAAATATTACTCATAAGATAATATAGAGTATGGAGACTGTTTGCCCTTTTACTAAATTATCCTAGGCTGCTTGGCTCTTGTGAGTCTTTGGGTTTGCTTTTTATTGGGTATTCCCATTCTTCAGTATGTCATTTATATATCTGAGGAGCAGCATCAGAAGTGCATGGTCTGATGAAGTACCTTTGCTAAAAGTTTTGTCTTCCTCAACCTAGAAACCTTTTTAAAAATAAATTTTATTTCATTAAAAAGTTCCCAATTATATGTAAAAAAAATTTAACATTCATTTAAAAAAACTGAGTTTCAAATTATCTCTTTCTCTTGACCTTTCCTCATCCATTGCAAAGGCAAGCAATGATATAAATTATATATATAAAGTCATGAAAATATGTGTTCATATTAACCATATTGCAAAAGAAAGTGTATACACATGAGTGTGAGTGTACTGCAAACACAAAAAAATAGCAAAAGATTAAAAAACTGCTTCAGAGTTCATCAGTTCTCTCTCTGGAAGTGGATAGCATTTAGCTTGGGAAACTTTTAAGCCTAATGTTGATGTTAGGCTGGAGCATAACTCTTTTAAAAAGTTACATTTATGTTCCTTGTCTGCTTCCAACTGGAAGAACTGCCCTATCTTGCCAAATTAAGCAAATGCCATTTCCAGACAGAAGTCATAGCTGACATGAGATCTAAGGATGAGCGGATGGCAACCACAAATTCAAATGCTTGGAAGTAGTGGTACTGAGTCCCTTTCAACCAGTGGGGGCCTGTTGCCAATTCGTAACAACCTTCCCAGCTCTGCAGAAATGGAACTGAATGTTTGTCTGGGAAATAATTACAATGGGAAAAAAGCCATCATGTGGAAAATTCAGTCTGCTGGAAAAGTGATGTTCAATTGATCCTGTCCCCAACAGATTGAAGAGTTCACTAATTCTGCTCTTTGAAGATTGCTGGAAAATTGGCACATGTACTCAAACTGTACCAGAAGAGTCTTACCTGGAATGATTTCAGAATTTTTTTCCTTGAAAATGAAATTCTCATTTAAAATAAAGAGATTGTATCTTCAATAACACATATTGCGTTTGTGTTCTCTGCTTGCATTTATCTTTTTAAGAGTCTCTTTTGAAAAAGGAATCCTTTTTCAAAAGTAAGAGATTTTTTTCTTCAAAGGACTAAGTTGCTAATAACTATGATGATTAATAGATCAATAGTGTCTCTGGAATCCATGTTATTTGGGATTGGAAGAAGACTGATTTTCTAAATCCACATCTTTTATTTGTTTATTTATTTGTTTATTTATTTTTTTATTAATTTTATAATTATACATCTTTGACAGTATATATGCATGAGTAATTTTTTATAACATTATCCCTTGTATTCATTTTTCCAGATTTTCCCCTCCCTCCCTCTACTCCCTCCCCTAGATGACAGGCAATATCATTCATTTTACATGTGTTACAGTATAACCTAGATATAATATAATGCACATCTTTTATTATCTTGAAAAAAACATTGCATTTGAAACTATAAACACCAAAGAGAATGAAAAAAAATCTGATTCACATTCAAGTAATAAGATCTAATTACATATACTTTTGAAAAGGCTCTGGAACAAAAGCATCTTGTCTATCCTATTGCAATTATTGGGTACTCTTTTTAACTCATCAGTTCTCCAAAGTCTCACATTTAGATAATATATTAGCTTGTTCAAGTTCTTAAAGCACTGGAATACATGCAGAACAATGATATCTGAGAGGTCTGAAAAGGTGTTATAGCTAATTCACAGTAGAAGTAACAAGGCCCACTTGTACACATATTAAAATCATAGATTTAAATAAAAGGATCTTAGAAGTTATGACAGAGATAACTGAGAAAAAAAGAATTAAATTACCTATCCAATATCACACAGCTCATAAATTCCAGAGAAGTTCTAATAGATTGCAATTTGTTCCCTTAAAAGAGAAGTGGGGACTGGATTGAGTTAAACTTTTTATTTTGGTTGGTATTGATTGATTTATTTCATATTCCATATAAAGAGGAATAGGGAGCACATAAGAAGTCAATTTTTGGAAAGTTTTAATTTTTTTATTATACTTCCTCATTTTTCTGTCTATCCATGGAATTTATTTAAAATAGCCTCCTCCTTAAAATGTTTTTCACAATCCCTCTCCTTGACATAACTGAACTTATGTCAATTTTTTGACCCATTTTAGGAATACAACACATATTTCTTTTCCTCTAGTTTTTCTGTTTATCAATCTTATGGACTTATTGCTTGCATCAGAACAATATTAACCAGCTCTCTCCCTTGCCCATTGCTCCATCAATTTGACTTAAGTAGTATCTTTCATAGGAAATTATTTACTGTAGCACTATATAAAAAAATTACAAGTATGGTTAGGTCAATTAAACAGTGTTTATGTAAGTTTTTTCTTCAACCTGGGACTTTAGGTAACCACCTGCAAATATTAAAAGGAAGGATTGAATCAAGATCTGCTATTGTGGTTTGATATTTTATTAATATCAGTAGGATTCCCACCCAATAAGTCAATATAAAGATAGCAAAATATGCCCATAAGTGTACATATATAGAGTTGTCAAGAATGTCAAGGATCAATGTTTTGGGACAACTAATTAGGAGATGAAGGTGATTTCCTTTTGGTCCCTATTTGCATCATTGTACTATTTCACATAACTCTAAAGTCGTTACTTAGTAATGTTTCTGAGTCCTAAATGTTGACTCTGCCTCCATAAATACATCAATATCCCAACTATTATCTTATAAGATGTAGAATCCAGGGAGGTCCTTGGGAAACGGACAGGGAGGAGAAATAGGTCATCATCTCACCTAAGGTCCCATAGTAGGACTTTGTGGAAGTGGAACAATTTATATACAGCAGTAGGCAAGCAAAAAAAAAAATCCTCAGTAGCTCTTCTCTCTTAGGGAATAATGATCTGGATGTTCACTAAGGACTTTTCACTTACTAACAAAAACTATTGCTTTCAGCTTCCTGTTAGGATAATATAGTGCTAGGAATGATTTCACTTGCAAGAAGTTGTATCTCAGCATCTCTATCAATAGCAGGATATGGCTTACTGTAAAAAAGATCAGTTAATTTCTCAATTAATCAACATTTATGTATACTTAATTGGGGCTCTGACCTTTTCATACCAAGAAAATCTAGGTGAAGGCTGGGACTAAAAATTCTCTTTGTAGGGCATAAGGTACCTGGGTATCAAAGTTCTGACCAGGCAGTCATGGAGGAAGAATGCACAAGTATCAGTAGAAGAATGCCATTTGTTCTTCCCTTCATCTCTAAAACTGCAACATCCTATCTCTGATGTCACTACCCTTCCATCTTTTCTCTAAGTGCAATGGATCTTGGAGTAAAGCCCACTTAGATGACACAATGATAAAACATCAAATTATTATCAGGGATCAAAGGCCCCCTTTCCCCATCAAAGTTCCTGGATCCCCTGAAATCTATTCATATATTTCTCTGGGCTCTAGGTTAAGAATGCTTCTACTATATATACTCCTCCCACAGGGTCTCCAATGGAACAACCACTCCACTGTTCTCCTAATGGGTTAGGTTACCCATTATGTTAGCATAGGGAAATGTAGAGAGCTCAATAAATATCTGATGGATGAATGAATAAATAAGAGGATAACAGCAATGTCAGATACTAAAAATCAATATGAGATGGGAATTTGCTCTTCTGACTTTAAATTTCTGATTTAATAAGTTACCATGCAGCCCTTCCATCTCACGCCATATGAACATGTTTTTTAATCATTAATAGAAAGTAGAAAAATAAGCATTTATTTCCTAGCACTCAATTTTATTTAAAAAGCAACTCAAGAAAGTCAAATAGATTGCAGGGTTTATTTAGGAGGACGTGTGTGTGTGTGTGTGTGTGTGTGTGTGTGTATGTCTGTGTCTGTGATTTTTGTTTTGTCTTTTTAACAAATGCAGAAATATCAGTAATTTTCTAGTATCAGTTAGCTTTAATGAGGTGAAGTAGACTTTCACTTTGGTGTTATAATGTAAAAGTTTCAGGAAGTTTCTCCACCAGAAAATAATCTCTCACCATCAGTGGCTAAGATTGCCATCATAAATGCCTTCCATTCAATTGAACAAGAATTATTAAATTCTTTTTTGTGCAAGGGCCCATGTTAGGTGGGATATAAAAGCTAAAAGGCATGATCTGTGACTTTCAGGAACTTTATTCAACTAGGGTTAGACATGGAGTGAATATATAGGTATTTTGCAATTATAACAAAGATAGAGTTTAATAAAATAAACATTGTATAGACACCAAGCTAAAGTTTAATCATTATTTCCAGTGTTTTGAGTCCGTGTGGGTTTTTGAAAGAACTAGAATCCTTTATTCATTTAAGTAACTAAAACAAATGTTATAGATATCTTTGGTTTAAAATTGATTCAGTAAAGCCAATCAGGACACTGACAATTCTCAAAAAATATGAAAATTCTACACCAAAGTCCTCTCCTTTGCCTAAATCAGTCAAAAAAATGTATTAAGTACTTAATTCGTGTCCTGAACTGTATTAGATACTGACTTTTAAAAAAAATTGAGATTGTACTTGTCCTCAAGGAGCATACATTCTAAGGGAGAAGACAATGTACACAGATATATATTACAATGTACACAGATATATATATATATATGTGTGTGTGTGTGTGTGTGTGTGTGTATAAACTTGGGAGGAAAAAATCAATAATAGTTTTGTGTGTGTGTGACCAAAAGGAAGGGTGTTACTTCCTCATGTACTCTCCAGAGCCAATATTGTTCTTTGCACTTACTCAATATTCAGCTTCCTTTAAGTGTACCTTTCACTTATATTATCAGAGTCAAAAGTAAGGGTTTTTTTCTCTTCCTAAATCCATATTGACACAAAGGATTGGAAATGATGATCAAAGTTTAGCTTGGTCTTTATAGGGTATTATCTTATGTCTAATCTTATAATTGTGCTTGATACCTGTGCCATATTTTATAATATTTTAATCATCATATTGTTCTACTTGGTTCTGCTGACTTCCTTCTGAGTACTTAGTCAAGTGAATGTCCCACGCCCCTCTCTCAAATAAATGGAAATAACAAAATGTTCTTTCCATTGATGCCTTTAGTAGGTAAGATTAAAATAATGTCTCAGATTAGGCAGATTTCCTAAAAGTATTTGTGGTATTTAAGTGACCAGTTTTTTTTTTTTCTGCAAACCCTTTGTATGGGGGATTTATCTCTTCTTGTGCTTTGTAAAGGGTTCACCCCTTTAGTGGTTGAACTAAAATTTAATTGACCTTCCACAAAAACATCTTCTAAAAGGAGAAAATTGCATATGGAAGGTACATGCTAAAACTATTATTTTTTTTCTTGGGATTGTTAGATTTTGATATGTATGTTAAAGATGACCAAGTTTTTTTGTTTTTTTAAATAGCCATCTAGTTAACATAGAACCCTTCCACAAGTCACATTTAGAATCTAGAATTTCATTGGCAGGTCATTTTAATGACAGCACAGTTCCAATAATTCCCTATACTCTAAAAGAATTGTGAAGTTCTTATAAAAAATATTTAGCTTATTTTAAATTTAAGGAATAAAACAAGCATTTTCATAACAATATAATAAAAAAAGATTGCACATGAAACTGCAAATCTATTATGTACACATATATAATAAAGTTATCATGTAAATATCTTTTCTCCCTTTTTTTCTTCCCTTCCCCCACACTATGGATGGCTACCATTAGACACAAACATATTTATACACATAAATATATATGTTTAAGTCAATCTGAACATACTTCATAATGTGTAAAAACATGAAAATGATAAAAATCCAAAATAATATATTAGATCTATTTTTAAGTCATATATTCCTATAAAGTTCTCTAATATATTGTATTTGTATAATGAATTGTTTTCAGTTTTGAACTCAGTGCATCATCATTTACTTTTATGTTATGAAACAGTGATGATACATATTTTCAAGTATTTAATTTCTCTCCCATTTATCACTTGTGAGTTTCTGTTGTTCATTTCCCCATGAAAGTGAATATGAAATGTATATTTATGAGAATATTACACAAGGGTAAAATTAAGCAGTGTGTTAGATATAGTGTTTCAGGATAAAACTTTCAATGTTTGGGCTGTGACTTTCAAAATGAAGCCGACTCTCAAAATCATTTTGTTCACTTGCATCAATATCTGTATTTCTAACGTAAGAAGGCTATACAAAATAGATATATTCAGAGAAATTTTTACATTTATATGATATTGTTTTGCTGATGCTATTTGCTTATTTAATGTTATAAGGACTACTGTTACATCATGTGATAATTTTATTTTACATTGACTTTAGAGAAAGAAAAAATAAATGCTATATTTTTTTTTTAACAATTCCACTTTTTGAGTACTAACTATATTTTCTTATCTTTTTCTTTTTTCTTTTCTGATACAGGCAGTCCTGTGGGTATTTTGGTAAATATGAGGCCTTTCTCTCTAACATTAACTTGTTTGGGTTTTAAATCTAATGGTGGAATCATCAGATCAAAAAAGTACAGTTCAGTGACTTTTGTTACATAATTTGAAATTATTTTACAAAAAGGGTAAATCAATTCACAGCTTTACCAATAATATATCAATATGCCTATTCTCCCACAACACCTCCCACCTCCAACACTGATTATTTCTTTTGTCTGTCATCTATGTCCATTTGTTAGTGTGAGATAAAATCTCAGACTTTATTAATCTGCAAAATATTTCTTATTATTAGAGATCTGGAGATATCTTTCATAGGGCTGTTGATAGTAGGTAATTTTTCTTTTGAAAACTGTTTCTCTATGTCCTTTGCTTACACTGTAGGTATTTCTGGAACAGAACTAATGGATATAGCTCAAATGCCAAAGAGGAAAAATTACTTATTATTTGCCTTGTAGATTGAATCACTTGATTGAAGCACTTGCTTTCATCTTATCACTTGCAGAGTTATTCTTTAACATGGACTTTTTGAATGGAATTTTTCTTTTTTTCCTGCCAACTGCTTCACAAAAAATGTCTTTTCCTGATCTATATGAAGCAATATTTTCTTTACTATTCAATGGAACCCTTCCCATATCCCACTCCTTGCCCAACAGACTCCAAGCTCCTCTGATGTTCTTGCTATGGCAGATACATATCTATATATGAAAATGTATGTATGTATACATATGTGTGTAGGATACCTGAATATATATAGTGTGTTTGTATGTATTTGCATACACACACACATATCCATCCCCTCTCTACTTTATTTACTGTAGTCAAATAGTGTCAAATAAATAGAGATTAACTGATTTGGGGGAGCTCTCAGAGCTCCTTCCATACAAAGAAGTTAGACTTTGAAAAATTTATTTTGGATTTGGAAATAGATACCTGCTGTTTCCACTTTGAAATACTGCCTCATAAGTAGTTTTCCAGAGTCAAAATTATCTCAATTTTGAATTGGCCCCATTGAGTTCTAGAGATTGAATTTGCAATCTGCTTCTTAAAACAACAATATTTTTAAAAATATTGTAGATAGTATTTTATTTTTTCTAGTTACACATAAAGATATTTTTATAGAATTTGAGTTCCAAACTTTTCTTTTTCCCTCCTTCCCCTCTCTCTTCTCCAAGACAGCAAGCAATCTGATATAGCTTATTCATGTGTAATCATGTTAAACATAATTCCACAATATTCATGTTATGATAGAAAAAACAGAATAAAAGGGAAAAATCACAGGGTCGGGGAGAGAAGTGAAAATAATATGCTTTAATCTGCATTCATTCTCCATAGTTTTTTCTCTGAATTGGATAACGTTTTCCATTATGAGTCTTTTGGAATTGTCTTGGATCACTATATTGTTAAGAAGAGCTAAAAATATTAAAGTTGATTATTGCACAAAGTTGTTCTTACTGTGTACCATGTTCTCTTGATTCTTCTCACTTTACTCAACACCAATCTGTGTAAATCTTTCTAGGTTTTTCTGAAATTCATTAACTCATATTCATTTATATTCATATACCAGCCATTCCTCAATTGATGGTCATTTCTTCAATTTCCAAATCTTTTTCACCACAAAAGGAGCTCGTTGTACATGCAGGTTATTTTCCTTTTTAAAGATCACTGCATATAGTGACAGAGATTTATTCCAGTTTCTTCTGTTCTTAGAGATGCCCATTGAATACTTCTAGATTTTTAATCCCAGTAATTGAACTCTATTCTCTACTCAAAGATTCAAATGGACATGTAATCTTAAGGTCTTGGGAGGTCCCCTCAATAACACATATTGCAAAGCATCATGCTGGCCCAATACGTGCATCTCTTGTCTATGTCCTCTCAAAAGTTTGATAAGAAGGTCCATTCAATATGATGGACTTTCTCACTTTTTCCTCAGAGTTTTGGGGTACAAGTAGAACACTCTGGCAATCTACCTGTCAGGACTTTTTCTTTCCACATGTCAAGTCTATCTTTTATTTCTATCACATAACGCCTTGATAATATCCTTCAATCATTGAAATTTCCTAAAGATGGTCTGGTATAGTCTGATTATGCCCACCATCTGCCCTTTTGTTTCCTTTGGAGTGATACATTTCTTTAATTCTTCAGAAGCAGTTGGTGTTCCAGGATTTTCTTCCAAGGGTCACTACAAAAACACTGGTTAAAAACTCCATATTGATCCATTATCACTATTACTATTCAATATTATATTAGAAATGCTAGCTTTGGAAATAAGAGAAAAAAAGAGATTAAATGAATTAGAGAGGGTGATGAGGAAACCAAATTATCACTCTTTGCAGATAATATAGTATACTTGGAGAACTCTAGAGAATCAACTAAAAAACTATAGAAGTAATCTATAACTTTAACAAAGTTTCAGGATACAAAATAAATCCACATAAATCATTAGCATTTTTATACATCACTAACAAAATCCAACAGCAATAAATACAAAGAGAAATTCCATTAAAAATAATTGTTGATAGTATAAAATATTTGGGAATCTATCTGCCAAGGGAAAGCCAGGAAATATATGAGCAAAACTACGAAACACTTTCCACACAAATAAAATCAGTTCTCAACAATTGGAAAAATATTGAGTTCTCTTGGATAGATCAAGTGAATATAATAAAAATGACAACACTGCCAAAATTAATCAATTTATTTCATGCTATATCAATCAAACTCCCAAGAAACTATTTCACTAACTTAGAAAAAAATAACAAAATTTATCTGGAAGAACAAAAAGTCAAGAATTTCAAGAGAATTAATGAAAAGCAAAGCAAATGAAGGTGGTCTAGCTGTACCTGATCTAAAACTATATTATAAAACAGCGGTCACCAAAACCATTTGGTACTGGCTAAGAAATAGACCAGTTGATTAGTGGAATAGGTTAAATTCACAGAACAAAATAGTCAATAACTATAGTAATCTAGTGTTTGACAAATCCAAAGACCTCAACTTTGAGGATAAGAGTTCACTGACAAAAATTGCTGAGAAAATTGGAAACTAGTATAACAGAAATTAAGCATTGATCCACACCTAACATCATATATGAAGATAAGGTCAAAATGGGTTCATGATCTAGACACAAAGAATGGTATTATAAAAAAAATTAGAAGAACATAGGATAATTTACCTCTCAAAACTGTGGAGGAGGAAGAAATTTGTGACCAAAGAACATACTTCATATTATTGATTATTATTGATCACAAAATGGATAATTTTGATTATATTAAGTTAAAAAGGTTTTGTACAAACAAAACTACTGCAGGCAAGATTAGTAGGGAAGCAACAAACTGGGAAAAGATTTTTATGTTCAAAGGCCTCATTTCTAAATATACAGAGAATTAACTCAAATTTATAAGAAATCAAGTCATTCCCCAATTGATAAATGGTCAAAGTATATGAATAGACAATTTTCAGATGAAGAAATTGAAATTATTTCTAGACATATGAAAAGGTGTTCCAAATCACTATTAATCAGAGCAATGCAAATTGACAATTCTGAGATACCACTATACACTCAGAGTAGCTAAGATGACAGAAAAAAGATAATGACAAATGTTGGAGGAGATGTGGGAAAATTGGGACACTGATATATTGTTGGTGGAACTGTGAATGGATGCAACCATTCTGGAGAGCAATTCAGAACTATACTCAAAATGTTATCAAAACTGTGTATACCCTTTGACTCAGCAGTCTTTCTATTAGGATTATATCTCAAAGAGATCTTAAAAGAGGGAAAGGGACCCACATGTGCAAAAATGTTTGTGACTGCCCTTTTTGTAGTGATTAGGAACTAGAAACTGAGTGGATGCCCATCAATTGGAGAATGGCAGAATGAATTGTGGGTTATAAATGTTATGGAATATTATTGTTCTATAAGAAACGACCAACAGGATGATTTCAGAGAGGTCTGGAGAGACTTACATGAGCTGATGCTGAATGAAATGAGCAGAATCAGGAGATCGTTATACATGGCAACAACAAGACTTTATGATGATCAATTCTAATGGACGTGGCTCTCTTCAACGTTAAGATGATTAAAATCAGTTCCACTTGTTCAGTGATGAAGAAAGCCATCACTCAGAGAGAGAACCATGGGAACAAAGTGTAGAACACAACACAATATTCTTACTCTCTCTGTAGTTGTTTGCTTGCATTTTGTTTTCTTTCACAGTATTTTTCTTACTTCTTTATCTGATTTTTCTTGTGCAGCAAAATAACTGTATAAATATGCATACATATTTAACATATATTTTAACATATTTAATAAGTATTGGACTACCTGCCATCTAGGGGAGGGGGTGGGAAGAAGGAGGGAAAACTTTGGAACAGAAGGTTTTGTAAGGGTCAATGTTGAAAAATTACCCAAGCATATGTTTTGTAAATAAAAAACTTTAATAAAAAAAGTTCATATTGCATGGATGAACCTTTGCTTTTATGGGAAGTTTGAAGTCAGTAAAAAATGCTTTGTAATTTCCCAAAATCAATCTAATACACTTTTTCTTTTCAAATTTGGGTCCAGTTCATTATTATTCATCTGTACTGAATGTTCCAGATATGAATATAATTCATAACATCCTACAGATGTTACAGGGTATCCATTCAGCTTCATGAGTTATCATCCATTTGGTCTCACCTATGCAGATGAACAAGTCAAATAACAGATTTTAAATTATAGATTTCCTCTGAGAGGCTCTTTGATATCTTGGGGCTTGATGCAATTAACTCAATATCATCCACAAACATAGAGAATGTTATTCTCTATTAGGAATTCCAATGCAAATTTTCTGATTCTCAGTAAACATTGCATTCCACTGTATTATATGCCTTCTTAACAATGAATGACCTTAAGCTTTGTAGATATTATTTTTTTCCTAATCATTTTGTTTCAAAATACACATTAAAGGACAAAAACATCAAAAGACTGAAGCTCTAAGGAATTCAGGTATAGAAAATTGGTGCACTATCATGCCTACTCATCATTTTAATTGAGAAAATATTCTCCACATTAAAACACCCACACACTACATACATACCCAACAGCAACTTAAGGGTACCTCTTGAGCAAAAGGACATTGTTACAACAAATTAATTGAGTTTGGGCATAAAAAGCATTCCTGATGCCAGGAACACTTTTTTATTAATGAAGCAAAAACTTGTCTAAACAGAGGGTCCTTCCAACATGCCCCAAATGGCAACATTTGCATGCTCAGGCAACTAAAAGGGAGAGACATTTCAATGTTGGGCATAGAAGGATAGGCTCCATGGGCAGACTTCAGGGAGTACATAAAAGTACAGGGACTCGAAAAGTAGGAAAAACCTTACGCTACTTCATCTTTCTAAGCCTTAATTTTCTCATCCAGAAAAATAAGAAGATTAGACTAAATGGTCTCTAAGATCTTTTCCAATTATAAGAAGTTGATAAATAATCAATCAAGAAGCAATTATCATATGAGACAAATAGAAAAACAGAATCCTACCCCTAAGGAGGTGCAAGTCTTAGTTATGGGTAGATGGCATACAACAAGCAACTATGTAGGTGCTATATACATATGTGTTCATGTATATGTGCATGTACTAAATATACACTATTTCTCTACCTTTCTCTATCTATCTATATAGCATTGATGGAATACAATCTCAGAAAGAAGGCCCTAGCAGTGGAGGTTTAAGGCCTGGGAAAGACCTAATGCAAAAGATAAAATATAGAGTAAATCTAGGGAAAATAATACAGAGAAATCAGACTAATGAGAAGAATTCCAAACATGAAAGATAGTCAGTAAAAAGACACCTGCTTGGGAAATGCAGCATCCTTTGTGAAGAGCAGACCGATGTAGCTGGATCTTAAATTATGTGAAAGGCAGTAAAGTGTCTGAACCCACATAGGATTGATTTCTGTTCTAAACACCGCAGGTCTCTTCTCTGGAAAACCCAGTTAGGGGAGGTGTTTACTTTGCCACACATACTATTTGGAAATAGAGTTAAGCAAGTCACATGGGGACTCCTAAAAAATAGTTTTTGACAGTAATGTTAGCTCTGGTGATCTGGGATCTTACTAGTTTTTAGTAGGGATCTAGGGGAACATGATTCAAAAAAGACTATGTCATTTTACATCCATTGGGGGTCTGGGACATTCAAGGCAGATGTTCTATATTATCTCAAATTAATCATCAAGACATATAATAGTCTATATTAATCTGAGATAATATTAAATCTAATGCACTCTTCTAATCTACAATATCATGAGAAGTGACAGGGTAAGAGCCTAAAATGCATCTTTCCTCACCTCCATGCCATCTTGAATCTGTTGAAAGGATCATCTCCCCAATCCATTTCTGCCACAAAACTTTTACTAGACTGAACTTAGATGCAAAAGGCATAGATTAGTCAATTCACAAGTAAGCAGGTAATGACCGCTTTGTTCTTAGAAGCACAATTTTAAAAACAGCTACTGGAGGAACTCCATGTTTTGCTTGCTTTATTATGCCTCTGAAATATCACTTGAAAGCAAAAGATAATTTATTCTCTTTGATATCTCTTCTTTAGGCTCCCTGTCAAATTCCATACCTTTCAGCCATTTAGCTTACTACAACAGTAATCAGCCAGTAATTGATGTGAACATTAGACAATTATGAATTCAGCCAAACAGGAAACAGTTCTGAAAGGCATCTTCCTCCAGGGAAAAAAAAAATCATCTAAAGTGGTCTTCAGTTGGACATTGAGTCCTTTTTTTTTCTAGGAAATCATATGCAGTGGAAAATTTACTTAGTAGAATTTCCAAGACAATCAGGGAGGTGATAATCTTTTCATATAAACTATAGGATTCCTTTAGCCTAACAAAGATTATTGGCTCTAAGCCTATAATAATCAAGTGCCTACTATGTGCTAGGCACTGTGGTAGACCTTGAGGATAAAAAAGATTTTTAAAAAATATTTAAATACTATTCTGAAAAAAACTTACTTTTTTATTACTGTGGGGAGATAATATGTGCTTATACAAAGATATACAATGTGTGTATTTATTTATGTATGTATTATACTGTATGAAAGTTTCACACACATATACATATACTGAATAAAAGTCATTTTTTCTTTTCTCTGAATAAACCTTATCAGCCTCTTATCTCTAATTGCCCCTGCTACTGTTACTGGGGTCCTCAGCAACATTTCAAGCTAAGGGTAACATTTTTGTTCTCCACCATGGAACAACAGGAACCCCTGGAGCCATCAATCTCACATGAAAAAAATTTTCTGAGGTTTCCTTCTACTAACCCCTCTTTCTTCCCTCCACCCCCATCAAAAGCACTCCATGAGGAGAGATCTGGTCTAGGGATATCTAGCTATTATGCAGTCGAAATCAATCCACCAATAAGCATTTATAAAATTCCTATTAGATATCAGATATAGGGGTTTCACTGCCATGCAGTCCAAATCAATTCATCAATAAACATTTGTAAAATATCTATTCTATATTACAAAGTGCACAAGGGACTGAGGATACAAAGACAAAATTCAAACTCTCCCTGCTCTCAAAGAAAAAGTTCAGCTAAAAATGTTCCTAGTACCAGTCATTACACGGTTATTACCTATTTACATGCAATGTTTGCAGGACTATTGCATAAGTGGAAAAACCATTACCTTTTTGTAATTGAATAATAAAAGTTTTGCCATGTAATCATTATTAAAAATCATCATGGGACCCATGTATGCAGGAGGTAAGATTTGTCTCCAGTTTTGTCCTGATGTGGCTCTGGAGCAGACAAACATGTTCCTAGCATCAATCTATTTTGTAAGGCTCTTTTGTATGCTTTCATGGTCAACATCCTCTGTACAGAAGCATCTCCAGCCAGTGGCTACTGGAATTTCTTCTTTATCAGGGAATTTGGCCTTCTTGTGACACAAAACACGAGGGACCATCCCTCTCCATTGTCTCCTTCATTGGGCTGATCATCACCACAATTCTGAGTCAGGCAGACCTGCCCCCTTTACAAACTATTGATAGAGAAAGAACTGATAAATAGAAGAACATATATATATATATATATATATGCATATATATAATGGTTTTATATATAAATACTTATTTATATCTAATGTGGCTATCTCTAGGGCAGGGTCAGGGGGCAAGGAGAAGGAAAAAAGAAAGTGACATGATTATTTATATTTAATGGCAGTGGGTTAACTCCATTGGATATTAGTGTTATGATAATGAATATCCCTATTATATAGATGCAGAAACTGAGGCATAGAGAATTATGTTGTTGTTTTGGTTTTAGTTTTGGAAGGAGACCACGACATTAGGGAGGTGATACCATGACATGCAAGTGAATTGGATTGAAGGGAGGGAGAGCTGAGCAAGGTCACCTGCCTCACTTTTCCCTCCAGAGCCAGTGGCCATATATAGAGCAAGATGACCAGAGATGGCTCTGGATGCACTGGGAGACCTTGGGCTTTTTAAGCTAAGATCGTCAACAGGTCTCAGTTTGACAGAGGCAGCACTTCAGTGATTCATAGGCAATTAAGTGACTAGGTCATCCATCAAATATATAGAGGGAGGACTGGACACAATCGATATATCAATAAGGATTTATTAAGTACCTTCTTTGAAAGAGAGCTATAATGAAGTGGCTAAAGAAAAGGCCTTCAAGCCACAAAGTCTAGTTTCAAGTCCTTCCCCAACACATAATGACCATGAACTTCATCATATAGTAGCGTGCATATGAGACCATGTATCAAGCACTGTGATAAAATTTGCAAATATTACCTCATTTAATCCTCACAACAGCTGGGTATTATTATTACTCCTATTCTATAATTCACAAAAATGAGGCAGAGATTAAGTGATTTGCCCAAAGTTACACATTGTCTGAGGCCCATTTTGAACCCAGATCTTCCTAACTCCAGACCCAGTTTTCTATCCATCATGGAGCTTAAGGTGACTGTGGACAATTTCTTTAATAAATCAGTGCTCTATACAACTCTCTAATAGATCAATAAACATTACCTACTATGTGCTAGGCACTACTATGTGCTAAGTGCTGATTATAGTTGCAGAGAATGTTTAGTAGAGATCACAACAAATTCAAATCTGATCTCAGATACTTATCACCTATGTGATCCTGGGCAAGTCAATTAACCCCTATTTACTTCAGTTTTCTCAGCAACAAAATGAGGATAACAACAATACTTACCTTGTAGGGTTCTTGTGAGGATCAAATAAGATAACTGTATAGCACTTAGCACTGTGTCTGGCACATAGTAAGTGCCATAGAAATGTTAACTTCCAGCAGCAGCAGCAACTTTCCAGAGCTCCCCATATCAACAAAATCCCAGGTCTCGTTCTTGCTAAGCTCTGGGGACATAAAGGACAAAAATGGAACAGATCCTCAAAGAATTTTATTAAGTGAGAAATATTTACATAATCTTACTCTATTGATTTCAAAATCACTGTTCTGCTCTATTTTAAAGTGTTAAGGTTTGTTGGTCAATCAATAAACATTTATTATCACTTACTATATGCCAGGCACAGTGGTAAGTACTATTGATACGAAGAAAGGTCAGAGACACTCCCTGACTTGGAGGAACCAAAAATCTAATGGATAGCCCTTGTTGCCATGAAAATCTGTGGATGATTTTCTTTTAAGGGGAGTCTTAGATCTGAATGGTTATCAAACTTGCTCTGAATCCTCAGGGTTAATTCTTAGCTCTCCATGTCCCTGAACAGATCTGTAGCTCGCAAAGATTACACTATTATCTGAATTATGTAAGGAGAAATCCAGAGATTTTGATTCAAGGAAATTCTAAGGAAATATAAATAAATATTGAATTATATTCAAGTAGTACCTAGGTGAATGGGGAAAGCCACATTCAGAAAGGGGTGCATGATACTACTACTAGGTCTGTTTCTAAAGATGATTAGGTAAAAAGGAAGTTCTAAAATATTTATGTCAGTTTTCCTTTTGTGTTAACAAGGAACTGAAAATTGCTTGGATGCCTCATCATGGTTGAACAAGTTGTGCTATACTATCATAATGGAATACCACTGAGCTGATAATCTTAGAAATCTTAGACTTACATGAAATAACGAAGAGGAAAATGTAGAGTATCAAGAGATGACGGTGTGCAATAACAGCAATATTGTTTTAAGAACACATTTGAATGTCTATTATAATACCCAAATTAATGAAAGAAGACACTAATTTCATCCAGAGAAAGAACTGATAAATAGAAGAACATATATATATATATATATATCACATATATAATAGTTTCACATATAAATATTTATTTGTATCTAATGGTAGCTATCTTTAAGGCAGGGTGAAGGGGCAAGGAGAAAGAAAAAAGGAAGTGATATGATCATTTATATTCAAAAAGAATAGTAAGTTGTACTTAGTAGATTTGGAATTTCATGTCTTCTATATTATGGAATTTTCCGTGCTTGTTTTATTTCTAAGGTTCAGAATAAAATAAATGATTAAAAAACAATTCATAGTCTGAGTCCTGAAGTAATCCTAGAATTCTGAGAGGAGAGATGAGGAGAAAGAGCATGCTAGATGGTACAAAGACACATAGAATGGAGATGAAGTGTTGTGGTTGAAGAATAGGGAGCGGCCAGTACGTCTAGACCCTAGAATGTGAGGAGAGGAATAATGTGTCCTAAGATTAGAAAATCCAGGTTGTAAAGAGCTTTATAAGCCAGATTTAAGTCAACAAGCATTTATTAAATATGTACTTTATGTTTGACACTTTGCTAAACTCTGGGGATACAAAGAAAGATGAAAATAGTCCTTGTTCTCAAGGAAGTCATATTTTAATAAAGGAGACAGACATCATGTAAACTGCTATGTATTTATAAATTATATACAGCATAAATGAGAGGTAATTTCAGAAGGAAAGCAGAAAGGCTTTTCTTTTGAAAAGAAATCTCAAAAAGCTGAATCTCAAAAAAAGATAAAGAGAGAATGAGGAAGAGAGCCAGGGAAAACATTATCAAGTTGAGCAATGGAGTGGCTTGGCCAATGTAACTGGATTTTTGATTACATGGAGAGGAATCAAGAGACTAGATCCTGATGGAAATCAGGAGACTGGATCCTGATGGTATTGATTTCTGGATTTTCGATTACATGGAGAGGAATCAGGAGACTGCATCCTGTGTATTGCCCCCTAAGATACTAAATGCCCCTAAGATCTGTGCTCTGAAGAGGCACCCTATAAAACCCACTTAGGTCAATAATTACTATCTTTGGCACACATACTATTTAGAAATAGAGCTAATCAGGCCACATGGAGACTTCTGAAACATGGCTACCTCTCTATCAGACCCTTGAAAAAAGGAATAAATGTTAGAAGATGAGATCAGAAAGTTGTGAGGTGAGGAGAAGGGAATGAGTAGGAATTCATGGCGGGAATTCATTATCTACCTAAATATGAAAAGAGCACTGAGAGGAGGGAGGTAAGGAACACTTAAGAGAAACTTGTGAATGGCTGCTTTGGTAAATGTGATAGAAAATTAATTAGGGAGGAATAAAAGGTTTGTCTTGCTGAAGGGCCCATTTAAGATTTGGTACCATAAATTTTTTATCAAGAAAATCTTATTGATTACCTTTTACTAGCTAGTGTAATGTATAGAATGCCAAACTCGAAGACCCAAATTCAGATGACACACTCAGGTAATTACTACCTGTATGATATAGTCTCAGTTTCCTCATCTATAAAATGGGGTAATAACAACTATCTCAAAAGTTTATTAAGAAAATTAAATGAGATAGTACCTTTAAAGTGCTTCACAAACCTTTAAAGTACTCTATAAATATGAGCCGTTATTATTAGTCTTTCAGGGAAAAGGACATTCCTAATAAGATATCATGGAATGAGATTTCAATGACTTTAACTATAAATCTTTCAAATTCTTGGACTTTAAGCATAGAGGATTATAATTTAACTCCTTTAATTTATAAATGAGGAAATGGAGATTTAAAGAACTAAAAATAGGTACCCAGCTGCCAAATATTGCTGTCACATCTAATTCAGGCTTTTCATTTCTTTCCTAAACCATTTAAATAAACTTCTACCTGGTCTCCTGGCTTAAAGCTTCTTTCTTCTCTCATCTGGCCTTAGCTGCTAGAATAGTTTCTTAAAGTACTTTTGCCATGTTACTCTTCTGCAAGTGACTTCTTGTTGCTTCTGGAATAAAAAAACTGTCTTTTGACTTCTATTTGCATCACTAAAAGCAATGCAATGCACCTCTCCAAACCTCAGTTTTCTGATCTGTAAAGTGGGAATAATAATCACACCTACCTTGCAACGTTGTTTTCAAATGAAATACTATATGCAAAGCAATTTATAAATCTCAAGGTGCTATATGAATGTCAGATACTATGATATGAACTAAAATATTAGAATTCTATCCCTCCCTTCTCTGGTAAATAATTACTAGATGTTCTTATATTGATGAATTTATTATTATTAATTCCATCCTAAATTTTCCTTTAAAATTCAGTTTGTTCAATTGGCTACAATAACATATTTAGTAGAATGTAAGATCCTTGAGGGCAAAGCAGTGTTGCCACATAGTCAATACTTGAGAAGTACTTGATTAATTGATATTGACTCTCCTGGGTTAACAGTGAAGAACCCTTTTCAGAGTGCTTCATGGTATCAGCAAAGAGACCTTGTTCTCTACAGAACTGTTTACATGCATTAGTTTTCACCTCAGGGTTTGTTCTCACAGTAGATCAGAAAGCTAAGCTACCATTACCTCAAACCTGTGGTTGTGAGCTACTTAAATAACAAGCTTCAGCTCTCTTCCCACCAATGGCTAGTTATCTATTAGCCCAGCTCTAACAGGGTTTTGACTAATGCAAAGCAGCTAATAAGTCAAGTGCCATTTGAAGGATTCCTTGAAAAGAAGCCCTGAAATCAGACAGATGAGAATGAAAGCTGATTCCCCTCTCATTGGCTTTGCCTTGCCAGAGACTCCTACTATATGAGTTACCCAAAGCAAATCATCTTGTTTCCTTATCTGTAAATGAGCACAGTGATGGCACCCACCTCTCAGGCTGAGTTTAGCATACTCTGTGGTACATAGTAGGTGTGCTATTAATAACTGTTTCCTTCCTCTTCCTTCTGCTTAACTTCTTTCTGAATCACTTTACTATCTCCTAAGCCCTTATCTTAGAAATACCTATTGTAGAATCAGTCCTTCAATGTAAATATTGTCTACTTTTAAAAATGAAAAATCCTTCAATGATAAATAGGAGACAATCTATACAATAGGAAAAAAACATTCAATTTAGAATCAGAAGACTAAAATTTAAATCTTGCATCTCACTTACCAGCTATATGTTCTTGAGTGAATTCCAGATTCCTCATCTCTAAAATAGGGATGATAACAACACATCTATTCCCTACCTGTCATGTTGTTGTGAGGCTCAAATGAAATAATGAATGCAAAAGATTTCACTATAAAGCACTACCAAAATGTAAGTTGGTATAACATAAATATAAGATGGTGTAACATTTTGGGCTGGGTGTTGTTTTTCTTATGCATGAAGAAAAATAGCATGTCACTTTGTTAATTATCCAACCAAGAGATATAAATTAAGTGAATGTGATGTACAAATTGACTACCAGGTGACTTTCTGCTTGGTCTAACAACCTAGAGTTCTTCTGAGAGAGCAAAATCCATTTCTCATCCTATCATGCTGCTTATCTGCTCCTACTGAGAAAAGAGAAAATCAAAACAACCCTGAATGAGGGAGAGGAACTTCTTTTTCCTATGCCAAGAGCATCAGAAATTGCTCCACCAATTTCTGTATGCAACATATCCTTGGTCCCAATGGAGAGAAAAATCAGATTTGAAATAGGACAGAGAATTCTCCCTGGGTTACCATGGTATTATTATTCTACAGTACATTAATCTACCTGATTATTTTCCTCCTGGAGAAGAAGGCTTGAGGACATAAAAATATTTCTAGAGGGGTAGTAATAAGAAGAGGAAAGGGAAAACAGAAAGAAAAAGGAACAAATTTAGACATCAAAAACAAATGTTTCCTATTTAAGTTTTACCTTGGGTCTACATGATCAAAATGTCCATACATATATATTCTACCATCAACTTAAATAAAAAAGTTCTAAAAGAAATTGACATTTTTTCCCTGGATCACAGAATATTTATCTTCTTTCTTTTCCCAAATGAATCAAGCTGTATTCTTGTTCCTTTCTTCCTGTTGCTACTTCTAGTCCTCGCTTTCAAATTTTTGCTATTAAAAAATGCAATTTATTTTTAAGAGCCTGCCATACAAAAGCACTACAAGACTTTTAATAAATATGAAAGGAGATATTTCTATCATAAAAACTATGTTAATTAGTCTTTTTAAGAATTTGAGGATTTCTTTCCACCAAGAAATTCAATCTGATGAGAACAATATCAACCTTGAATATTTTTCTATTATTTGGGACTTCCCCATAGTCTGGAAAAGATTTGGATTACTAGTGATAAGGCTATCAATTTGGATAATATTATCTTTTACCCACCCAGTTTATTTTTCCCAGTACAAGTGGTATTTCAATCCCTTTAGAATTACTCTCTCTCTCTCTTCCTCTCATCAAACACTTTTATTCTAAAAAGCTGGAAGATTAATGGATTAAGGTGAAGTTTGAAGTGAGTGCCACTCTAGATTTCTTAATTTTCTTACCTCTTTGAGAATGAAAATAAAACTCTCCAGATTTTCTCCTCTCAGATCTTTTTGCTTTTCTCTTTTTCTTTCCCACTCTTTCAAAGGACCACAGAATTTGGTGAGTGGAAATGGTTAAACCTGAGGTCACAAAAGCCTGAGTTAGAATCTAAGTCATGGCAGGACTTACATGAGAGTCTTCTAACTCCAAATTTAAAGTTCATTTCATTACAAGACTCTGCTTCAAGGAAGGAAGTAAAGAATGAGGGAGGTCACTTTGGTTCTTATCTTATGGAGAGAATATTGGTCAGTCAAGTTGTAATTAAATTATTATTATTAAATGCCTATTATGTAGGAGGTTCTGCCCTAGATGCAGGAGAGATAATGAAAGTTAATAGATAGCCCCTGGTATCAGGAAGCTCATGGCTTAATGAAGGGAGATGAGTTCAACAAGTCAACATTTATTAAGCACTCATTATGTCCCAGGCACTGTGTCTGAAAGCTAATATTCTTAGAGACTATTCCTAGACTTGGCATTGTGCCTTGGGCAATTTATACATCAAAACTCATTATGTTTTAGGTATTAACATATTTTGAGTTCAACCACTTCTTTTTACAGATGAGTTGTCATTTTGGGGAATAGGAACAGCATAGGAACAGCAACTAGTTGCCAATTGAGTGCTGTAGCTGCCATCCTATACTGTTTTGGAGATTTCTGTTCTTTTACTTCAGGTGCTTTTGCTCACAGTCTATTCATTGTGAAACATCTCAACAGTATGAATGGGTGAATTCATAACCAGTCTTTATAACTTGACCTTAAGCTGTAGTGGCAGTAGGAGCCATCTCATGCTGACTTCCTAGCTGAGGAATGCAAGCAGTAGATAGGTTGAATTTTTTTTTTTTCCTGACAGGAAAAAATTAGAGAGATCTCAGCCAGAAGAAGTGAAATCCAGTATTTGAGGGCTTTAGAAGAATTTCACTTTTTACAAGTCTTTACAAAGCTAGTCTTTGCCATTTCCAGAAAGACTGAATGCTTAAATGGAAGGAGAAAAGAACATCTGTTTGAGGGGGATGTTTGGAATCTCTGGTATTACACAAGGCATCTTTTTCAGCTAGTTAGAAAAACTAAGGAAAGAAAAGGATGTTCTATGTCAGTGGTTCTCAAAGTATAGTCCAGAAATGCTTAAGGATCCCTGAGATCCATTTTGAGGGTTCACAAGTTCAAAACTAACTTCAAATTAATACTAAGATACTTTAATTTCTATTATAGTAAATCTTTCTGTGTGTCTATATATATATAAAGTAAAAGATCTTTAGAAAGTCTTCAATAATTTTAAAAGTGCAGTTTTGATTCTGAGACCAAAAAGTTTAAGAATAACTGCTCTCTGTGAATGTTTTTTTTTCTTAGAAAAACTTAACCAATAAATTAATATGGGATAGGGATGGGGGGAATTAGCAAGAGGAAGACCTAAGAGACTTAAAGATTATTGTAGAATGATTTCAGTTAAGTTTATACTTAACTTAAAGTTAAATTAATTTAATTTGCCTTCCAATAGACTTTAGGTAATGAAATGGAAAGGAAAATATGACTGGCAGAAAAAATTGACAAAACTTTCTGAATATATGTGTATGTGTATGTGGAATGTATGTGGAAATTAGGAAGGAAGAAGAAAGCAAAAGCTATCAGAGATCACTGTAGTTTGAACCTGAGTAAAAGATGAGATTGCATAAAGAATAGGAGAAAGGAACATTTAAAAAGGAAATATAAACTTCCCTTTAACAATTAATTCTTATGTGAAAGACAATAGAGGAATCTGGTTCTTCCACAGCAATGGTTAAAAAAAACTCACCAGATGAAAAAAAAATACTTACAAATCCAAATGAATGTTAGTAATCTTCAGATAGCCAAGCACTGCATACAAAGATAGCCAAGATGTGTTACAACTATTTCACCAGGATAGTGTTAGGTATATAAGTAATTGTGTCATGTATTATAAAGACAGTAACTTGACTCATGGGTGCCATCAATAAATATGAGGTGGGAATCTGGCCCACCATTCTCCAAGATTGCAACTTTACCTTTCAGGGGGCCAGGGCTAAATATACTTGTTTCCTTGCTTATTTCTAAAAGGGATATTGAATTAAAAATTTACTTAATTCACATCTCAAATGACTATAAACTTAAGGGTACAGTATTTTCAGGGATTATGGATACCTGTAACTTTCTTTGCTCTCTCTCAAAAGAGGGATTATTTAATATCACCAGCTTAGTTCCCTTCCACCAATTATTAACCCCCCCCCCCAAAAAAAAACAGAAAACAAAAGGGAGAGAAGTTATATAGATTAGAATACCCAAAGAATACACAACCTCTTCATCTGGAAATGAGATAAATCATGTCAGGTCAGTCAAGGAGAAAAGGAACTATCTTATGAAAGGGAATCCTCTATCTCAGCAGTCACTAGGGATGCAAGCCCTGATAGTAAATGGACACGATGGAATTAAATTTTTCTACATATCTGCAACCCCGCGGGTCCTAGTAGTTATTAAGTAGTAGTTAATAAAGTACCTAGTAGTAGTTAAGTTCATACTTGCCTCTTATGACCTATCTCTCCCAAAGCCCTTCACACAAACATAGTTCAAGAATGTCCTTTATGGAAGGATTCAGCATTCTCCTAGACAATTAGAAATCAAAGCTTTCCTGGCACAGGGCTTTTCCTGAGGAAAAAACTGCTACCTCATCTGGGTAGGAGTGAGTTTTATATAAATACAAATTCAGATTAACTGAAGCAGTACCTGGATTAGGGAAGTGACAGGGTAAATAGAAATCAAGACCTTGACTGTGAAACTCAAAAGGGTCAAAAGTTTCTCATCAGAAAAGCTCCATAGGATACCAAAATTATTTTATAGAGCTATAAAAATAATAATAAAATTCATATGGAAGAATATCAAAGGAATTAATTTTTAAAAATACAAAAGAAGGTGGCCTAGCTCTAGCAAATCTAAAACTGTGTTATAAAGCAGCACTCATCAAATTATTTGATACTGGTTAAAAAATAATGTGCTGGATCAGTGAAATAGATTAATTATAGAAGACACAGTAATTTATTATAAAGATCTCATTTCTCAAATATATAGAGAGCTGAATCAAATTATATGAATACAAGTCATCCCCCATTTGATAAATAATCAAAGGATATAAACAGGAAATTTTCAGATGAAGAAAATAGTTATCTATAGTTACATTAAAAATGTTCGACATCACTACTGATTAGAGAAATACAAGGCAAAACAATTCTGAGATACTATTCCCCACCTATCAGATTGACTAATGTTACAGAAAAGGAAAATAATAAATGTTGGGAAAAATTGGAACACTAATGCATTGTTGGTAAAATTGTGAACTGATCCAAAGATTCTGGAGGCCAATTTGGAATGATGCCCAAAACACAGTTTGGATACTCTTCAATCCCTCAATATCATTTTTAAGTCTGTATCTCAGAAAAGATCATAGAAAAGGGAAAAGGACCCACACATATAACATTATTTACAACAGTTCTTCTTGTGGTAGCAAAGAATTGGAAATTAAGGGAATGTCCATCAATTGATGAACGATTGAACAAGTTGTAGTATATGAATGTAATAGAATAGTATTGTACTATAAGAAATGATGAGCAGGCTGATTTCAGAAAAACCTGGGAAGATTAACATGGACTAATACTTTGTAAAATGAGCAGAACCAGGAAAATATTGTGCATAGTAACAGTAACTGCACAATGATCAATTAAAATAGACTTAACTTTTCTCAGCAATATATGATTCAAGACAATTCCAAAAGTTTAATTATGGAAAATGCTACCCACATCTAGAGAAAGAATATGGAGTCTGAATGCAGATCAAAGCATACTATTTTCACTTTTGTTTTTGTTTTTGTTTTTCCTTTCTCAGGGTTTTCCCTTTTGTTCTTATTCCTCTTTAAAACATGACTAATGTGGAAATATGTTTAACACGATTGCATAGGCATAACCTCTATCATATTATATGCTGTCTTGGGGATAGGGGAGGAGAGAGAGAAAAATTTGGGACTCAAAATATTGTGAAATAAATGTTGAAAACTCTTAGTTGGAAAAATGAAATATTATTAAGTGGGGGAGAGAAGATTAAAAAAGAAAACAAAAGCCTCAAAGGATATGGAAAACCACAACAGTGTCCCAATGAAGCAAACCAGTGAAAATGTATCAACATTCAGTACATATAAAAAACTAAAATTAGGTTTTTTCATAATCCAAATAAGACATATTTTATATTGGGGGATCATAAATTATATATTACATGAGAAAAAAAGGGTTCTTACTTATCTTTTCTGCTTTGACTTTTATGCTATTCTCTTTGTTGAATTACCAGTTGTATCAAACTACAAATTAGGAAACATAAGATGAGTACTTGCATTTAGAATGTATTGGTGAAATTATGATAACTTGGTATTTGTTTATCTGGAGACAAAATCCATAAATTCAACCACCCTTAAGGAAATGGAAGTAAGATTAAGTATTACTTCCCTAAATTACTAACTTGTTTCTCTGCATCCAAGACAGTGCTGTTGACTCTTGTAACTAATAGTTCATAGTGGCACCTTGAAGAAGTGAGTACCACTTATTATTTCACATCAATCTGATACATTTCATTTACTTGTGAGCAAGTCACAGGATGATAGGATCTTAGTTTTATAGCTGGAAGGATTCTTAGAGGTCATTTAATCTATCCCTCTCATTTTTCAAGTGAGAAAATTGAGATACAAGAAGGTTAAGTGACTTTTTTTTATCAAGGTCACAAAAATAGTAAATGGCAAATTAGGATTAAAACTCAGGTCCTGTCATTCCAAAGAAAGTATTTTCTATCACATACCATCTTATTTTCCACTGCACTATTTAAAACAATGACTCTCATTGGAAAAAAAGAACTTTCAGAGATATTGAAACTCAATTCTAACTTCATATGACTCCAACCTAACAATCATATTAATGAACTGAACATGTGACCCAAACTCTGAAATGTGACTTTTCAAAATGGGTCAGATTATTTCCATTTCAGTGATGGGAATCAAAAGGCAGTCAGTGGAGGCAATAGTCTTTCTCCATATATAAACTAATGGGTGGATAGAAGCTACCAGGAAAGGAATTAACTCTTCAACTGTGTCCTCAATGCTACCAAGGCAATGAAAGAAAGCATCTGAGAATCCTCACTTAGAATACAGTCAAGAAATATAGGAGAGTTCTTTCTGGAACTAAATAGTTTTGGTAACTGGAAATCTACTGTGAATTATCTATAACACCTTTTAAAACCTCTCAGATATCATTGTTCTGCATGTATTCCAGTGCTTTAAGAGCCTGACCAAGCTAATATGTTATCTAATATTTATATCTATTAGGAAAGCTCATGTAGCTGAACATTCGGAGAAAATGTGGAAATTAAAATGTGGGAAGTTTTTTTTTTCCTTCCAGAAAGTATTAGTCATTGCTCTTTGGAAACTAGTTGTGGATTTGGATCAATAAGAGTAGACAGTTCCTAACAACTGTGATAATAAATAGAGCCATATTCTACCTCTTGGGTGAAAATTGAAACCATGGATAATGAGAGTACTTTCTTAAGATCTCATTTTCTGATTGTCACTTTAAAAAAGCCATCAGTTACTTATTTTAATTTCAAATGTCGTTCCTTCCTTGTATGAATTTACAGTTATTACATGAAGGCGGACCCATCGATATATTCCAAAGGCATTAAGTATAAGCAGAAGAGGTCCCAGGGGAAAAGCCCAGTATTTCCAAATTTTATAAAGATTGTAACATAATTATCTTAAAGTCCAGGAGGAATCTTAGTGTGGGTTTTTAAGTTTACTTTGACTTGACATTGAGTTGGCACCTCATTGACTTGGCTAAAAATCTGCTTATCCAGTAATCAGGGCAAAACCCAGGAAGTAAAGAAAAAGAAGTCAAAAATTACAAAACACAATGCTGGCTTAAGTATATGTTGAACTTCTAGGATCTGGCTTCTTTCCAACTTGAGTGTGGCTTATAATCAGTCTTTAAAAGAACATAATGAAAATGATGGAGATGAAGAGAGTAGTGATGATAAAATAAAACATCTTTATGTGAATTGAAAATATATAGTTTTAAAAACTTTAGCAGGAAATGTATTTATTTTATAATGAAACAATTCTGTTTGTTCTTCAGGGAGCAGGCAGAGTTGGAATGCCATGATTCTATCACCAGACAATGTTAGTGGGTCTGCAGCATCAGAGGTGTGAGTAGTCCTTCCTCATGTCAGCCTGGCCACAGGTGGTCTTACCTATGCATCTTCACATGTACTCCTGATGTGTTTATTCTTCCTATTATAATCTGTGAAAGAATTTGCCCCAAGTTTACATAACAATGATTCATTTTTATTTTTTAACCTAATTAAACACCTTTGATTTTAAATTATTGTGTCCTCTAGCTGACTAGAAAAAATAAACATACTAATAGGGGCTAAAAAGCTATGAATGTGAATGACCAATCCAGTACCTTTAATACTGGGTAGTCCAGTACCTTTAATATTCTGTAAGAGATGGAAAGGGGGTTAGTTTTAGATGCTAAAAGTGAGACCATACATGAATATTTTTTCCTACCAAACTCTTTTCTAAATCACTTTCCCCAGCATTTAGTGAAGTACAAGTACACAGTGATCCAAATTGTCATTTAGATCACAGATGTCCTTGGACATTTTTTCTGTATTTAATTTTCCTCCAATCCAAAAATGTGCTATTTAACCTGAAAATCTCATTATTGTAAAAACTTCCTTCCATTTGGAGTATATTTGTTGTGAAACTGCATGTTTAAAATGAATAGTGCCTTATAATATCCTCCATTAGACAAGAATGGTTCAGTTATATTCATTACATGTGTTTAAATGTGCAGGAAAGTGGACAGATGTAATTTAGACTAATACAATGACTAAAATAAACAAGAATTGAGGATTAATCCTCAATTAACCAGAATGGTTATTCTATTTTATTTGTTTAAAATTATAATTGTATTGATGATTTTGGTGTTTACAGTTATTTACATATTTCATTCTCCCAGGGTCTGCCCATTCCAAGAATATTTCTCTGCAACACAGAAAAACAAGTAAGCAGAACCAACTAACATAGTGACCACATCTGACAGGTATTTGATATTCTGTACCATGAATTCTCAAAAGAAAAATACATCTCTTCTCTTTGCTGGAAATCAGATTGAGATATAATTTAGCTTCCTGTCATTATTTTTCTTTCATCAAGATGGTCCAGCAGATATTCTAAATAGCATGGAATCAGGAATAGCTGAGTTCAAACTTGGCTTCATCCTAAGTTATATGATGCTAGGTAAGTTATTTATCCTGTTTACCGTAGTTTCCTCAATTGTAAAACGAAAATATTAATAGTGCCTACCTCCCAGCATTATTTTGAGGATTAAATGAAATAATAATTGTAAAGTATTTCAAATAATGTCTACATAACAGTCATATAAATATGTTATAATGACTATTATCCTTATTTTCATTTCTATTATTGCAGTCATAAGAGTATATTGGTTTTTTCTAATTCTTACTTCATTCTTCATCAAGTCACTAAAATCCTCATATTTGTCTGAATTTTTCATATTTATTTCTTACAGCACAATAATACTTCATTATGTTCACAAATCACCATTTGTTCAATCATTTCCCAATTTACTCACCTTGTTTCTAGTTTTTTCAAGCATCCTTTTAGTTGAGGTTTTTATTTTGTTTTGTTTTACTTTTTTTGGATCAGAGATGTGATTTTTGAAATGTATTGGGCCCCAAGAATCTTATTAGAATTAGCAATTGCTCACTAACTACAGTCTTAGAGTTATCTGGGGCAATAAGAGTTTAATCAGCTTCAGTTTACTTTCCAGTGAATAGTCTGTATTAATTTCTTTAAGTATTGACTGATGTGACCAAATGCTGTTCAAGGTACTGCCAAAAGTCTTTTCCAGCACCATAATTCAAAGAATTGATTCTGTAAGTGCTCAACTTTCCTTATAGTCTAATTCTTACAGCTGTATATTGCTACTGAAAAAAAAAAAAACATTGCTTTGACTATATCTTAGTCTGAAAGGTGATGTCTCTGCTTTTTAGTATGCTGTCTATGCTTGCCATAGCTCTCCTTTCAAGGAGCAGATTTCTTTTAATTCCATTTTAATAGTTACCCTCTCCAGTGATCATTTAGCTCAAGAATATAAAATCTTACACTCCTCCCATTTCTTTTTTCTTTATTGATCAGGAAGTGATGGGACCAGTTGCCAAGATCTTTTTTGTTGTTATTTATAATGTTAAGTTTTAGGCCAACTTTTATACTCTCCTTTTTTCAGTCTCATAAAAAGGCTTCTTAATTCTTCACTTTCTTCCATACAACTTTTGTTTCCTCCACCCTGGCATTTCACATGATGTACTCTGCACATAAGTTAAATAAATAAAGAAAGAAGGCAATAATATGCTACCTTGTCAGCTCCTTTTCTAAACTTAAAACAAATCAGTTTTTCCATATTTAGTTATACTCCTCAGAAGACAAGGAAATGATCTGGTACTCATTTTTTTGAAGATGTGGTACATTTTGTTGTGATTTATAGTCAAAGACTTTAATGTAGTCAATAAAACAAAAGTAGATTTTTTTTCTGGAACTCCTTTGCTTTTTCCATAATCCAGCAAATGTTGGAAATTTGGAATCTAGTTCCTCTGACTCTTTGAAAACCAGACTACTCCTGTAGTATTTCTCAGTTTACATACTGGTGAACACTAACTTGCAAAATATTAAGCATAACTTTACTAAACACAATCATTCAGTAATTTGAATTTTTTTCATTACTTCTCTTTAGAACTGGGGAAAAACCTGATATTTTTTTCTAATCCAAAGGCAAATGCTCAGTTTTCCAAATTTTCCCAGCATCCTGAGGACAGCATTTTAGCAACATCATCTTTAGGGTTTTAAATAGCTCAACTGGAATTCTATGACATCTATTCATCTCATTGTTAACAATACTTCCTGAGACCCATTTGGCTTTATTTTTCGGGATGTCTGGCTCTAGATCAGTAACCATACAACATCATGGTTATAGGTGTTGTCAATATTTTTGTGTGAATAGTTCTTGTTGTCAAGATTTTTGTTAAGTGACTTGCCCAGGGTCACGCAGCTAGGAAGTGTTAAAAGTGTCTGAGACCAGATTTGAACTCGGGTCCTCCTGAATTCAAGGCTGGTGCTTTATCCACTGTGATACCTAGCTGCCCCCTGCCTCCTATACAATATTGAAAACCTCTGCCCATAATTCTTCAGGCACTCATCTATCAGACCTAATCCTTTAAATCTATTCATCACTTTCACTTCCTATTCATTAAGAATGTTTTTAGACCAAATTTATATGGCTTGATAGTTTTCCCTACATTCTTCAAATTAAACCTGGATTTTGCAAAAAGAAACTGTTGATCTCAGACAATTTTTAGACAAAGAAATTAAAGCCATTTGTAATTTTATGAAAAAATGCTCTAAATCACTATTATTTAGAGAAATGCAAATTAAGGCAACTCTGAGTTACCACTTTACACCTCTCAGATTGGCTAAGATGACAGGAAAAGATAATAACAAATGTTGAAAGGGATGTGGGAAAAGTGGACCCTAGTGCATTGTTGATAGAGTTGTGAAATGATACAACCATTCTGGAGATGGAACTATGCCCAAAGTGCTATCAAACTGTGTATAACCTTTGAGCTGGCAGTGTTATTATGGATTCTGTATTCCAGGGAGATCATTAAAAGGGAAAAGACCCACCTGTGCAAAAATATTTGTGGCAGCACTTTTTGTAGTGGCAAGGAACTGGAAATTGAATAGATGCTCATCAGTTGAAAAATTGCTGAATAAATTATGATATATGAATGTAATGGAATATTATTGTTCTATAAGAAATAATGAGTAAGCTGATTTCAAAAACGCCTGGAAAGACTTACATGAACTAATGCTAAGTGAAGTAAGCAAAATCAAGAGAACATTGTACACAGCAGAACAAGAATACATGATTACCAAGTATGATGGACTTGGCTCTCTTCAACGAAGTGATTTGAGGCAATTCCAATAGACTTGTGATGGAGGAAGCAATCCATGTCCAGAGAGAACTATGGAGATTGAATGCAGATCAAAGCATAATATTTCTACCTTTATTGTTATTTATTTGCTTGTGGTTTTTTTCTTTCTTGTGTTTTTCACTTTTGATCTGATTTTTCTTGCACAGCATGATGAGTATGGAAATATGTTTAGAAGAATTGCACATCTTTAACCTATATCAGACTGCTTCCTTTCTAGGAGAGGGGAGAGACGAAATTGGAACACGAGGCTTTGAAAAGATGAATGTTGAAAACTATCTTTGCATGTATTTGAAAAAATAAAATACTATTAACTAAAAAGAAGAGGAAGAAGAAGAAAGAAAAGAAGGAGAAGGAGAAGGAAGAGAAAAGGAGGAGAAGGAGAGGAAGGAGGAGGAGGAGAAGAAGAAGACACTTCTCATTTTACCATTCTAATCCCTTATTTTTAGTGTTATTTCTGGAAGATATAGCTACCGTCAATGTATTTGTCAGTCGATACATGGCATCAATCTAATTTTTTGATGGCACAAACAATCTTCACTACCATTTGTGTCACCTAAAAGCTAATTGATAGCAGTCCCCTTAAAAACATGCTAGCAGTTAATTTTATGTAGCTTGGTATTTGACAAGCATAAGGACTTAAGATTTTGGGATAAGAATTCAGTATTTGGTAAAATTGTTGGCAAAACTAGAAATCAGTATGGCAGAAATTGGGCATAGACTGATATCTACCTCATTTACCAGGATAAAGTCAATATGGATACATAACCTAGATATAAAAAGAAACATTACAAGAAAATTTGAAGAACATGAAACATAATACTTCTCAGACTTATGGATAGGTGACTAGACAAGAGAGTAGAATGAGCAAAATGGATGAGATTTTTATTATATTAAATTAAAAATGGGTTGTGTAAATTTTAAAAAGTAACCAAAATCAGAAAGAAAGCAGAAAATCGAGGAAAATGTTTTATAGACAATTTCTCAGATAAACGTCTAATATCTCAAACATATGAAGAACTTCGTCAAATCCATAATAACATGAGTCATTACTGAATTGAAAATTTGAAAAAGAATATGAACATGTCTTTTTCTGATAAAGAAATGAAAATAATTTATAAATATATGAAAAATGTTCTAAATCATTATTTATTAGAGAAATACAAAATTTAAAACCTTGATATATCATTTTACAGCTACCAGATTGTCTAAAGTGATTGAAGAGGAAAGTGCCAAATGTTGGAGGGCACGTGGAAAAGGAAGGACACTAATTCATTGTTGGTAGAATTGTGAACTGATCCAATAGTTTTAGAAGCAATCTGAAATTATGCCCAAAGAGTTATTAAACTGTCTATATTCTTTGACTCAGAAATACTACTATTACGTGTATTTCAAAATATGATTATGGAAAAAGAAAAAGAATCTACATTTCTAAGATATTTATAGCAGTTTTCTTTGTGGTAGGAAAGAACTGGAAATTGGAAGTTGTGAGGATTCCTGTCAATTGAGAAATGACTTAACAAGTTGAGGATATAATTGTGCTGGAAAATGATTGTGTTGTATGAAATGATGAGCTTGATGATCTTAGAAAAACATGGAGAGACTTGCACAAAATAGTGAAGAGTGAAATGAGCAGACCCAAGAGAATGCCTCATATAGTAACAGCAATATTGTTTTAAGAACAACTTTAAATGACTAAATCATTTTGACTATTATAAACACTAAAATTAATTACGAAGGGCATATAAAGGGAGACACCATCTGGACCCAGAGAAAGAACTGATAAATAGAAATATGCACAGAATAATTTCACTATATATATATATATGTATATATATATATATATACATATATATATATATATATGTGCATATATATAGTTGTGTTTAATGGTAGTCATTTCATGGGAAGGGGTTAAAAAATGGGAAAAGTATATATGATAAATATATAATAAATCATGTACATTTTACCATTGTTTTATTATTCTAAGGATGTTAATATTACTTGTGGTTAGTTTGAATGAGATGCAGGACTGAGAATTCCCTGCTGTATCTTTCATGAAATTTAGGTAATTTCCATTGTGTATGTGGACATCAGAAAAGGGACTTTCCTCCTAATTATTAAGTAATTGAATGAGCAAGTAAATTGAGTGAAGTAACTAGGAATGCATCTCTTGATTGAAGTACACTAAAATATGAGAAGGATTAACTATCCAAAGAAAGCCCAATTGTTAGGTGCTGGCCCAGCATGCTTTGCCTAATATAGTACTGATTGTGGATATTTGGTGGATATTCCTGTACTGTATGTGGATATTTCTGGTTCTGCAGCTAATCAACTCCTCTTCCCTACACAGTAGGAAACAATTGCAAAATATTTGCACGTACTCTGAAGTATAGAGTCCTGCATTATATATGCACTAAAGCACACTCATATAACTGTACATGGGGAGTAGACGCAAGGATTAATCGGTTCTTATTGGCCAGACCATTGTTACAAAAGCTATTTAATTAACTAAATCACTGATTCTCTTGTCTTCCTTTAGGGATACTTTCTTAATTTTTACCATTATTTTTCACATAGCACTTTGGGTATTTGTAACCAAAAAGTCAATAAAAGAATGCTGGGTAAGCTCAACTGAGAGGCTAGGCATATGTTGGAGCCCGTTTGAACTGGACAACAGAACTGATTATTAAATTTTCAGCATGAGCATTTATGCCTCAAAAATCACTGAACACTAAGAATCAGGGCTTAATTTATTATTTTGTTAATTGTCTAAACTTAAGAAAACTATAGGAAAAATATTAATAATGGATATTAAACTTAAAAGTGTTTCGATATAATTGGTAAACATTTCCTAGCATACTCACTAATTAAGATACTCTCTTAGGACTTTTAGGATTAGGCATTTAAAGCCTTTGAATCTGGATCCATTCTACTTTTCCAGGCTGATTACATGTGATTTCTCTTAATGCAGCTTCCCACCCCAACTGCCTTAGTTGCTGTTCTTCCTATATAATGTCTTCCCTTCTGTAATAATCTTCTCTAAAAAATGTAATGTTGTCTGGGAGCAGGTTTCTTGGGGGGGTTTCTAGAAGCAGTCTTCCTGTCAGTTCAGTGTAATCACCCCAAATGCAGCCAGGTATTAAAGTCCAAATCCTTTATTATCTCTTTCTAAGTCTTGTCTCCTTTCCTGGGCTCAGTTAGCTTTCTTAGAGGCCTTCTGTAGTCTTGGTTCTGAGAGCTCCCACCGCTAGTCCTTTGCCTCTGCCAGCTTCAGCCTCAGTAGAAGTTGGACTGAATCTGTCTCCTCCTCCAAGAGCTTCTAGTGGGCTTGTGTGTTTGTCCCTGAGAGCTTCTTGCTTATATACTATGACTGAGTATACACCAATCATTATATCACTAGGAAACCATTATTTGTTGTAGGATTAAATCAATGCTAAACTAGATTTAACCATTGTCTCCTCAATTCCACTTAGTACCTTGTTTGAAGTTCTGGTCCATAACATCTCCTTGTAGGATCAGATCAATCATACTGAACCATGCTAAATTAGATAATTATTGTCTCTATCAATTCCACTGTCTCAGTACTTTGTAAGAATCCTAACACCCTTCCATCTCTGCCTTTGCATAAGCTATCCCCACGCTTGTGCTATGCTCTCCTCCTCTCCTAGCTTTCTTCAGAGTTTAGTTTAAGTGATACATCCTACATTAATATTATTCTTACTCTTTGCATTTTCAAATGTTTGTTACTTAATTGATTCACAGGAAATCATCCTAGAAGTAGGCCATAGAATCACAGAATTTCACAAAGCTAAAAATAACTTCATAAGTCACCTCTTTTGATCCATGACTATGTAAGAATAATTAACAATTGGTCATCCAACATTTGTTTGAATATTTCAAGTGAATGACCATCCACCAAGGTAGCTGGTTTCCCTGTCCAATTAACATTTAGGTTGTCATAGGTAGAAAGTCTAATCTTTTTTTTTCACATGACAGTCCTTAAAATATCAGAAGATAGCTATAATATATTTCCATCAGATCTTTTTTCCAGGAAACTTTGTCAATAGTTCTTTTACCTGCTCCTCATATGACATGATCACTAGCCTGTCATCATATTTGGTACCCATATTCTAGCTGATATATTGTCAGTTCCTTGAGATTAAGAATTGTTTCCTTTTTTAAAAAAATTACATCCTCTATGTTTAATATAAAAGGTGATACATTGGATAAATAAATAGCAAATTACTCAAGTAAATTTGTCAGGAAAACCTCACAGACAGACAGAGACAGACAAACACACAGAGAGACAAAGAGGGAGAGGGAGAGAGAGAGAGAGAGAGAGAGAGAGAGAGAGAGAGAGAGAGAGAGAGAGAGAGAGAGAGAGAAGGAAGGAAAGGCAGAGATAGACAGAGACAGAGGCAGACAGAGTAGAGAAAGAGAGAAGGAGAGAAAGAGAAGAAGAAGAGAGAGAGAAAGAAGAAGAGAGAGAGTAAGAGAGAGAGAGGAAGGAGAGAGAGAGAGAGAGAGAGAGAGAGAGAGAGAGAGAGAGAGAGAGAGAGAGAGAGAGAGAGAGAAGGAAAGGCAGATATAGACAGAGACAGAGGCAGACAGAGTAGAGAAAGAGAGAAGGAGAGAAAGAGAAGAAGAAGAGAGAGAGTAAGAGAGAGAGAAAGGAGAGGAGAGGAGAGAGAGAGAAGAGAGAGAGAGAGAGAGAGAGAGAGAGAGAGAGAAGGAAAGGCAGATATAGACAGAGACAGAGGCAGACAGAGTAGAGAAAGAGAGAAGGAGAGAAAGAGAAGAAGAAGAGAGAGAGTAAGAGAGAGAGAAAGGAGAGGAGAGGAGAGAGAGAGAGAAGAGAAGAGAGAGAGAGAGAGAGAGAGAGAGAGAGAGAGAGAGAGAGAGAGAGAGAGAGAGAGAGAGAGAGAGAGAGAGAGAGGATTCCTAAAGATAGAATCCTGAAGCGCTTAACCCCCTTAAGGGGGGGTTGCAAAGTAAAAAAAAAAAAAAAAGAAAAAGAAAAAAAAGGTTGATAGACAGAAAAGGGGGAAAACTAGAATATAATGCTATATCTGAAATAAAACAAAGAAACAACATCCAGTATTGGTCAGCATAGTTAATTGATACAAAGAAGTCAAGAAAGAAAATAACCTAAATAGAACATGAGAGAAATGGTTCATTGAATTCATCAATGGATAGATCAATCTACAAAATTTCTTTGTTAGATGAGAAAATTTCCACCAACCAATCAGTGAATCAGGCAGAAATACAAACTAGGTGTGAATAAGGCACATATACTTCTTTTGAAGACCCTTTTAGCAGGTAGTCTAATGCCCTTAATTAAAAGCTTTAGACTAGGTGCTAAAAGTTCTTTAAATCTATTGGATAAAATGTAACTGCTATAGACATATTTAGATTCACTGAAAAAACTTGTTTATATAAATTAGTAAATTAATTCAGAAGCCAGGAAGTTGCAGTGGGTAGCCAGGAGAGAGTTCTATCATTTCAACCAAACCCTTGAGAGGGAATACATTAAGGAGAAGTTCCTCAGCATCTCCTCCCTACCACTGCTTTAATTAGAAGAAGACCTCATGAACTCCAGAGGGTTAGAAGATTGGACTTCTCATTAGTGTCTGAGCAGTGCCCATGGAACTGTATTGACTGGTGGAAATGACTACATCTGAAGTAGAGGGAAAAAACAGACATATTGAAGACAGTTTCTCTATCTATATAGGGATTATCTTGAGGATCCCAACAAAAGTATTTCCAGGATTTTTGAATTATCCTTTGCCATATATATTTGAGTACACTTTCTCCTGGACTCTGATTATACTGATTACAGAATAGTCATCTGTACATTTGGTTGGGGTGGGAAGATATTTTGCAACCTATTTTTACTATGTTATATCTTAGTGAGTAGTCTAGGTGACCAATTGATATCTATTAATAATCATGAGAATGGGATCACACAAATGGGGGCTCATGAGGTATAGAATCTGTAAAAGCATCCCAATCCCTCAAGGCCCTCTGGGATTCTAAAAAAGAAGTAGTCTCTTTTTAGGGACCCAGCCTGACAAATGAGAGGTTAGGAAAATAAGTTCAAAGAACATGGTGACATTGGATTTAATTATTGGGAGGCCCCTGAAGACTTTTTTTTGGGGGGGTTAATTTTTATTATTATCATATCTTTTTTTTTATTTACAAAACATACACATGGGTAATTTTTTCAACACTGACCTTTGCAAAACCTTCTGTTCAAATTTTCCCTCCTTTCCCTCACCCCCTCACCTGGATGACAGGTAATCCCATAAATGTTAAATATGTTAAATCCAACATAAGTATACATATCTATACAGTCATCTTGCTGCACAACAAAAATCGGCTTTAGAAAGAAAAACAAAAACCTGAGAAGGAAAACAAAAATACAAGCAAACTAACAGAAAGAGTGAGAATGCTATGTTGTGGTCTACACTCAGTTCCCATGGTCCTCTCTCTGGGTGTAGATGGCTCTCTTCATCAAGGAATAATTGGAATGATTTGATGATTTGAATCATTTCATTTTTGAAAAGAGCCACATCCATCAGAATTGATCATCATATAGTCTTGTTGTTGCCATGTGTAATAATCTCTCTCTGAAGACTTTTGAATGAGTAGGCTTAATATGGTGGGTATGGAAGCCAAATTGTAGGAAGGAGAAAAGGTGATAGTAGATGGTGAGAAAGTATTAATAATAAAAATGAACATATAGCTTTTCATCTGTTATATAATTTAATCCTTAGTATCCTTAAACGTAGGTGCTATTATTATAGCTATTTTAAAAATGAGAAAATTCAAGAGGCGGTGTGGAGGCAGACAGCTGCTTGAGCTCCGTGTTTTCTCTCAACACTTACTTCATGACAAGCCTTGGAGTTAATGCTTGACCAGAAAAGAAACCCACAAATATTCACCAAGAGATGACATCCTTGAAATTCGCCAGAGAAGGTCTGTGTTTGCTCGGGGGAGGGTCGAACAGATGGGGCGCAGACTGAGGGCAGGCAAGCCAGAGCGAGACAGACAGCTCACAGCTCAGACCTGAGGGGGGGAGGGGTATGATGTCTGCCGTTTCTGCAAAAAGACTTTTACCCCAGTGTGGATACTCCATCTTGACAGCAAGCCAGGAGCAGTGGAGAGGGTATAAACACCGGAGGTGAAGATTAAAACCCCAGAAAGCTAGCGTCTCTCGGAACCGGCCACCCCCAACCCCTACCTGGAGTGACTCAGCCTGTTCTCAGAGCGAAGACGCAGCACAGCCATCGCTGTCCTGTTAGTGCCTTGCTGCTGCCCTCCCCCCCAGTCTGTAGAGGAAGCCCATTGATACCATCCAACCCCATCCCTCCCAAAACAGATCAATTGTTTCTATTGTCAATTTGTTTTCTTCAATCCCCACTCTGACAAAATGAACAAAAAATTCAAAAGGGCTTTAATCATTGACAGCTTCTGTATGGAGAGAGAGCAGACTTCATATACTGAGGACACTAAAAGCAGATTGTCTCCAGAGGAATCCCCTAAGGGGGATATGATCTGCTCCTCAATACAAAAGAATCTCATAGAGGAAATCAAAAAGGTTCTCACAAGAGAGCTAGAAGAGAAATGGGAAAAGGAAAGGGAAGCTTGGCAAGAGAGTCTGGAGAAGTCATTCCACGCATTTAAAGACAGAGTGGATAAAGAAATCAAATCATTGAGAAACAAGATTAGTGAGCTGGAAAAGGTAAACAACTCCAAGGAAAACAGGATTAGTGAGCTAGAAAAAGAAAACAGCTCTCTAAAAAATAAAATGGATAAAATGGAAAAAAATTCCATAGAAGAAAAAAACTCACTTAAAAACACAATTGGACAATTTAAAAAGGTATAAAAAAAGTGAGTGAAGAAAATACATCATTGAAAATTAGACTCGAACAAGTAGAAATGAATGATTCAAGGAGAAACCAAGAAGTAGTCAAGCAAAACCAGAGAAATGAAACAATTGAAAAGAATGTCAAGTACCTTATTGGAAAGACAACAGACCTGGAAAACAGATCCAGGAGAGACAATTTGAGAATAATCGGACTCCCTGAAAAATGTGAGGAAAAAAAGAGCTTGGACACCATTTTCTAGAAAATTATCAAAGAGAACTGCCCAGACATTTTGGAAACAGAGGGTAAAATAGACATTGAAAAAATTCATCGATCACCTACTGAAAGGGACCCTAAAATCAAAACGCCAAGAAATATAGTGGCCAAGTTCAAGAACCATCAGACAAAGGAAAAAATACTGGAAGTTTCTAGAAAAAAGGAATTCAGATATGGAGGAGCCACAATAAGGATAACCCAGGATCTAGCAGCGTCCACATTAAAAGAACGGAGGGCCTGGAACATGACATTCCGAAAGGCTAAGGAACTTGGTATGCAGCCAAGAATAACTTACCCAGCAAAAATGAGCATTGTTTTCTAGGGAAGAAGATGGACATTTAACAAAATAAATGAATTCCATCTATTCTTGATGAAAAAACCAGACCTACATAAAATGTTTGATCTTCAAAAACAGAACTCAAGAGATTTCTAAAAAGGTAAAAAGAAATCTTGAGAACTATACTTCTGCCATAAAAATATGTAAAGAACATATGTATAATTTGTCCTAGAAATTAGAGGTGGAAAGGAAATTATATCATAAAAAAGCATAAAGTGGTGGTACTACATCTCATAAAGATGCAAAGGTAACCTATTATATCTGAGAGAAAGAAAGGAGGGAGATGAACATAGTGTGTATCAATAGACATATTCGATTTATGGTGAAACTTCTTCCACTTTATTGAAAAGTGAGAGGGAAGGAGTAAGCTAAGGGGAAGGCAATACAGAAATTGTTAGAAAAAGGAGTAAAATAGGAAGAGGAACTTTAAGATGGGGGAGGGATACTAAAAAGGGAGGGCTGTGAAAAGCAAGTGGTGTTCACAAATTGAATACTGTGTAGGGGGGTAAGAGGGAAGAAAAGGAGAAAAGCATAAGCAGGGGTTAATAGGATGGCAAGCAATATAGAATTAGTCCTTCTAACCATAAATGTGAATGGGGTAAACTACTTCATAAAGAGTAAGCAGTTAGCAGACTGGATTAAAAGTCAGAATCCTACTATATGTTGTTTATAGGAAACACACCTGAAACAGGGTGATACATTCAAACTAAAAGTAAAAGGGTGAAGCAGAATCTACTATGCTTCAGGCAAAGCCAAAAAAGCAGGGGTAGCCATCCTCATCTCAGATCAAGCAAAAACAAAAATTGATCTAATTAAAAGAGATAAGGAAGGGGACTATATCCTGCTAAAGAGTAGCATCAATAATGAAGCAGTATCAATATTAAACATATATGCACCAAGTGGTGTAACATCTAAATTCTTAAAAGAGAAATTAAGAGAGCTTCAAGAAGAAATAGATAGCAAAACTATAATAGTGGGAGATGTCAACCTTGCACTCTCAGAATTAGATAAATCAAACCACAAAATAAATAAGAAAGAAGTCAAAGAGGTAAATAGAATACTAGAAAAGTTTGATATGACAGATCTTTGGCGAAAGCTAAATGAAGACAAAAAGGAGTATACTTTCTTCTCAGCAGTTCATGGAACCTATACAAAAATTGATCATATACTAAGGCATAAAAACCTCAAAATCAAATACAGTAAGGCAGAAATAGTAAATGCATCCTTTTCAGAACACAATGCAATAAAAATTACATTTAATAAAAAGCCAGGGGAAAATAGACCAAAAAATAATTGGAAACTAAATAATCTTATACTAAAGAATGATTAGGTAAAACAGCAAATCATAGACATAATTAATAACTTCACCCAAGAAAATGACAATAATGAGACATCATACCAAAATGTGTGGGATACAGACAAAGCAGTAATAAGGGGAAGTTTTATACCTCTACAGGCCTACTTGCATAAAATAGAGAAAGAGAGGGCCAACAAATTGGGCTTACAACTAAAATTGCTAGAAAAGGAACAAATTAAAACCCCCCCAGACAAACACAAAACTTGAAATTCAAAAAATAAAAGGTGAGATTAATAAAATTGAAAGTAAAAAAACTATTGAATTAATTAATAAAACTAAGAGTTGGTTCTATGAAAAAACCAACAAAATAGACAAACCCTTAGTAAACCTGATTAAAAAAAGGAAAGAGAAAAAGCAAATTGTTAGTCTTGGAAATGAAAAGGGAGAAATCACCACTAATCAAGAGGAAATTAGAACAATAGTTAGGAGGTACTTCGCTCAACTTTATGCCAATAAATTCGATAACTTAAAGGAAATGGAAGAATACCTTCAAAAATATAGCTTGCCCAGATTAACAGAGGAAGAAGTAAGTAGTCTAAATAGTCCCATTTCAGAAAAAGAAATAGAACAAGCTATTAACCAACTCTCTTAGAAAAAATCCCCAGGACCAGATGGATTTACATGTGAATTCTACCAAACATTTAAAGAACAACTAACTCCAATGCTATGTAAACTATTTGAAAAAATAAGGATTGAAGGAGTCCTACCAAATTCTTTTTATGGCACAGACATGGTACTGATACCTAAACCAGGTAGATTGAAAACTGAGAAAGAAAACTATAGACCAATTTTCTTAATGAATATTGATGCTAAAATCTTAAATAAGATATTAGCAAAAAGACTTCAGAAAATCATCCCCAGGATAATACACTATGACCAAGTGGGATTTATACCAGGAATGCAGGGCTGGTTTAATATTAGGAAAACTATTAGTATAATTAGACATATTAATAATCAAATTAATAAAAACCATATGATCATCTCGATAGATGCAGAAAAAAGCATTTGATAAAATCCAACATCTATTCCTACTAAAAATGCTTGAGAGTATAGGAATAAATGGATTATTCCTTAAAATAATAACAAGCATATATTTAAAACCGTCAGTAAACATCATATGTAATGGCGATAAACTAGAACCTTTCCCTGTAGGATCAAGAGTGAAACAAGGTTGCCCACTATCACCATTACTATTCAATATAGTGCTAGAAACACTAGCCTCGGCAATAAGAGCCAAGAAAGAGATTCAAGGAATTAGAGTAGGAAATGAGGAAATCAAACTATCACTCTTTTCAGATGACATGATGGTATACTTAGAGAACCCCAAAGACTCTGCTAAAAAGCTATTAGAAATAATTCAGAATTTTAGCAAAGTTGCAGGATACAAAATAAATCCACATAAATCCTCAGCATTTTTATACATTACCAACACAATCCAACAGCAAGAGATACAAAGAGAAATTCCATTCAAAATAACAGTCGATAGTATAAAATATTTGGGAATATATCTACCAAAGGAGGGTCAGGAATTATATGAGCAAAATTACAAAACACTTGCCACAAAAATAAAGTCAGATTTAAATAATTGGAAAGACATTCAGTGTTCTTGGATAGGCCGAGCAAATATAATAAAGATGACAATACTCCCTAAACTAATCTATTTATTTAGTGCTATACCAATCAGACTCCCAAGAAACTATTTTAATGACCTAGAAAAAAAAAATAACAACAGAATTCATGTGGAACAACGAAAGGTCAAGAATTTCCAGGGAAGTAATGAAAAAAAAATTAAATGAAGGTGGTCTAGCTGTACCTGATCTAGAACTATATTATAAAGCAATAGTCACCAAAACCATTTGCTATTGGCTAAGAAATAGACTAGTTGATCAGTGGCATAGGTTAGATTCACAGGGCAAGATAGTGAATAAAAATAGCAATCTAATCTTTGACAAACCCAAAGATCCCAAATTTTGGGATAAGAATTCATTATTTGACAAAAACTGCTGGGAAAACTGGAAATTAGTATGGCAGAAACTAGGCATGAACCCACATTTAACACCACATACTAAGATAAGATCAAAATGGGTCCAAGATTTAGGCATAAAGAATGAAATCATAAATAAATTGGAGGAACATGGGATGGTTTACCTCTCGGACTTGTGGAGGAGGAAGGAGTTTGTGTCCAAGGGAGAACTAGAGACCATTATTGATCACAAAATAGAAAATTTTGATTACATCAAATTAAAAAGTTTTTCCACAAACAAAACTAATGCAAACAAGATTAGAAGGGAAGTAACAAATTGGGAAAACATTTTTACAGTTAAAGTTTCTGATAAAGGCCTCATCTCCAAAATATACAGAGAATTGACTTTAATTTATAAGAAATCAAACCATTCTCCAATTGATAAATGGTCAAAGGATATGAACAGACAATTTTCAGATGATTAAATTAAAACTATTTCCACTCATATGAATGAGTGTTCCAAATCACTATTGATCAGAGAAATGCAAATTAAACAACTTTGAGATATCATTACACACCTGTCAGATTGGCTAAGATGACAAGAACAAATAATGATGAATGTTGGAGGGGGTGTGGGAAAACTGGGACACTGATGCATTGTTGGTGGAGTTGTGAAAGAATCCAACCATTCTGGAGAGCAATCTGGAATTATGCCCAAAAAGTTATCAAAATGTGCATACCCTTTGACCCAGCCATATTGGGCTTATATCCCAAGGAAATACTAAAGAAGGGAAAGGGACCTGTATGTGCCAAAATGTTTGTGGTAGCCCTTTTTGTAGTGGCTAGAAATTGGAAAATGAATGGATGTCCATCAATTGGAGAATGGTTGGGTAAATTATGATATATGAATGTCATGGAATATTATTATTCTGTAAAAAATGACCAACAGGAGGAATACAGAGAGGCTTGGAGAGACATACATCAACTGATGCTGAGTGAAACGAGCAGAACTAGGGGATCATTATACACTTCAACAATGATACTGTATGAGGATGTATTCTGATGGAAGTGGATATCTTCAACATAGAGAAGAGCTGATCCAATTCCAATTGATCAATGATGGACAGAATCAGCTATACTCAGAAAAGGAACACTGGGAAATGAGTGTAAACTGTGAGCATTGTTTTTTTTTTTTTTTTTTTTTTTTTTTTTTTGTTTTGTTTTGTTTCTCTTCCCAGATTATTTTTACCTTCCGAATACAATCCTTCCTTTGCAACAACAACAACAACAAAATTCGGTTCTGCACATATATATTGTACCTAGGATATACTATAAGATATTTAATATGTATGGGAATGCCTGCCATCTAGGGGAGGGGGTGGAGGGAAGGAGGAGAAAAACTCAGAACAGAAGGGAGTACAAGGAACAATGTTGTAAAAAAAAAAAAAATAATTACCTGTGCATATGTACTGTCAAAGAAAATGTTATAATTATAAAAATTAATTAAAAAAAGAACTACAAAAAAAGAAAGGGGGATGCACCCCCAAATTGGGAGAAAAAAAATGAGAAAACTGAGGAACAGAAGTTATATGACTTACCCGAATCATACAGCTACTTAATACCTGAGGAAAGATTCAAACTCAGGTATTCCTCACTCCAAATCCAGTGAGACACTTTATCTCTCAGAGCTTCCATGGTGATACAGAGTAGTCACTCTGTTGTTTACTCTGGTCTTGGGAAAAGCAAGCTGATATCCTCAGGCATTCAGAAAATTGGAAATAGCAATGACCATGAAATAAATAGAATCTTGACAACAGTATCTCTCTCTCTCTCTCTCTCTCTCTCTCTCTCTCTCTCTCTCTCTCTCTCTCTCTCTCTCTCTCTCTCTCTCTCTCTCTGTCTCTCTGCTGTCTCTGTCTTTCTGTCTCACAAACATACACACACACACACACACACACACACACACACACACACACACACACACACACACACAAAACCCTTAGTAACTAAGTGATAATGTGTCCTAAAATCCAAGTTAAGATGATGTCTAAGGAAAGTTAACTGTATTTTAAGAATCAATTGGTCTAAGTTTTAATATTCACTCTACCACTTCTTATCCATGTAAGCTTCGCCAAGCAAATTTATTCCTCAGGGCCTCAGTTTCTTGATCTGTAACAATAAAACATCAATAAACATTTATGAAACATCTTTGTATCAAGTACTCTGCTAGGCAGTGGGAATTCAAAGATAAAATGGACCCTTTCTTTCAGCAGTATAGAAGAGAGAATCATTAAATGTACAAATAGATAAATATAAAACACTGTTCCAAATGTCTTAGTGTATCTTATATTAGTGTATCTTCAATACTTTCAAAGTAATTTGAGGTCTCCTACATATACAAAATAAATGGAAGGAAAAAAGCAATTGAAAGGAGGAAACACTAATAAATATAGGGATGAGGAAAGAGCTCCTGTAAAAGGTGGCACTTAAGCTGAGCTCAGAAGGGAAGTCCAAGAGGATTCTAAAAGGAATGATAAGGATGAGGAGCATTTCGGGTATGGGAATTTTTTCTTCTTATCTGAGACTTGATGCCTTTATGTTTGATAAGGAAATCTCAACACATCTTGCTCAGTATACACATCAAATACTTCTCCAAATAAATAAATTCTCTCTCTCTGAGGCTCATTTTATTTACCTATATTACAAGAATGTAGACTAATATGTTTTATATAGCTTTGACATCCTGTTATTTAATCACTGAAGTCCAACACTCTTCCAAAGGAAAAGCCACAAGTGCCAGGGCTTACAGATAAGGAAAAACAAAAACAAAAGACTGAAAACATTGGGAGAATGCCATACAGTCTTCTTAAATGCTGGCCATTCAGGTGAAAGTATTCCTTCTGATTTGTTAAGCATTTTTGACTGAAATTTAATTAGATGACAAATTGTTCTCAACAAAAATGCCTATGTTTTATGTGTTCTAAGAACACATAGTTTCATGGAAAATAACTTGATTTGAAATCAAAGGATTTAAAAGTTTTAAAAATAATTAACTTGTCTAACCTAAGATCAGGACAATTCATCTCTCTGGATCTCAGTTTCTTTATTTGCAAAAAGGATTTTAAACTAGAAGAGTTTACCCAGCTTTAAATGCTTGAGTGTAAAAATTAAGTTGCCTACATTTTAAGAGGCTTATTAGCCATATGGATAGCACACATCAACAAAAACCACACATTTATTTCTATCAGGGACAGTTGCAATAAAGTAGCCATGAAGCAGACCATTGACATTCTTAATCCACTTGTCCTTTTGTATCCCAGAGAATTGTATTTGCCTGGCAGCCTTTTCCATATTAGCTCTATTAAGGCTCACATGTTCAGTTCAGCTGATTAAATCAAGGATATACACCATCATCCATCTTTTAATAGACAATGAAAATGAGGAAGATTAAAGAGTGACAGCTTAAAACGGATTATACATTTCAGTCAAACTATCAAAAATTAAATTAGCCTGACTTTACTGGGATTTTTCAAAGTAGTCCTTTTGGCCTAAATTGGGTCTTTTGGCCCAATTTTCTGGTTGGGTTCTCTAATGATGAGCCTGAAACAACACAGTGGGCTTCTTGCTTAGTTATATTGGCTAAGAACCCATTAGTTGAAATACTTTTGGTGGGGGAAGGGAAAGACAAAAGCAGAAAGATTCATTTTACCTGTTATTTTCAATATATTGAAAGTGTCTTACTCAGACACAAACAAAATGTTACCCTTGGTTTAGAGATCAGAAATTGTAGTTACTCTCTTATTGCCATGATAATACTGGGAAGTAGGTAAAGCCTCCCATTTTCCTCTGAAGACTCTTCTCACCATATTATACATTATCTATCTTCTGAGTTTCTTGTTTTCTTGTCTTTTTTCTTTTTTAACATTTTAACATTTAACAAATATCTCTAAGATTTCGATCCAGTTATTCTGGGATGATACATACTTTTCTGGGGTAATTTTATTTCCCTAGATGTGGAAACACTGTTCATACAATAAGTGACAACTGATATTAGGCAGGCTTTGGAGAAGCACAGTGAGTTGCCATCTCAGCCATCATGAAGAGAGCACCTTTGGCGTGAACATTCAAAATTGTTTGTTGATGTTGGAAGTACACAATGTAGCACAAAAGTTAGTAGTCAGTGTAACTTTTCCTTGTCTTTTTCTTATACATGGCTGGAGGGCAACAAGTCATAGGAGCATGAATTTAAAGCTGGAAGATACATGAGACCAGCAAGTCTAATCCATTATATTCCAATTGAGAAACCTGAGACTCAAAGTGGTGTAATTGCTCAAAGTCAAATCACTACTAAAGAGAAAAACCTGGATTTCAGGATCCTCTCACCCCAGAGTCACTCTGGGATTCTTCCTTATCCATGAACTATTTTTTTTTCTTTTTAAATATGTTTATGATTCCACTTCAATGTAATTTTTCTTTTATAATTATACATATTTTATTACATGCATTAAAATATTATTTGGAGAAAGGAATCACAAACTTTACCAAACTTCACTAAAGGAATCCACAATACACACAAAAAGATTCAGAATCCCACACTGAACTGTGTGGTGGTGGTAATGGTGGGACTGATTATGGTGGTGGTTGTAAAACCAAAAGGGTATCCCAAGTATCTGAGTCCCATTATAGCCCAGCAATGGGGAGGGGAATGAAACCATGAGTCCAATGCACAGGAAAGGAGCAAAATATGTCGTCACTAGTTCTAAATAGAGGCAGGAATGTGGATCACAGGGATGGAGGGCAATGACCTTGCCTTCCTCAGCTAGCTTTTGTTTTTGCTCAACTTCATTTTCACGGCTTTGGGAACAGTGTCAACTTTGTGAGCCATGACCCTAGTTTGCACAAAGCTCCTTTGATGTTTTATTTTGTTTTCTTAATGTTTCTTTATTTTATTTGGTTTTGTTTTTTGGAGAACTCCTTGGCATTGGTTTGGATGACATAGGATTCAGTATTATAACTAACAATGGCTTTACAAGAAACTTTCTAATCTTAAATCAGACATAATCCAGAGACCATTAGACTTCCTATCAGCACTAGGCATTGTCCATCAAAAGCAAGAGCTGAAGTAAGTCTGGTATGTTCCAGCAAGCTTTTGTCAGTTGCCTTAAACCAAGGACACTGGATTTGACCCTCAGTTATGGACTAAAGAACTGTTAGCCTGCTATTGTCTTGGAGAGAATTTCTAATCAGCACATCTTTGTGGACCACAGACAAAAGCCCCAGCAGATGACTCTGAAAAGAAGATGAAGCCAGAGAAAATCTTAGTGCCTAAGAAACAAGTAGAACAACAAGGGGTTCACTGAGACAACGCCTTCACCAAAAAGAGAGGTGTCACATCAAGTAAAGAGTATCAAGAATTCCATCCCCCTAGAACTTTGGTGATTACACAGAAAGGGAGAAGACAGGTCCTGCTCTCAATGAGCTCCCAGTCTAACTATGTACACACCAGCTATATTCAATATAAATACGACAATAGTAGTTCTACAAAACTGTGTATCCATACGTGCTCCCTGGCCACATGGATCCTTACATGGATCCTTTAAGTACTTGAGTTCCTGGCTTCTACCACTTCATACATGATCCCTTGCCCCATATCTTCCCTAGCTCATGCTCTCAATACATGTTCCTATCCCTGTGTTTCTATACAAGAAAGCCTTCCTTCAAAATTCAGGGATCACCTGAAGGAGAGTGTGCTCCACATATCATAAAAGGATATTTTTTTAGCCAATTTATTTTCTATGCTGTTGGATTAAATGCACTTTGTTTAACTTTGGCTAGCTGATAAAAGGAAACAAGTGAAAGGTGAATCACAAAACACTATTTTAAAGTATATAAGTAGCATTTCTAGCTATCTACTTGAGAGGGAAAGTGCTTCAGATGTTACATAAAGATACACAAAACAGGTGGCAATATCAATATATTCTCAATGAATTTGTAATTCACTTAGCAATGGAACAGTTGCTCAGGATCTATTGACTACAGACAGCATCTTCATCAGTAAGCAACACTGATAGTGAAAACAATGGAATCAGTTAAACTTTGCTTTATCTCAGAATTTTACATTTCAGTCAACCATTTCATCTCATCTTTGAATTAATCTGACCAAATGGTTTTCATTCACTCAAATCAATCCAGGTTAGCTTTTGCCAGCAACTTAATAACAAAAGGGTATCTCAAGTATTTGAGTCCCATTATAGCACAGATGCCACTCATAAAACAATGGGGGGGGGGGGGGCGGAATGAATCCATGAGTGCAATCCACCAGGAAAGGAGCAAAATATGCTGTTACTAGTTCTAAAGAAAGATATTTACTTTGCTTGGATTTAGCCTTAATTGGAAAAAAGTGGGGGGATTTAATGCACCAGAAAGAAATGTCTAATTAGTAGATTTCCTATGATCAAATAACTAGGAGACCTAAGGGGGAGTCAAATGGGATGAGACAAAAGTAGACAAGATGTTTGTCTAAAAATTGAATTGACTGAATTTTCCTTTATTTATGCTCCTTTTCAGGCTCCATGATTGACGTTGGCTCCTAGAAACCTAGAGGCATTCATTTTTACCCTAGTTGATATGAATACTTTTAGGAAAACTTCAATAACTTGGAAATTTTTCATGACTCAAACTCATGGAATCACAAAATTTCAGTCAGAAAGAACTTTGAAGTCCATTTAATCCAAACAGTAGTAAACCAAAAATTCCCCCTGAAATATTTTCAACTAGTGGTTATTCAAAATCCCCATGAAGACTTTGAGGGAGAGGAAAATCTATTCATTCCTAAAACCACATGTTCTCTTTTTGGAGAGGTCCAATTCACAAGAAGCTTGATTAATAAAGATGACAAAATTAGCAGGTGTTCTTTTGACCAACATTTTAGACAGTATTATTATTCGTGATTTTTTCCTAATTATTGAGTATCTTCCACTGTTTCATCTTTCCACAGGTATTATGAGAATTGATTCCTCAATGCCCTTAAAATTGCATCATTTTCAGCATAGATGCCTTCATATATATTTGTTTCAGCTATCCTTGGCCTTTTCATCTTCTTTAGTGAAATTTCCACTTTCTCCTCTAGAGTACTGAGATTGTAAAGGCCAGAATAAAAGAACATATCTGGAGTCCTTTCCAAAATAATGTAGAATTTGAATAATGCCCAGAAGTTCTCAAAAAGTATTCAAAACAAAGATGGAATCACTATTGATATCTCTGAGAAGATTGTAACTAAACTTGCTAATTTTAATTATTCCTTCATCTTTTTTCTTTCAGGATTATGTCCTAGAATTCACATGGCTTTTACCATTTAGTAAGAAGAATCTAAAACATATGAACCTAGATTCTCAAGGTTTTAAAAAATGGCAAGAAGGCAGATTTTGGTTCCAAGTGCCCTATTTCTAACAGGAAGCTCTCTGTGGAAGCAAGATGACAACAAATATTACATTGCAGCACTTTACATTACATCCTCATGAGGTGACTAATATATTATCATGGAGCACTCCTCTCTTTCCCAAGAGTACATCTACAATTCTTCAAGGTCTGTTTTTAAAGACAAAGAAAATTGTCTTATTCCTATAATGCTACAATTCTTAAATCTCCTTCACACTTTCAAAACTCGTGGCACATTCTCTTAAAAATCATCAATGATGGGGAGGCATCATTTCTTAAGGATGATTTGATTTTCCAAAATACCCAGAAGTCATTCAGAGACAAAGACAAAATAGGTAAATTGAGAATATGATGGATTCAGTTTAGGATTAAATAGGAGGAGCAATTTTATAGTAACGAGGCTGGTGTAGTTATATGCCTTGTATACTGACTTGGAAAGCAGTTCTTGAAGGAGGTCCAAACACATTCTACATGGGAGCACAAGATGAGGATTTTTAGTTTTTAGGGTTTTTTATTTTTATTTTTTAAAGATAACACTCAAACACAGAAGTTTTATATATCTTTTTTACAAAATCAGACTCAGTATTTTAGAATCTCATCTTATATTTAGATGGTACTAAAACAATAATCATTAAGACCAAAATTTACATATTTCATGACATCAGAATACAGCCAGCATAGTGCAAATTCTGTCTATTCTTTCAACTGAGCATTTTCAGATACTCTAATGCACTCTGACCCCCATGTGCATTAGTGTGGCAATAAGCATCCTTGATCTCTAAGAATAATAGAAGGATCATCAGCAACTATGAGCTAATTCCCTGCCCTCAAAACTGCCCTCCATTCATTCTCTGTATTTTCAATGTAATATCATAATCATTTAACAACTTTTAGTTACTCCATTATCATTTTCAACTCTGTGCTTGAGATTCTTTAATATAGTCCTATCTCCTCTTCTCATAGCCCCCAATTTTTCCTAATTGCCTCATTCTATTTTTTTTTTTATAGATCATTCTAACTTTTGCCATATCCTTTGGGACCATCAGTGTTTCAGCATCGTGCCATTCACTAGGCCAGCAAGTATAATAGTTCTCCACGCTAAAGGTTTATTTAATCTTGTTTATTTATTATCATATCATAACATTTTACTGTGACAGTCAGCCATAAGAATGGGAAAGGAATGGAAGGGAATAATCATTTATAAAGCACCAATGTATACCGAGCACTGTACTAAACATTTCACTTGAACTCTGTGTCAGCTATCAAGTACTAATTCTCTGAGGATCTGTGAAGGAAGGGAGGCTCTGTGATTTCTGCCCCTTTCTATTCTAAATGGACAACAGTTTCCTTCTAATTTTCTAGAATGTTTGTCTACTAAGCTAGATCCTCTCTCAGGGAAGCTTCTCTCAAATGTCACAAATCTCTCCATTGTCTTGAAAAGTAGCTGCCTGATGGGAATTGAACAATAGATGAAAACAGCTACATTTTGTCCTCCAGGGTTCAATGTGTTTCTGCCCCAGGAGACCTGTCTTTCTTCACAGTGTAAATTAAAACCAGGTGGATTTGTAACAGCAAATATGGTCTTTATCTCGACAATCTTACAATTACTATTTGAGGAGCAAGGACAAATGAATGAAAAATGCATGGCAGGACATACCATGAACACAAATATAAACATATATATAGCCAATACATGAATGTGGAGGAGGGCAATTCCTGAGAGTTTCCAGCTGCTGAATTTAGCTGTTTTGAGTAACTATTGCAGATAATCCAGTTTTTTTATTTATTGTCTCTAGAGAGAGTCCTGATGGCCAAATCAATAATCACTCCACTGGAATTATTTTGTATTATTAGTGTGGTCCCACTGAGAAATTTTCCCTCTTTTCTGTTTCCTTCCCTGGTACCTGTAGCTACTAACTTGAGACACTGTGATAAAATTTTAGACTATATAGTACAATCCCAGAATATTCTAGTTGGAAAGATATTAGGGGTCATTTAGGATACCTATACACCTGATGCAGAAATTTCCTCTGCTGCTAGCATGCCTGACAGCTGGTCAGTCATCCCTGGTTTGAATATTTCTAAGGTTGGGGAAATCATTTCTTCAGAGGAATTCCATTTCACTTTGGGGGAAGCTCTAATTATTAAGGAAATATTCCTTTAGTTGGATCAATGGATGGCAGGAAAGTGGATTGGGGCTCTAATTGTGACTTCTATAGGTGTATATGATAAATAAAAATAAGATAAATGAAATCTCTTCCATTATCTGAAAATAATGGTTGCATTCTCCTAAGCCTTCTATTTTCCATGTCAAAAACTATTCCTCACTATTCCTTCAACTAATTCATAATTCATTTTCAAATCAAAGTGATTCCTATGATGTAGAGAGAATATTGGAGTATCTTTGTGTATTTTGACTTGTCTTTAACACTTCAACTAAATCATCCCAAATATATGAACATTTAGTAGTCGTGGCAATATATAGAATTGTATGTAAGAAAATACCACCTTCAGTCTTTAACAAGTTAGGAGGATGAAAGGGATAAAAACAGAACTAATAAGTGTAAGGATGAGGTTCTTTCATGTACAAAGTACTCTACACCCTCTAGATTAGGAGTAAGCAAGCCTATATACTTATTTTTGTAAGAAATTGGTTTTGAAATTTTTAAATATTTGGAAAAAATCAAAATCAAAATATGTCATGATGTGAAATTGTCAGTTTCAAATGTTGGTGTCCATAAATAAAGATTTATTGGAATATATACATGCTTAATCACTTTGTTTTATCTATGACTGCTTTAATGCTACAAATATAAAGTTGAATAGTGGTGGTGGAGATCACACGTGGCATTCTTAATACTTTAAGAATGCTGCTTGGTTCTCTTCAAATTAAAGTTACAAAGTTTTAACTCCATACCATTTCTAGTGCCATGTGTATTGCTGAACCATGACGTTTTATTTTATTTTACTTTTATTACCATTGATACATATCATTTGTCAATCAAAGAAAGAAGAAGAAAAGCAATTTATTGTGATTTTTTTTTTTAGCTCTGGGCTGAGATTTAAGTTTTTTTCTGAACAAGGAGAACTGCCTTCAACCACTATGATCAAACTCCAAATGATTTTGGAAATTAGCTTTTGCTCTAGAATTGAGAAAGTTTTAAAAATGAATTCAACTTAGAATTAAAAGACAACATTTCTGAATGAAACCTATGCTGTGATAAAGTCAATTTGACAATCAATGTTGTTTGAATTACAAGTAATGACAAGATGTTTTGCATATTTTCCATGTTGTCAAAATTAAAACATGAAAGGAGACCTCAATTTTCACATAAATTATCAGGGATATATTCTCAGAGCTCAACATACAGTTCCAGCAGCATTTTTTGGACCTTAATACAAGCACAAAATGAATTTTCATATTTCAAAATCCATTTAGCTATGCAGTTGAGGAGCTTCCACCTAAAGTTCAAAGGGAAGTAATTAATCTGTAATGTAAGGAAATGTAAAGGAAAAAAATGAAGAGAAGAATTTAAGAAAATTCTTTAAATGCTCCCCATGTGATGGATATGCTCAAATAAATTTACATGCTCATGTACTGACCATTATTTTGCAGTACATATTTGTGTGAAAAGACATTTTTCAAAATATATAGTCTCATTATAAATTAACATTAACAAATGAACATTAGTCACCAATTTTTGATGGGTAAGATAACTTTGAATCTCACTTAGGCAGATTATTATGTTCCAAAAAAAAGAATTTCATTCTTTTCACTAGTAGACCTATATTTTAGCAAATGATACTCATTTATTTTTGTTTTGAATTTCATCAATAAATATTATGGAAATTTATTTACTCTCTTATTAACTACCTACCTTATACCTCTCTGGACACTTGTATAGTATCATTGATTTTGCCTTGGTCTGTAAAGTCCAAAACATTTTCTAGCTAGTCTTTTGCATAAAACATTTGCTGATCCCTGCTATAAGTAATATAAGGCTTTGAATAGGTCAATAGTATCTGAAAAGGCCAACAGAAGCAATGAACTTGTCTTCCAGAAGGCAGACTGTATAGACAAAATAGGATTTTTGCATATGTGGTGAGTATTCACCATAAATTATAGTGAGGTCCTAAGGGAATTCATTTTGGAACCAGGAAGAATTGTTGAACAGGAAAAGTGGTCTCTCTCTCCAGTTTTCTGCCTATGAGGTGACAAATCTAAGAGCCAAGATCCTGAGTGAGCAGGTTTGGAGGTACTTCTACCAATCCTAAATTAAAGGGACTCTAGCTCTTTTGAAAGAGTGTGTAGCATTCCAGTTAAAAGAGCCTAGTAATATTTAATTTAATCTGAAGCTATAATTTGTAGAGACTGTAGCTAACCCATGAAGTCTAGGGAGTTCAAAAAATCCATCCATCTAGCAGAGATACCATACCTTATAATCTTCAAACAAACAACAAAGAGGATTTCCTACATGAAAACATAGGAATGAGAACAATTGCTGCATTAAATAATTCTGGATATAGACAATATTGTTCATATCTAGATAGGGTTATATGTTTACAGATATATGTAATTTCATAGTTTTAATTAAAATAACAGGACAATACAGAGTTGTTTTGGCTATGTAGTCACCGGGATTCCAACAAACTATTCCTTGCATCCAACCAAAATGGATAATGTGGGAGATAATTGGCCCTCAAAGAGTTGAGTTCTTTCAGTTTGACCTGAGAGCTTTTTGAGCTTTGAGAATACTTTGTATTTCAAAGATGTTTGGCTTTAGATCCCTTCCCTTCAATGCTCTTTACTCATGAATCTTTGAGTTTTTGATATTGCAGTTCCTAAAATTTCTAGAACATAGCCAAAATTATTTTTATCCTTTTGCCAAGTAGTCTAAGGGGTGTTTCTGTTGGATAAGATCACTAAAAACCCTCTCTCTTCTTTCATATATACTTGTTCCTTAGATAAAATAATTATGTTCTAAGCTTTCAAGATTCTGCATCTACAGGGCTTGTTCTTTCAGATCTTCATGGAGAGAGACAAAAATATGGCAGCTCAGCTTCAGTCTGTAATCTAATTCCTTCCTCCTCTAATTCCTCTATGCTATTCTCAGATACTGCAAATGCTCTGTACTTGTAGTAAATTTCTGCTCCAACAATGGACAAGAAAATCCATCCCCTAGTAATCTATGAAATAGGATCCAAAGATTTGGATTTAATACTGCACCTATAAGAGCTTATTTCAGTTAGAAGATACATAGCTTTCATGCTATCTTTGGACAACCTGATTTAAAGACAGTTTCAATCCCACAGAAATTCACATATTTACTATTATGAAAGAATTAGTAACATTATGCCTTTGAGCATAATAAGTTTTTTGGAACTTAGAATTTTTTGTCTTTGTACCCTTAATATCTAACACTACATCTTATGTATAATGGGTATTTAACAGACTTTTGAAAAATATATTTGAATTTCACAAGGTGTCAGATAATGTCACCAAGACCATAGTCAAAGTTTCCTAAACATGGTAGACTATCTAAAGCTTGTGCCTTCAAGAATAATAATAGTGTACATTCACATGGCTCTTTATTCACATCTCATTTAACTTAAAATGACTCTATAGTGTCTTTTGCCTTTCTTGTATCCCCAATTATTAGCAGAGTGCCTGGCACATAATTGCTGGTGTTCAATCATTTATCACATCCACCTCTTCATGACTCCATAGACCATGCTGCCCATGGAGTTTTCTTGACAAAAATACTGGGATGGTTTATCATTTCCTTCTCCATAGACTTAAGGAAAACAAGTTAAATTGCCTAGGGTCACTTGGCTAGTAAGTGTCTGAGGTCAGAGCATTCCACTGAACCATTTAACTGTCTCTGGTCAGCATTAATAAATTCTGACCAATATAAATACTATATTTGCCTTTTACAATTGAAGAAACTGTCTCTGAAAGATAATTGATCTGCCTATGAATATATAGCCATAAACGTCACTGACCAAGTGGTTTTGATTGTGAGTTCAGCATCTCTACCCATTACAGTAAGCTGCTCTCCAAAGCACAAGAGCATTTAGTGGATGCTGATGGACACAAAGCTTATAGGTGATGAAAACTACTACTTAAATCCAAGATTGTATTTCTATGTTCATTATTCTTGTCATGGTATCATTTTGAAGACAGGTCCCCTTCATTCATAAATACTTGACAACTTATAGGTGTTGTGAAGTTTAGTTGAGGAAATAAGGGGCACAAAAATAATGCAAAGAAGGGTGTGAAAGTGCAAAGAAGTAGTACAAAAAAGGTCTTTTGGGGGTTCAAAGGAGGAAGAGATTACTTATGGAGAAGCCATAGCAAACAGGAATATGGCAGATGGAGGGATGGGTGGATGATGGGGTTCAAAGATGTTTATAAAAGCTGAAAATATCAGGGTGGGGACATGAGTCTTGGAATAGTAGATTCAAAGTGGGCATGTGAGGGACATCCTTCAGATCACCTATGGCAATGACTCTGAAAGAGCACATCAAAAGAACCAAGATTCCTATGATAGCAACTAAAGGAAGTATAGATAATGCTAAAGCAAGAAAGACCTTGGAACAATGATAACAACAACAATACAAACAAAAAGTTTGCTAAAATGAAATGGAAATTTCAATTATTGAAAAAATCCTATGAAGTTTTAGAGAACAGATAATAAAACACATTTCCTCCTCATCATAGCTACAGGGCAGTATAAAGGCAATGTTGTATTCTATGTTTTTGTTATTATTTGTCCTTCATTCTCTCAAAATGTTTCAAGAATGGCATTAGGAACGTGATGCCATATCTTACAAATGAATTGGATTTAAGTGAGGGAGGGCTGTGCAAAGTGATCAGACTCACATTCTCCTTCAGAGCCATCAGGATCCAGTGCCAACATATAGATCAGGATGACTGGAGGCAATGCAATAGGAGACCTTGACCTTTTTGAGTTAAGATCTTTCTCACATATCAGTTTGACTAAAACTAGATAAGAAATAAGGCAGAGAATATCCTATTTTACCTAGTCAAAAGCAAAAATCAATCTGGGAGGAAAAGATCCTCAGAGTTTCTGGCCAAAACAGAAATAGTTACTATTTATAATCACTCTGAGTAATAAGGGTCCAAAAAATGACCCTATGGATTTCTGTTGGGATTTATTATTGACCAATCAATGAAAGGCAAAGTGATTTGGGTTCAAGGAATAGTCCTTAAGAAAGAAATGTAGTCCTTAAACTCCAAGATCTTTTGTAAAATATTGGGGATCAAAATTTACATTCTTTTGGGCCAAACATGGATACCTCAGATATCTTGGGATTTAATGGCTACATTTCTTTCTTAATATTTTGTATTTAAGTTTTAAATTTCTATTTAAGTTAAGGTAGTAAAATCCTAGAAAGTGGGAATTAACATTTGTCATATATATATATATATATATATATATATATATATATATATATATATATATATATATATATATCCTATATATAATGGACATATGCCCAGAAAATATTCATATGGAATATGCTTCTTGTAGAGTGGGGGCAAGTCACAACTCCAGTGCTATAGATATGCTAATGTCCTGCCATGATATCATCATGTTATTTTCTGATAGGTAGACCTGCTAAATTCTACTGTTGTCTCCTCCTATCCTATGTTCTTTAGTTGTATTACAGTTGTGAGGAACTATTGCTTTCTGCTGTTACCAGCTTACTATCAATTCTGATGAAACTTATACCTAGAGCTATATTTTGCCCTTTTGTGAGGCAAACCCTTAACAATCACATCTAGTCATCTATCTAATTAGAAAAACCCTTAAAGATTTTAAAGCCTATTTTAGGATTTTCTTTTTTTCTAATTGCTATTCATGGTCTTTTAGATTGATATCTTATTTGAGTTGTTCCCTAAAATGTCTTTAGATTCCTAAAATACCTTTAAATCATTATCCTGGGTCCTTTTCAAATCAAATCATTCTGGGAATTCTATCAAACAAAGCTACAAAAAGTATCTGGGTGATGATGTGGTGAAGGGATTCCTTTTATCTCCCATAGTGGTAATAATCCAAATCAATGCAGAAACAAGTTAAGAATATCAGAAAAGGGCCAGATAGAGCTAATAAACATGGTTCATTTGCCATAATGCCCATAAGCAACCAAAATCACTTTACTATGTATATTATTAATAGATCAAGGAAGTAGAATGAAACAGCAAAAGAATCACAAACCTGAGACTTAGGGCTCAATGGAATAGCCTTCATTTCAAAGGGAAGTCACAGGGATTGCATAGAAGAAAATGGAATGCTTTAATTTTAAATGAAGCTCAACGGTATAGAACATTTTTTCCTAAGATTTTCTTATGATTTAGTTGTGAAGACCGAGTTAGTACCCTGGATGCCTTGGAATCAGCCAGAGTCAGGATAAGCAAGTCCTTGGTCTTTATTCTTGGTCTTTAGGGGGAGAAGTTAAGGAGATGGATGCAGGCTCTCTGCCACCTCCCTTCTCCTCGTCTACACCAAAGTGAGTCTGGCTTGTCTTATTCCACCCCCTGATTCTTCCTCCAATTCTCTATATACACCAAAAGATCAAGCCAGCACAGAATAGTGGGAAGGGCCATTTTCCAAGCATAAGCTAATAGAGAATTGTCCAATAAATAATTAGCCTTAAGCGCTCAGTTGTCTGTATCAACTCAGAGTTTCAGTCCTTTACATCTCCTGCTTTCTTTTGTTTTAGAACACAGGTGATCAAGCATCCCCCTCCCTCCCCCCACTTCTCAGGACAGGAGATGAAAAACACCAAAGGGAAGTGGGAAATCAAGCCAAATATTGTTAGGGGATTTCTGGGTTGAAGGGTCTTATTGGAAACAGGTATGCACAAACCCATCAGCATGGGAGGTATTACACAAGCACATAGCAATAACACACAAGCTATTAGTGATGACTCTCCCCACAGCCAATGCAGGATCAATGTGGTGGAACAAACATGAATTGTACATGCAAGTAGTGATATAACAAACAATATAAATCAACATGGTGTTGTAAAAGATTTCCAGAAGTCCTAGAAGGAGGGTATATAAACAACAATCACACATAAACAGTCACACATACACTTCTTCACCAGCCAAGAGATAGTCCAAAACCAATCTATTGTCCCTTGGTTCATGTGTCAGGGAATCCAATGATCCCTGCAAGTTTTGGAAGTTCTGTAACAGTCTATTTATGTGTTAGGGAATCCAATGATTCCTGAAGATTTTGAAGTCCTGCAACAGTCTTATCATATCTCAGAGAATACAATGATTCCTGAGGGTTTTCAAGTCCTACAACAGTCTTATCATGTCTCAGAGAATCCAATGAATTGTGAGGGTTTTCAAGTCCTACAACAGTCTTTTCATGTCTCAGAGAATCCAATGATTCTTGAGGGGTTTGACGTCTTACAACAGTTTTTTCTTGTCTCAGGGATTGCAATGATTCCTGAGGATTTTGAAGTCCAACAATTGTTAGGCTCTTTCAGTGGTGGGCACAATCAGCAATGGAACCACCTGATGTCTCTTGGGTCTTCTCCTTCATTTCAAGGGTCTGCTCCATCTCTCTTCGATGGACAAGGTGAATACAACTCATTGGCACCAATCTGATTCCTTCTCCATCTGTAGAGATGCAAACCCTCTCCCCCAAGCAGTTAACCTATCTGGTCCCTTCCATTCACCACTTTCTTGGTCTTTCCACATCACCTGGAAATTATCTAAAGATAGTGGAGCTCCTCGCACTGGACACTGCCCTTCCAGTGGGTTATAAAACATGTCTGCTGGAGCCAGTGCAACTTTGTCAAAAATAAAGAAGTTAATAGTATAAAGAGCTCTTTCTTTTGTTTTTGGAGGAGTGTCTTAATGTTTTTGTTTCTCCTCTCTACTATTGCCTGTCTTTGAGGATTAAAGGGTATGCCAGTAGTGTGTAAAATCTTATACTGTGCACAAAAGAGTACAAAATGTTTAGAAGTATATGGAGGTCCATTGTCTGTTTTTATTACTTGAGGCACACCCATAATTGCAAATGCTTCTATAAGGAATTCAGTGACCACTCAGGTTGTCTCTTTTGCTGCTGGTGTTGCAAAAGTGAATCCTGAAAAGGTGTCTACCACAACATGGATAAAAGACAGAGGACCAAAAGATTTATAATGGGTCATATCCATTTGCCAAATGTCATTGGGTCTCAGGTTCTTCCCTGGAAGGAGTGTAGGAGCATGGAAAGGAAGGCAAACTGGATAGGCTTTTACTATGATCCTAGCTTCCTCTCTTGTTATTCCAAATTATAAATGTAAAGTTCGAGTAGCCTGATGATATTTAAATGAGATCCCTGGGCTTCCTGAAATAAAGGAGTATTGGCCAATATGGTTAGAAGGCTAACTGCTTTGAATTACCATCAAAAATGGGATCTGGAAGTCCACTATGAGAGTGAACATGCAAGATATAAATCTTACCTGGATGCTTTCTCACTTGCTCTTGAAGTTCCTTAAAGAGCTGATATATATTAGAGCCTACAAATTTTATTTGGGCTGTGGCAAGTCTTTGTACCACACCTACTGAACAGACCGAATCAGATATTATATTTATGTCTCCCAGATAATAAGTAAGAGCTAGAATGATTGCATACAATTCATTCTGCTGAGGGGACTGAAAAGGAGTTCTGACTACTCTCTTTATGGTTAAGTCAGGAGAGTATACAGCACAAATATTATGTTTGGACGCATCTATAAAGATAGTTGGGTTTTTAAGAGGAACTTTAGAAACCTTTTCTTCAAGAATCCATTGACAATTATGTAATAGTCTGGTTATCTTTAATAGAGACCGATGTGTAAAATTTGGAGCCATGGCTAAGAAAATTTGCCACTCTGGAATGGTTTCACAGCATACATTCATTTGTGCATTAGTATAAATGGTGTGTATCTTGTCAGGTCTTATCCCAGATAATTGTATTGCTCTCTTAATGGCCTTTAATAAAATTCTAGCCACAAGCACTGGGTAAGGAGTAAGGCTTTATTCTGGTTGTGCCAGGAGGTTCACCCATTCTATCACACTGTCTCCTTGATGAAGGACTGCTGTGGGTACCTCTTGTGTAGCAAAAACTGATATTTCCAAAGGTTTTTGAGTGACTCTTTCAACCACATTGGATAAAGCCAGTTCAACTTCTCTCAAAGCCTCTCGAGCTTCTTTTGTAAGCTGGTGTGGTGAATTCAAATCACTGTCTCCCCTTAAAATGTCATATAATGGTTGCAATTGATAAGTAGTCAAGCCTAATACTGGACAAACCATTGGATATCTCCTATCAATTTCTGAAATTCATTTAAGGTGTTTAGCTTCTCTGTTCTTAAGGAAAGTTTTCGTACTATAAGTACTTTAGGGTACACTTCATATCCTAAATATTGAAAAGGAGCATGTCTTTGAAATTTTTCTGGAGCTATGTGCAATTTGTAGTTCCTTAGTGTTTCTATGGTCATTTGTAGACATGCTTCTAACATTTCTTTCTCAGGTGCACATCCCAATATATCATCCATGTAATGTAATAACATTACTTTTGGAAATGCTTTTCTTACTGGAATAAGAGCAGCAGCAGCATACATTTGACACATAGTAGGGCTGTTTTTCATTCCTGTGGCAAAACTGTCCATTCATATCTTTTATAAGGTTCAGCTAAGTTAATGCTGGGCACTAAAAAGGCAAATCTTTTCATATTCTCCTTATCTAGAAGGATAGAATAGAAACAATCATGTCTATAACTCAAAAAGGCCATTCTCTAGGTAATTCAGTAGGAGATGGAAGTCCAAGCTGAAGAATTCCCCTAGTTTCCATCTGTTCATTTACTTTTAAATCAGTCAACATCCTCCAATTTCCAGATTTCTTTCTTACAACAAATACTGAGGAATTCCAATGACTTAGAGAAGGTTGTAAGTGTCCCTGGTCAAGTCGTTACTGTACTATATCTAATAAGGCCTGAATTTTATCTTTGGCTAAGGGCCACTGTTCTATTCACACTGGTTTTCCATTGGATAGGAACAAGTGAAAGTGTAGGCAGGCCTTCAACAGCAGCTCTGCCTAAAAAACCAAAGCACTCATTTTTAATCCTAATTGTCGTAAAATGTCTCTTCCCTACAGATTGATGGGGCCCCTCATTCTGTTTCTCTGAATTAGTCTACATTGCCCAATGGAAGCCTTTGTTTCATTTTGGCCATGGGGTTTTGGGTCATGTTCTCCCAGCCTGTCTTCTCACTCTGTTTCTATGCCGACATTGAACTTTCAGATGCCCTACTTTACCACATTGAAAGCTTTGACGAGTCTCTCTGGAAGTCCCTTGTCAGAAGGGACCCTGTCTTCCCATATTGGGATCTTGGGAAGTCTGCATCATAGCCTGGCTATAAAAGGCATTTGTGCCCACTGTGGCACAGCATCTTATGATCTCCTCTAAAGGAGCATCCTTGCATAGTCTTAGTATAATTCTTCTGCAAACCTCATTAGCATTTTCTTTAGCAAGTTGTCTTATTATAATGTCTGTTACTGCATTTTCACCAATAGTTCGTATGACAGCTGTCTGACAATGTCCCACAAAATCAGCAAAGTGTTCATTTGGCCCTTGTGCAATTTTTGTGAAGGCCTCACCCTTGTTGTTTTTACCAGGGAGAGAAGCCCATGCTTTGACAGCAGCAACAGCTTGCTCATATGCTGCTATGGGGTAATTAATCTGTGCTGAAATTTGTACATAAGAACCTATACCTGTTAGTTGGTCATAGGTGATGGGAGGATTAACTCCACTATGACTATTTTGTTGGGCTTGTATCCTACAGAGCTCACTATATTCAGAAAGCCATAACAAGTTTTGTTCTAAGCATGTCCTTGCTATAGATTTCCAGTCACTAGGGGTCAAGACTTCATAAGCCAAATTCTGTAATAACATCTTAACGTAAACTGATGTACCCCATAAAGAGTGCAAGCCTTTTTCAGGTCTTAGAGGGATCAAAAGTAGTGTATCTTCTACTTTCTTGGCTGAAGAGTTAAACTGTTGAATCATAGGATATATTCCTATTTTCAAGTCAGCTAAATCCTGCCTTTCTTCTGTGTCTTTAAGTAGTGCCTTTTGCAACCTAGTCATAGGAGGGGGTGATTGCTGCAGGGGGAGATGCTGGTGATATCACTGCCCCTCCCACTACTCCTCCTCTCTCCATCCTGGAGGTAAAGTTGATGGGGGGGGGGGGGGTTGTCAAGGACCTGTTCCATGGAGGGAGTTGAAGCTGCCTAGTGAAATGTATAATCACCACACCCTTTAACAGCACAAATCCTCAAGCCCTCTGGCAATATTGCCATTATCCATTCATTGTCTTCCTCTTTTTCCTCACACTTCCTCATCTGGCTGTTCTTAAAACTTTTCCTTTTTCTATAACTTGCAGGATTCTTTAAGGCCAATTGTATTATGTTGTATATATAGAAAGTTTCCTTGGAAATTGAATGAGGACCTTTTTCATTGTAGTATTCACATAATTGATCTCCTACTAGTTTCCAATTATCTGCCCCTATATCTTCTTCCTTTAAGAACCAAGGGGACATGTGTTCTAATGTACGCAAGAGTCCAGTGATCTGCAACCAAGTTACAAGTAAGCTTTTTCCCTTGATCAACTTAAGTATGTTTTCTATAGCACCCACTCGGGGTGGGGGTGGGGGAGAATCTTTACCTAATATCTGCCCCATTTCAACTAGAAAAGGTTACTAGTTTCGCCCTTAACAAAGTAAGTTCCCTATTTGTCTATTAAAATACTCACCTAATTTCCTGGTCACCAAGGACTTCTTCAGTGAAATTAGGGTCCTTGGTCCACACCAAATGTGAAGACTGAGTTAGCACCCTGGATGCCTTGGAATCAGCAGTCAGGATAAGCAAAAGTCCTTGGTCTTTATTCTTAGTCTTAAGGGGTAGAAGTGAAAGGGAATGGACACAGGATCTCCTTGACCTTCCTATCTCCTTGTCTACCACCAAAGTGACTCTGACTTATCTCATTCCACTCCCTAATCCCTCCTACAATTTTCTGTATATACCAAAAGATCTGAATCCAAGCATAACCTAATAGAGTATTGTCCAATCAGTAATTAGCCTTAAATGCTCAGTTGTCTGACCCCAGTGCACCCACTCAGAGTTTCAGCCCTTTATATTTAATCACTTTAGATGGTGCTTTCACTTGCTGGATTTACTGATTCCCAGGTCAGTAAGAAAGGGAAAGAGAGAAGATAATAAATTAAATCCATGTCCCAGGGCAACAGTGTTTTGTTGCTAAATCTCTTAACATTTTACCTTGGATTAGTGAAAGGTGAACTCAGAATTTACCAGAAGATAAAATGAGGTTACCAGATTTCATTATAGGGATTAAAAAGAATCAAGCTTTCTACTTCTCTTTACTCTTCTCTTAGGGTTTAATTTGTATCAAAATGTACACTGGATTTCTGTGAGAACTCTGCTGTTTCAGTCTAGCAGAAGGAACAGATGGGGAGGCAATGGCAAAGATGGGTGAGCCAATGCAGACTGTGTAAAGCCAAATAGAAGTTTTGTGGCCTAATGATTTTTTGAAAACTATTTGCAAGATTGAGCTCCAGTGATAAATGCTCCAGCCAGGTTTAATGAGTACTGGCAGCTAAAATGAATCCTTCATTAAAAAAAAATCTAAGGACAATACAAACTAAGTTTTTATTTTTTGGAGTTTTTTTTTTTGTTTGTTTTGTTTTTCCATTTTAGATACTGGCTGGTTCAAAATTTTTCTTCAGATAAAATTACAGAAAAAAAAAAAAATCCAGCAGCCTTTCTGGGTGGATTTCAGGGAGTTTTGACTTATGTTTACTCTTGACCTAGGAAGATTTTGAACTGCAGTTGAGTCTCAAAGGTACTGAATTGTGGGAAACACTTGCCCTTCTTTTAACAGGATTTACAGAAAATAAGGACATAGGGGTCTTGTTTCATTAGGACTACTGCAAGACTACATGACTTTGGATGGGTCCCTCACCTCTTTCTGTTCTTCATTTTCTCCAGCAGCCTGTTCCACCTATGTTACAGGAATGTTATGAGTAAAAATAATATCTCTGACAGTATAAGGGCTCTTCAGAAGAAAGGAACTATAAAAACACAAAGTGTTGTTGTTCTTCCATCTCCATTGTTCAGATTAATCTGGTTTTAATCTGCAAGAACAATAAGGCCATTCGCCAAGAATATTCCACTTTGCTGGATGTAACAGTATACCACAAGCATATTGCTAAGATAAAAATCTCTACTTTAAGACAGACAACCAGAAATATTGCCATAGGAAAAAATGTCTGCTCCTTGTAAGGGATCCCAAACCACCTTCCTCACTGAAACAATAGCTGACTTGACATTGGATGAACCTACATGCATGGCACCAGAACTGATGTGTTTTAAAGTGTGTCAGTCAAATATGTGTGATGTGTATAGAACATCATGTTAGCAGTAAGATTGAGGGCTTGTAAACTCCTTCAAATTATGGTGGAGTCTTAGGGCAACAAATGGAAATTAGGGAACTCTTCTTCATACACAATAACATTTCTGCTATATCCTTTGGGTCCACACACTAGGACAGACTAATTCATTACAGAATTTATTTATTCACTAAACCTGCTTCCTGCCTATCACATCTGGCTTGGTTCTGCCATTTTACATCCAATCACTGATCAAGCCCAACCCTATTTGGTTTATCATGAAATTGTTTTTTCAGGAAAATAATGCCATCTTTAGAGGGGGAAAAAGAAAGGTAACCTGGCTACAATTCCTCACTTACTGAAGCTCAAGTAGTTTTATATTAACTTATTTCCGGTTTACATATCAGGTTTTCACCATTTTGCAGCTTTTCACACAGATGTTCATATCTCTTGTCATGTCAAAAAAGAGGTGCCATCTTGTAAACTCCAAGAAATGGCAAGGCTAGGAAGGCAAGGATGACTTGGAGGAGGGAAGTGTGAATCACTATTTGGCTTTTTATCACACCCAAAACAATTTGCTTTGATTGAAAGATCCCCAAGGCTTCTCTAAGAGCCACAAGATTTTATAATTAACAATGAACTCCTTCAGGAAAGCATGTTCTAAATCAAGATTCACTTCTGTTTCTACAGCCAAAGTGTTCTCAGTCTAGTAGTTAGATTGTAGAACCACATAGATTTTTCATATGATATGATAATTTTTTTTAAAGTATTCCAACTTCAAGTTACAAAAAATTTCTACTAATTCCATTAACACATTTGCTAACTTTCAGTGCTTTCCCAATATCTACAAAATAAATGATAAACTTCCCATCTTGGAGTAACCTGTGTGAGAAATGTGCTTCCTGGTGGCAGATATTACTCTGTTCTTGGCAGAAAGACTGGACTCAATCTAAGGTCTTTCCCAATAATTTATAATTTATGTGGGCTCATGTTGGCCTGACCAGGCTTGATTCTCAAGTCCTAGATATATCTGATTTTTTTTTTTAGTTTTTTCTAGGTATAAATAGCTCCCATATAAGAATCAGACTTTCAAGTCATAGGACATGGAATTTCATTATATACAACAAAGTACATAAAAAGAATTAATTTTTGAGATCATCTCTAAAACTTCCTTCCCTGATGAGCCATACCATCCAAAACAATGAAATGATCTCTGTTATTCTAATATATATTGCCATTCTGGAATTAAGATCTATGACAGGGCAAGCTAAATTATGACTGTCATAGTTCAGTTTATAATCTCTGGTCTGTGGCTGCTATAACCTTTCCTTTATATATACAAAATTAGAGAAACATCCCTGGTGTATTTGCTATTAGCTACATGATATTTTTTTTAAATAAGTGTCATCCTTCCTTTGTGAATAATAATGAATTGATATTATATGCTAGAAAATATCAAGCAGATATAACAATATCTGCAAAAAGAAAGACATGAATATCTGTGTGAAAAGCTGCAAAATAGTGAAAACCTAATATGTAATACATGCATATATAATTGAGGTAATCCTGGGAGGCAATCTGAAATAGTGAACTAGGACATATACATGGGATTAAATTTGTGCTCTGGTCTCTTCCAGTTAGTTACATACTCTTGTCAAAGGCAATACATGACCAGTATTTCCCATAACTGTGGATTGAATAAAAGATGAATGGCCAGTAAAAACAACTCATTCTTTGTCCTATAAAGAATGATGAGAGATGACTTCTGGATTTTTAAAAATATATTTTATACAGCTTTTTCTCAGACTTTCAGCAAGACAGTGGTAGAGAATACAAGTAGAGTTCTCTCTTCCCCCTTCTCAGCAGCAATGGCTTGAGAACAAGAATATGATTCAAGTTTGTGAGCCTGAGATGAGCCTCAAGTCCCTACCTTGCTCTTTCTGATTTGGGTTTCTTTCTCTAAGCATTATACAGAGATTAATATTTCCAACATGGAGATTAGAACACAAGAATTCCTGATTTGGGGTCTGGTTCCTCGGCAAGAGGTGATTTCTTCAACAGATTCTTGGGGGAAGAATTCTCCCTCTCTAGGTGAATTCCAAAAAAGAACTAAAGATTCTATCACTAGCTAGCTAAATGATATAGAGTTAGTGAGTTGCTCAGATAGGATATATCTGAGGAGATATTAAAAATCTGTTTAGCAGTCCTATAAAGTTGTCTTTCTCAAAGAACTTTGTCAGTTTTCTCCCAGAAGCATACAGGAGCTAGGTTATTGTTTTCATATAAGTCTCATATCTAAACTGCATAAAGAACTTTGTCAAATCTATGAGAATACAGGTTATTCCCCAAATGATAGATGGTCAAAAAATATGAACAGGCAGTTTTCCAATGGAAAAATAACATATAGACTAATGAAAAAACTTATCTAAATCATTATCAATTGGAGAAATGCAAATTAAGACAACCTTAAAATATCATTTTACACCTACCAGATTGGCTGAAATAATGGAAAGGGAAAATCACAAATTTTGGAGGGTACTGGAATAATTGAAATTCTAATTTGATTCAACCATTTTGGAGAGCAATTCAAAGAGTTATTAAACTACTTATGTGCTCTTTGACCTAGTAATACCACCAGTTGGTCCATTTCTGAAGATAATTGGGAAAAAACGGAAAAGAAGCTATATGCTCTAGAATTTTATAGCAACTAAGTGGTGAGCAAAGAACTGGAAATCTCAGGGATGCCTTTCAATTGGGCAATGGTTGAACAAATTGTAGTATATGATTATGATGGATTACAACTGGTCTATAAGAAATGGTGAGTTCAATGATTTAGAAAAACTTGAAAAAATTTATACAAAATAATGAAGAGCAAAATGAGCAGAACCAAGAAAACAGTATACAGTACACAGTAACTGCAATATTGTTTTTTTTGTTTTTTTTAATTGAATAATTTTTTATTTAGAATTTTTTCCACAGTATATATGCATGAGTAATTTTTTTAGTAATATTATCCCTTGTATTCATTTTTCCAAATTATTCCCCCCTCCCTCCATTCCCTCCCCCCGATGACAGGCAATCCCATACATTTTACATGTGTTACAATATAACCTAGATACAATATATGTGTGTAAATACCATTTTCTTGTTGCACAATAAGCATTAGCTTCCGAAGGTATAAGTAACCTGGGTAGATAGACAGTAGTGCTAACACTTTACATTCACTTCCCAGTGTTCCTTCTCTGGGTGTAGTTATTTCTGTCCATCATTGAGTGAGTTGGATCTTCTTTATGTTGAAGATATCCACTTCCATCAGAATACCTCTTCATACAACATTGAAGTGTACAGCGATCTCCTGGTTCTGCTCATTTCACTCAGCATCAGTTGATGTAAGTCTCTCCAAGCCTCTCTGTATTTCTCCTGTTGGTCATTTCTTACAGAGCAATAATATTCCATAACCTTCATATACCATAATTTACCCAACCATTCTCCAATGGACATCCATTCATCTTCCAGCTTCTAGCTACAACAAAAAGAGCTGCCACAAACATTTTGGTACATACAGGTCCCTTTCCGCTCTTTAGTATTTCTTTGGGATATAAGCCCAATAACAGCAATGCTGGGTCAAAGGATATGCACAGTTTGATAACGTTTTGTGCATAATTCTAAATTGCTCTCCAGAATGGCCGGATTCTTTCACAACTCCACCAACAATGTATCAGTGTCCCAGTTTTCCCACATCCCCTCCAACATTCATCATTATTTGTTCCTGTCATCTTAGCCAATCTGACAGGTGTGTAGTGAGATCTCAGGGTTGTCTTAATTTGCATTTCTCTGATCAGTAGAGATTTGGAACACTCTTTCATATGAGTGGATATAGTTTCAATTTCATCATCTGAGAATTGTCTGTTCATATCCTTTGACCATTTATCAATTGGAGAATGGTTTGATTTCTTACAAATTAGGGTCAGTTCTCTATATATTTTGGAAATGAGACCTTTGTCAGAAACTTTAACTTTAAAAATATTTTCCCAATTTGTTACTTCCCTTCTAATCTTGTTTGCATTAGTATTGTTTGTACAGTGCAATATTATTTTAAGAAGAATATTGAGCAAATAAGTCATTTTGCCTATTGTAAACTCCCAAATTAATCACATAGGATACATGAAGAAAGATATTATCTATATACAGAGAAAGAATGAAAAAATAGAAGTATGCATAGAAAAATTTTATATGTACATAATATCTATTTGTGTCTAGGATAATCATCTCTAGGGTAGAAGATAAGATAGAAGAAAAAAAGAAGAAATTTAAATATTTGTTAATGCAGCAACATTGAGTGATAATCAACAATGAATGACTTAGCTCTTCTCAGAAATACAATGATCCAAGACAATTTCAAATGACATAATTGAAAATGCTACCCACATCCAAAGAAAGAACTGATGGAGTCTGAATGCAGATCAAAACATGCTATTTTTACTTTCTTTATTTGTATGTATGATTTTTTTTTATTTTTGGTTTATTTATTCTTTTACAACTGAGACTAATATGGAAATAAATACATTTTATATAATTGTACATATAGGACATATATCAAATTGTTTATCATTTTGAAGGAGGAAAGGGGGGAAGAAAAATTTGCAACTCAAAGTTTTGTAAAAAATTAATTTTAAAACATAAACATGAAATACTTTTTATACATATAAACTCAGAAGTAAGTAACTGAAGTAATATTTATCTTTATGGGTAGGTGAAGCCAATATAATTTTTAATGATGATTTCACTAATTTATTTATTCAATGTTATCCCAATTAATCACTAAAATATTATTTTACTGAATTAGAAAAACTAAAAAAAAAATTTGGAAAAACAACAAGTAAGGAAATTCAAAGAAATAAAGGAAAAACTATATAAAGGAAGTAAATTTATGAAACTTTAAACTATATTATAAGGTAGAAGCATTGTTGAAGTATAAGAAAGATAATTTCAATTATTTTAAATTAAAATTTTCTTGTATAAATAAAACCTATATAGACAAAAATAAAAGGAAGGCAAAAAACTGGGAAAAAACCTTTGATGTACAAGCTCTCAAACAGAATGTGATTGGGTTGGAATATTACTATGATATAGAAAATAATGAGTTGATTGTTTTAAAAAACATGGAAAGAGGAAGCTGATATCCACCTTCAGAAAAATAGGTGAAAGGAAGAAATACATATTATATTACATATATGTGTATCATTTTATATGTGTGTATATAGCTATCTATGTAGGTTCATAGATATCTATGTGTATGTGAGTATACACATACATATCCATGCTTAATTGAAAACTTCTAGGGTGATGATGGGGGAGGGAAAAATAAAGTTAAAAAAATGCAGAGAATAAAAGAAATTCAACAAGAAACCAAGGAAAAGCTAAGTAGTTTCATTTCTAAAATATAGATATTGACTCAAATTTATAAGAATACAAGCCGTTCTCCAATTCATAAATGGTCAAAAGATATGAATAAACAATTCTCAGATGAAATTAAAGCCATTTCTAGTCAGATGAAAAAGTGCTCTAAATTACTATTGATCAGAGAATTGAAAATTAAGACAACTCTGAGGTAACATTATAAACCTTTCGGATTGGCTAAGATGACAGGAAAAGATAATGAAAAATGTTAGAGAGGTTGTGAGAAAACTGAGACACTAATACATTGTTAGTGGGCTTGTGAACTGATTCAACCATTCTGAATAGCAATTTGAAACTATGCACATAGGGCTATCAAACTGTACATACCCTTTGATCCAACAGTGTCTCTACTCGGTTTGTATCCCAAGGAGATCATAAAAGGGGAAAAGGATCCACATGTGCAAAAATGTTTATAGCAGCTCTTTTTGTAGTGTCAAGGAATTGGAAACTGAGGGTATGTCCATCAGTTGGAGAATGGCTGAATAAGTTATGGTATATGAATATTATGGAATATTATTGTTTTATAAGAAATAATCAGCAAGATGCTTTCAGGACAGCCTGGAGAGACATGCATGAATTGATGTAAGTGAAATGAGCAGAACCAGGAGATCATTATACATGGCAGCATTATACTATGATCAATTCTGATAGACGTGGCTCTTTTCAACAATGAGATGAATCAGGCTAGTTCCAATGATCTTGTGATGATGATGAGAGCCATCTATACTCAGAGAGAGGACTGGCTCTCTTCAACAATGAGATGATTCAGGCCAATTCCAATAAACTTGTGATGGAGAAAACCATCTGCATCCAGAAAAAGGACTGTGGGAACTGAGTGTAGATCACAACATAGTGTTTTCACCTTTTTTTGTTTGTTTGCTTTTTGTTTTCTTTCTCACTTTCCCCCTTTTTTGATCTCATTTTAATTGTGCAGCATGATAATTGTGGAAACATGTCTAGAATTCCACATGTTAAACATATTGTTTACTGTCTAGAGGAAAGGGTGGGGGAAAGAGAGGAAAAAAAATTTGGAACACAGGGTTTTGCAAGGGTGAATGTTGAAAACTATCTTTGCATGCATTTTGGAAATAACAAGCTGTTACTTTAACAAAAATTCCATTTCAAAAAAACTGATATAATAAATACTATACATTGTGTTGAGGGAAAATGCATTTCTCTCCCTGGGTTTGTGGCCCAGTTCATCACTTAATAAATTGATGTTTGGAAGTTTTATTTAAAAAAATAAAAAATAGCTGGGCAGTTTTGAAAATACTGTGTAGTATTTTTATATAGGTTTTCTTGAAATGGAAATTTATTGTTTTACATTGAATCCTTTCTTATGGCCTACTGCGTACACAGCACTGTTTTTTTTTTTCTTTGCTCATTTTGTATTTAAGTTTAAAATTTTTAAAAATATCTTCATATATGATAAAAATAAAATACTATTAAAATAAATAAATATTTGTTAATGCTCACTTAGACATCTTTGGGATTCTAAATCTTTCCTTTGAAATAGAAGAAATATTTATGCTGTTCAATGAATACCTTTTCGGTCCTTTTTAGTGGAGACTCTAGACATGAACCATTTTGTTGTTCAGTAATTTTAGTTGGCTTGCCCAGAATTATATAGCTATTATAATGTGTCTGAAGGCAAATTTTAACTCAAGAAGATGAGTTTTCCTGATTGGGCTATCTAGCTTCCCCAATTCATACATTAAACATGGAAATATGACTACTTCATTTAAGAGATTTTCCCCTGGAGTACTGAGATGGGGGAATAATGAGTCAGATTGGGACAGGGAGAGGAGAGAGAGAGTTTTGAAAATTCTCCACTTTGGAGTGTGAAGGTTGTTACCTTGATTCCCCACTAATTGTTGCCCTAGAACTTCAGGAAAGGATAAAAATTTGTGAAACACCCCTTATGTTTAGGAGAGTAGAAATCACTTTTGTTCTTCATACATACACGTATAAATGCAGAGCTCATGTTACACTCAGGTTGATTAGCCGTATGAAGGCATCTAGCTCATGACACAGACTTGAGAATTTAACATTTTCCTAATTTCTAGCTCTCCTGAAGGATCAGTGAAACAATATCCTTCAGAAAAATCTCATCTGGATATATTAACTTCTTATATAGGTTCGCTCTTTTATCTTTCTTACATTGGGTATTGATTTATCACAGACTCTGAAGTATTATTTGACAGCAATTTTAGACTTCATAGAGACATGAGAGATGAATCATTTCCCATTTTATTGCAAGAAAAGTTCTATAGACATAGAAAAATTACATTAATTTAAGGCACATACAAGCTCAGGAAAATAACTTGGAGTTGCTTAAGGAATCAAACATCTATCCTTCTGGGAGCAGCACCCTTTCCAAGGACACAAACAGGTGCTGCAGACCTAAAGCAATCTGGGCTTGAGCCCCTCCCTCATCCATTCACTTCACATCCAGAGTAAGGAAATAACTGAGGTTTGCAGGGGAGAAAGCACTCCTCATTCTAGTGAGCCTCACTTTCCCTAGGCTTTCCATCCATGGGAAATGAGATGTCCTTCATCAGACTATTCAGAACACATTATCTGGGTTTCTTTGTATTTATGACCTTCTACTTTAAATTTTAGTTCTTTAAGTAGATTCTAATCGTCCTACTACAGTATAAGCTCAACAAGGGAAGATTCTTTGTCCTAGGTATTCTCTGTACGTAGCTTAATGTTTTATGCAGCTCAGGCCCTTGATGTTTATTAAATTGAATTTTTAATGCCATTCTACCAGTGAAAAAAACCAATAAGATTTTATTTCAGATTTGAGTTATGTTCATAATTCCCATAGAGACAGTATCGTCTAGTAGATAAAAAAGCAACTTCAGGGCCAGAAGAAACCTGGATTTAGGCTGTGGGACCCTCTGTGGGCAAGTCAATTAAACTCTATGTTCTAGACATTTCTCAAAGACTGGTGAGGTCAGATTCAAATAGAAATAGGTCCATTAATCCATAGGTAAGGACCCTTACAAATTGCTTGTTGGCTGAGAAAAACATTTTAACATTAAACTATATTTGATTATATCCTTATTTATTTTGCTAAACATTTCCCAATTATATTTTAATCTGGTTTGAGCAATTCAGCTGGTTTGAGCCAAGATCAGATCCTGCCAGCTTTGACACCTCTGCTCTAAAATTTTATGTTTCAGAGAAGATACTGATCTTTTGTGTATATAGAGTTTCTTCATCTGAGAATGATACCCACTAATACAGCCACAGCTTCAATTCTATCTCTAACCCCAGGGGGAATAGCCAGTGAATCTTCAAAAAAACTAGAAATGAATTTGCCAACAATTCAATAAACCCTGGGCATAAATGTGGAGTAAAAGAGAAATATTACAACAGCCAGAGAAGAAATTGGAAGGAAAGAGAGAACATCAGGTTTGAATTTTCTTATTCTCAAGTTTTTAGAACTTTCTCTTCAGAAGCCACATCAAGCCTATTTACTGATGATTTGTTGGGTTTGGGGATGGAAGGTGGGGGGAGAGTTATGTTTATTCCTCATCACTGTCCAGCTCAGAATGAATCTTCAGAGAGTAAATGTCTTTTTTTTTTTTCAACAAAAAGGAAAAACAACTAGATGAAAATGTATCCAAGAAAAATAAAACCCTCTTTCCTTGTCCTTTTTCTGAGGTTATTTTCAACTGGTTAGGAGAATTTTGTTTTATTCTTTTCTTTGCCCTACTACTATTTTGTTGTGTGATGTTAAGTGATTAAGTTCACCTTAAAAGGCCTTTGGTTTCCCAGACATATAATAGGATAGTGGGATTGTTATTATTGTTGCTGTTGTTTTTGAGTTGTAAGCTAGGAACATAAAACATTTTAAGCTCTTTATGATCAGAATATTAAGTAAGAGAGCGAAGGTTCTTTGAGATTTGAATTATTTATTGCAAAATACTTAGAGTAGATTGGTATCTCCCCTACCATTTAATATGTTTTTAACAATCCTTCAAAACCATCAGCCCCTTATGTGCTCAGGGAATGTAAACTGGTTTTCTTATTGACCTGCAGATATAGCCATTCATCTAATTTGATGTGGATACTCTTATTTTTAGTTATCAAAAATTGTCAAGTCAAATCAGGTTAATCATTCATAATCAGATTTTTCTCAGTAGTCAACCTCTTAATCATTGACCTAAATAATGGCGCCAACCCTACATTCCTTTAGGTTCAATTTGCTTCTTTTCATGTACAGAAAGCTTTATGCATACAGGAATGGACTTGGAGTCAGAAAGACTATAATCCTACCTCATTCTTCACTGGATCTTCATTCACAGCATGCCCATAAACCATGGGTTTTTTCCAAGGCTCTATCTTGGGGTTTCTCTTCCTTCTCTATACAACTTTGCTTGATGATTTCATCAGCTCTCATGTATTTAATTGTCATCTATATGCACATAATTCCCAGGTTCATTTATCTAGCCCTAGTTTCTCTCTCCTGATCTCCAGATACATGTCACCATCTTGAAATGTGTATCACACAGGCATCTCAAATTCAACAAGTACAAAATGGAATTCAAGATCTTTCCTTTTAAATTTTCTTTGAAATATTCTAATCACTGCAGAGGCCCTACCATCTTCCTAGTCACCCAGGCTCACAATTGCAGGGTCATCTTCAACTGCCCTCTCACACTCACTGCACATATCCAATCCGTTGTCTAAATATCCTATGTTTACTTTTGCAACATCGAAAGATGTCTGCCTCCTCTCTCTATGTCTCCTCTCTCCAAAGGTCTTTATCCCTTTTCATCTGAAATGATTGCACTAATCTTCTATTTTGTCTTGCTCCTTCATGTTTCTCCTCTCTCTCATCCATCCTCCCCATTTAGCATAGCCTAGTGTTTTTTGGTAAAGCTTGTGTTTGATTGTGTTGTCTCTGTATTCCATAAACTCCATTGTTGTTGTTCAGTTTAGTTCAACTCTTCATGACTCATTTGGATTTTCTTTGCAAAGATACTGAAATGGTTTGCCATTTCCTCTTCCACTGCATTCTACAGATGAAGGAAAAAGGCAGAGTTAAGTGACTTGCCCAGGATCAGCTAGTAAATGTCTGAGGCCAGATTTGAATTCAGGAAAATGAGCCTTCCTGACTCCAGACCTGATACTTTATCTACTGCCCCCTCCAATAAACTCCCTATTATCTTCAGTTTCAGTAAGAAAATCTTCTGACATTTAAAGCACTTCACAAGTTCCCTCCCTATCTTTCCACTCTTAGTACACTTATATTCCCCTCCACGTCTGTTATGATCTAACTATATATATACTATACTATATATATATATACAAAACTAAAAAGCTACATAAATTCTAATTTATTATTGTTATTGGTAAAGTAAGAGTAAGCAAAACTTACTGGTAAAACTTATTGGTAAACTAAGAGTAGCAATTATCTTATGGGTTTTGTTGTGATGATCAGTTGGAATTATTTTATATAAAATACTTTGTAAACCTTTAAGCACTAAGCAAATGTGAATTATCATTATTACTAATGTTATTGTTAACGACAATAATTCAGGTCTGCATTCTCTGGGATCAAGCATCCTCCCTTTCACAACAACACTTTAGCTCTTCCCTAATGCTCCTCTCCACGCATCCACCCTTATCAGTTTCATACTTCTCACCCAAAGAATTGCTATATAATCAATACTATTATTGCCGCTGAAAAGGGCTTGTCATTTCCATGACATAGAGACCATGGCTCTCTTCCCTGGCTACCACTTTCCTGCATATATGTGGTTCCCTCATTTAGAATATAAGCTCTTTAAGGGCAGGAATTGTCCCATTTTTTTTTATTTGCATCCTCAGTATTGATCATAGTGACTAGCATGTAACAGCTTAATAAATGTTCCTCATTCATTTGCAGCAAAGGCAGAGGTACGGAGATCCTCTTTCTCAAACACAGACTCCTCTGGAACTGGAATAACTTTACAATTTGACTTCAGCTCCATGTTTATCTTTTTTTTTTTTTTTTTACACAATACACCCTTCTCATGAGCTCCAAGTCAAACCAAACTGATTTCTTATTGGTTCCTCAAAAACCAAACTCTGATTCCTACCTCTGTGCCTTTGCAGGCCATTCTTGAAGCCTGGAATGCACTCACTCAAGCAAACAATAAACCTTTATTAAGGAATAGTGCCCAAGTGCACCAAATTCACTTGCCTTTAACAATAGAATGCAAACTGCTAGGGAAGGGAAATGATTCCATTTTTGCCTTTATATCCCCAGGCCTAGGATGATGACTGACACACAGCAGGTGTTTAATAAATAAATGCTTGCTAATTAATTGATTCCCATATGCTACAAAAGGTCATTATTGCACTCTGACACTTCAGACTCCTATGTGGATTCCTTAAACATCTGTTCTTATTTGTTTCTGAGATCACTTTACACAGTTCTGGCCCTGATTAGATACAGAGAAATCAGAGTTTGCAGCATAGCATTTAACAGTACTCTACTGTTCAAAAGCTTATCTAATAGATATGAGGTATTTATTGGCCAAATAATTTTGATGACAGAGTATGGCACTCTCACTCACCCAGTACATACCATCAGGTTCCTTTTCTCATTAAAAATCTCAAGGGACTGAATCAGGAAGTGAACCATCCAAGATGGAGTGCTTTCATTCTGTGCTGGGTGAATGTATCCCAGACACAAGCATTTGAGCTCATTTCATACATGGAAAGAAAGAAAAAAAAAAAAAGAAAAGAAAACATTGATCATCTCTCCAAGTACATTAGGAAAACATGTTGGGTAATTTTTAAAGCAATTTATTCCTCTTTCCCACCCTTCATTCTAGTCCCAAATGAAAGCATATGACAGAGTCACAGTTGAACTTGCTCTGAACTGTAAGCTCATGTTGGTCTTCTCTGTGTTTCTCTGCCCTCAATACTGTCCACTTTGTCTCTCTTTGTACCTAATAAACAAGGACTCAGGTGCATATAACGAAAAATAAAAGTGCATACTTGAAAATTCAGTCTTTTCAAGAAAAATGTCATCAGTCCCTTCAGTGGATATGGAGTAATTTGGCACAGAGTGGAGCACTTGCTATACAGAAAATAGAAACCAACAGAGATAAATAATCTATTGTTGCACTTTTCAGTCATCCATCAGATTTCCCACTAGTTTGTGCATTTTCAGGGGAAATGTGACATAAATCTAGGGGCTTGTATGTAGGAGGTTTCCTTTTTCAGATAGTCTTTGAGCCTAGATGTTCTAATGTTCTCTGGTTCACCACCCCAAAGGACACCTGCTGAGTGCTAGAAAATATGTCATTTTCCCATCGTGTAGAAAATATTCCAACATTTGCATGTTTCATCAATGTACTTATAGTATGTTATTGTATTATATTATATAAAATATATATTATTATATAACATAATTATATTATGTTGTAATTTTTATGTCAGAGCAGACCTTAAGAAGATGTTTCCTGCAATATTCCATAGGTTTTAACATGGGCAATCCAAAATAGATGCTTTTCCACAGGGGGCATCACACTATCATATGTACATAGCTGGTTGAAATGGTTAAAAAGTCTCCAATATTAATCTTTCTGAATTCTCCTCACAGTCATCTAAACCAAACTCATTGTAATCGAATCATTCTGGAAGGAATAAATGGATCAGTCACTTGAGAATAATTTTACCCAAAGAAGGTAGAGCTGAAGCTGAAATGAAATCTGAAGATCAATTTGCATGTTATTTATCAATAATCATAGCTACTGAGAGGGCAGGCTGAAGATTTTGGGAGAAGGGGAAGGTGTGTGGGTGGGGAGGTCCTTATGAGCTAAGTGGCAAACCAGGATTAAATACTTATTGCAGACCCTCCGGCTAAGAGGCAATTCAAAAACTTGCTAAGAAAAGCAATTGAAGCAGGTATTTAATTAGAGAAGAAAACTAATTCAAGAACTTCTAATCAAATATAATTTTACATTTTAATTACTGCTGGTACTAGAATGTTTTCACCTGAATCTTACATAGATTTTATCTAGTTGGTGAAGAAATTATTGCAGGTCCAGTCAACAAATTAATTAGGATGCCAAGAAAATTGAATCTCTTTAGTCAATTATAGTGCAGCTTTCAGCCAAGTTAAAATATGTCCTCCGTATGAATATGCATATGCAAACATATGTATAAATGTGTGTGTATATATATATATATATATATATGTATGTGTGTATAGATATAGATATAGATATATATGCATCTATGTATGATGAGGTCCTGAGTGGGTAGGTGGGGTTGGCAGAGAAAGCCTGAAGTACTCACAAGATTACTCCCTGAGGCAAGCAGGGAAGAGTATTAATGGGTATCAACCAATGGGTATCTTTTCCCACCCTTTGGAAGCCTTGGGTAACCCTACCTTACTGCATCCAATCAGAAAGTCAAGTTATATCAAACCTCCAAGGTTAAATATCCCCCATAAATCTACCCATGGCCCATAACATCTTTGCTGAGTCCCTTTTGGCTCAGCCTGCTTTCGATATTCTTCCTCTTGGTGTCTTTCTTTCCATCCATCCCTTCCCTCCATGTCTCATGGAGTTCTTTTCTTTCTTAGAGCTAAATCTTTTAAGGTACTAAACTTCTCTATGGATTTAGACTGTCAGTCAAAGGAATACTCCCACTTCTTGGTGTATTCCCTTTCTCCTGGTTTTCCATTATTAGTTATTAATTTCCTTTCCTTGCTCTCCCAAATCTACTTCATATTTACCATTCCTACTGCCTATTTTACCTCTTCATTTTGTCTGTAACCTCTTCTCATAAATAAATGTATTTTTTGGTAAAGAGGAAGGCCATTGTGAATTCATCACATGACCAAACTACAATATTTTGTGCTTAGACCAATCTCGTCATTTGGTGCAAACTGCTTTCCTCAAGCTCAATACACACACACACACACACACACACACACACACACACACACACACACACACACACCCTGGATTTAGGAAGACCTGAGTTCAAATCCAATCTTACATAATGACTACTTATGTAATCCTAGGCAAATCATTTAACCTTCATTTGCCTTAATCCACTGGGGAATGACATGGGGAATCACTCCAGGATCTTTTCCAAGAAAACCCAATGGATAGTATTGGCATATGATAGCGTACATGATTATAAAGAATAGAACATAACTCAACAAATGAATAACAACAATGTATTTATGTATCTGTAGAGATATCCCCTCCAAAAAAGGAAAAAAAAAATAGAAAACTACCAAACCAAGCCAATAAATACCAAAAAGGTGTGATTCTAGATGAAGGATCTCAAAAGCATCAAATGATGCTTATTATTAAAATTATTATTAAAATCCTTATACTGGGAATTGAATGTAAACTGTTAGCACTACTGTCTATCTACCCAGGTTGCTTATACCTTCGGAATCCAATACTTAATGTGCAACAAGAAAATTGGATTTACACACATATATTGTATCTAGGTTATACTGTAACACATGTAAAATGTATGGGATTGCCTGTCATCTAGGGGAGGGAATAGAGGGAGGGAGGGGAAAATTTGGAAAAATGAATACAAGGGATAATGTTATAAAAAATTATTCATGCATATGTACTGTCAAAAAATTATAATTATAAAATTAATGTTTAAAATCCTTGATTTTGTTGTGGGCATCAAATTGGAATCTGGAATTATTACTACACTTTGAGAGCTCAAATGTCTTCAACATCATCAGGAATGACTTATTATGACAGAACTTTTCATCAACAATTCTTCTGTAGCTGAAAGAAGTCAAAAGACTGCCCATTTTCAATTTTATACAATAAGGGAGAATTATGCTTCCTTTTCTATTCCCACTCCCTTTATTTTAGAACAATTCTAGACTAGAGGAGCCTCAACATATCAGGAAAATGTCAATCACCAAGACTCTGAAATTGTCACAGGATAAAACTGCTTTATGTTGCAATGGGCTTCCTTGCCTTTGGGACAGCTCAAGAAATATTAAATAGTATCCTCTCTTCCTTAGAATATAATATTAGTTATAATAATAAAACAAGGAGGGAACTGGCATTCAGTGCCATAAAGGAAGGTGAAAACTAAAAGGGATTTTGAGAATATTTAGTTGAAATTCTCCATGTTATAATTGAAGTACTTGGAATATAGAAAGCTGAAATCCAGTCCAATCCAATCCACATATATTAAGTGCCACTATGGGCTAGGCACTATGCTAAAGCCTGAGGATATAATTAATAATGATTTTTAAAAAGAGCAATACTCCCTGCGTTCAAGAAGCTTATAATCTTGGAGGGTGAGGAGGAACAACCCACAGAAGGAAACAGAAAAGCATGAAGGGGAAAGGGAGAGAAACTAGGAGGTTCTTGGGACATTTTACTCTGTAGAACTGAAATCAGGCAGAGATGTAAAATGCAGTGGAATGGATGATGGAGAAAAATAATCTACCTAAGGTCTTTCACAGATAGGAAGTATCAGAAGAGGATCTAGAGTCCAAGCTAGTTGAAACTGCTCATTCTGCTATAACAACTATATAATGGAAATTATCTCATTAAATCAACAGTCTACCCAGTCCATAAATAAAATTGCTGACCTCATCACCTAAAACTAAAAGAAGCTTGCTAAGCAGTAACCTGCTAGATGGTGCAAAGGGTAGAGTACATAACGAGAAGTCAGGAAGACTCATTTTCCTGAGTTCAAACCTGGCCTCAGACACTTACTAATTTTGTGACTGTGGGCAAATTACTTAACCCTGATTGCCTCAATTTCTTCATTCTGTAAAATGAGCTGAAGAAGAAATGGCAAATCACACTAATATGGTGTGAAAGCCCAAATGAAATCATGAAAACTTGGACATCACTGAATGATAACTACATCACTGAGCAACAAAAACTTAAGCAGCAATTTTTTTTAAATGAATTTTGGTAGTTAATTGAGAAAAGTGCTTGGAAAGACAAATGACTATAAAGTAAAGCTGCCCATTTATAGGATCCTAGGATTTAGAGCTGGCACACTCATTTAGTTCAACCATTACATTCTACAAGAAAACTGAAGTCTGTAACCTGTAGACAGGAATTATCTCTTCCAAAGTCATGAAAAGAAACAGAGACAGGATTCCTTAGCTTGGTACATTATTTTCATTTATTCTATTAGTCTACTTCCAATAATACAAAAAAAAAGTCTCAGTGCTATGTTGGTATTCATTTCCTCAAACATTTCACCCACATAAGAAACCCCATGGTACAGTGGAAAGAATATTGGTTCTGATATCAGAGGACCAAAAAACAAATCCCACCTTTGATGACGGTGTCATAGTAAGTTAGTCACCACATTAAAATTAATTTTTCTCCAAGGTTGAACTAAATTTTCTCAAAGGTCCCTTCTAGCTCTGGATCTATGATTCTGTGAATCCATTTGAAGAAATGGACACTAACATATAAATGTTCCTACTCAGGTTCACAGTAGACTATTCCCAGGTTATCTGATCCTTTTTACCATTTGGGTAAGGAAATCTCCAAGTTTTGGGTGGTCCTCCCCTTCATTATTAACAAAAGAGAGACAATTTTAAAGAACATTGAGCACTAGCTTCCACCCATTAACTAGGCAAAAAGATTTAAAAACAACGAAACTCAGTACAGCTAGGATTGTGGACAAAAAGGTATATTCTTTTATAGTTGGCCAAATATCAAACTTGCAGAATTCCTTTGGAAAGAAATCTGGCAGTATGTGGTAAAAAATTACCAAATACACACACACACACACACACACACACACACACACACACACATACATTCTTTGAACTAATAATTTCATTATGGGGAATATACTCTGATAATGTTTTTTTTAAAGAGTAAAGAGCTGTCTATTCAAAAATGTTCATTATAACATTACAGGTAATTTTAAAAATTCTGGAAGTAATCTTTATATTCAATAATAGAGGAATGGAGGAGCATTAATGCTATGGAATATTATGAAGCACTTAAAATAGAAAATCATGAGGAATACAAAGAAATATAGAAAGACTTTGTGAGATAATTCCAAGCCAAAAAGAAAAAGAAAAGAAAAACCAGAGCCAAAAAATACACTAACTAAAGTCATATGAGGAAAAGTGAATATAAAAGAATGGATAAAGAATTCCAATATGGGTCTTAGGAGGCAGGATTGAAAAAGTGTTATGATTTTTTCTGTGCTGAAATTAATTTAAATGTACACAGTTAAGTAGATAGAGCTGTCTATAATAATGTCTAATGTTTCTAATAAAATATTAAATTTTTTTAAAAATTCTGGATTAGCACCTTGATGTTAATGATCTGTATATACATCCTTGCTAACAAATAGAAGCCAGGAAGAAGAGCTCCCAACTTGGGTCACACTATCATATTTAAAGTGTATTGTGTATTGGGGTTTTGTGGTCCAGCTCCAGTTCCAGGTTTTTATTCTATTGCCACATTATCATAGATTGCACAAGAACTTGCGCCAGGGCATAGAGTCCAGGAACAAAAATAACTGTGAACAAGAAAAATGATGTGAATTTACAAGAAGGAAAAAGTAGTTCCACAGAGACTATATGGTATCTTGGAAAGAATATTAGACATGGAATTAACCAAAAGATCTAGCTTTGAGACTCCTTTATTAACAGAACAGTCCTGGTCAAGTCATTTGATCTAGGCAATAAAATGGATAGCAGCACTTGACCTATATACACAGTCAGGAAGGTCTGAATTCAAATATGGCCTCTGATACTTTTTACTATATGACTCACTTCCTACAACTTACTATTCCTGTGATTTTTCAAACCAAAACACTGGTCCATGGTCCTCACTTCCCTAAATATGTTCTCTTCCTATTATAGTATACATTTCTTAAGATTTGAAACTATGTCTCTGAATTCAGGTCTTGCTGACTCCAGTCCTAGTGTTCCACCAGCTGTTCTTACGGCATATAATTAGATTTTCATAAATGCTTTTACTTTCATTCATTTATTTCATTGATTTTTTTTCATTCCCTTATTTATTCCTGGATTTGAGACTTTGAGCTCCTTAATTCACCAAACTTCCTTTCCTTTCCTATTATAATGTATTATTATTAATAAAATGGTTATCCCACCCTGGGATCTTAGGTTTCTGATTGGCAAGCCTTCTCCATTTCTATACCCTGTTGTGGTTCCGTGGAGTCTCCGTGCCATTCTGCTATACATATAATCCATCTCTTGGTGTCTATTTCCAGAAATAGAGTTGAGTTTCATAAATGGATCCCTGAGCAGGTTGCCCAAATTACTCAGTACAAAGAATTTCACGGTTATTACACTTGCTGGGTGGGACTTCAATTGGATTACTTGTACCTTCCTATCCCATCCCTTTTTTGCAGGGGATTGAGAAAGGCCTGCGGTATAGTTGTGAGGGGCCACAATGCAATGCTCCTGCCAAAACTGAAAAATGTCACTCATGGGGAAACAGCTGGGCGTTTTCCTACCCACCCACCCACACCAGCTGGCTACTGAGGAGCCCTCTGCTCAGTGAAATCCCTAGGGAAGATATTTTTCCCACCCACAAAATGAAGGAAAATGGACATGAGAAGTGGAAAGATGAACCATGGACTAGCATGGGGATAGAATGACCAGAGGCCAAACAGGGGAAAATAGTCATAGAAGAGATACATAGGAGATATGGACATTCCCAGAAGAAACTCTGAAGTCTTCTAAAACTCTCTACAAACATTTTCCAGGTACAGAGACAAAATGGAACTCATCCTTTTGTTTACTAGATTAATGAGTTTGGAGGATCTTGAACTCTAAATTATTCAGGAATGGGAAGGGATTGGAAGCTACTCATGCAGCATGTGCCTGATGTTAAATTTATCACTTTAAAATTAATTTCTGTTCTTAATAAATATTTCAATATAGTTTCTTGTCTGTATCTGTTTATTCTATCAAATAACTACAAATCTAGGTCTTTGATGCCTTCAAAAGTACCCAGTTTTTAGACTGAGTAGACCAAATAAGGTCAATTACCATTAAGAGTGCCAACAATTCGAGCCCAAGTTCATGTCAGAAGAGCCCGGATTGGAGCAAAGAGAGGAGACCTATGGACCACATACCTATGGCAGGCAATATCATAGAGCAAAAGTGCAATATAATAGAAAATACATCGGATTTGTTTGGAATGAGTCAAAGGGTTTGGGTTCAAAATTTCAACTCTGTTACTTGCTTCCAATGTGACATTGGAGATGTCACTGAATTTCTTTGGGTTTAATGAGTTTCTTCATCTGTAAATAAAGTGTTTAAACAAGAAAATCTCTTCCAGGTCAGTATTAATGATTGTATGACTTCCTTAGCATTCCTTTTGACTAATCATACTTGATTCTGCATGAATTTGTAGAGGAATGCTATGTCAAGTTCAGTCAAGTTGAAAATCTGAATATCCTCATTTGTTACAAATACTAGAAAGATAAATCAATTATTCCTTTAGAGAAAATAAATAGCAACTTCTACAATTTGTCTCACTATCAAATGTTTTTCATTGTTACTGAGTTGTTATGAAAGCCAAATGTCACTGGATTAAGGTACCTGTGTTAGTAGGGCAACAAGGTGGAATTGTGGGTAGAGTGCCAGGTCTGAAATCAGGAAGACTTATCATCCTGAGTTCAGATCCAGCCTCAGACATTTTCTAGCTGGGCAAATTACTTAACCCTGTCTACCTCAATTTCTTCATGAAAATGACCTTGAGAAGGAAATGCCAAGAAAACCCCAAATGGAGTCATGAACAATCAGATAGGAAGAAAGAACTGCAATAAAAACAACAACCTGTGTTACAAGAATCACAACAGGTTTGAAAAATAATGGAACAAAATTGAGTCTGTTCTAAAAGAGATAAACCAAGAAAAGACCAGGAATCAAATCTTTGAATGTCAGAACTTTAAGGAATATTGGGGATTTTGTTCTCCAAGTCCCTCATTTCAAAGATGAGGAAGTAAAGGCAGAACAAGTAAAGTCATGTTGGTGACTGGTGCTAGAAATGTAGCACTACACAGCACATTATTTTTAATTATTAAAGTTTCCTTAAACTTTTTTAAAACATCACCATCCTTTTACAAAGATGTGAACACATGAAATAATTAAGATAGCCAACACTTAGATGGCACTTTATTTTGAAAAACCTTTACAAATATTTCATTTGAACTTTACAATGAGCCTGGAAGGCAGGTACTTTCATTAACTCATTTTATAAGTGACATGAGGAAACCGAGGCAGACTGAGGTTAAGTGGTTTGCTGAGGTTTAAACAGTTTACTAACTATTTAAATTCTGGTTATTCCTAATCCAGTTCTTCAGCTATTGTTTCTAAAGAACAAAATATAAGAATTTTCACTGCATTCTATATGTATATGGAATAACAGATACTAAAAGAAAATGAAAAGTGGTCCCTTTGCAGTGTGGGAGAAAAAGCATTAGATGCCTGGGAATCCTAGTTCACATTGCAAAATCCTTGAAGAAAGAGAATGCCTTTTGACTGTTTGTATCCTGACTGGTTAGCACAATGTCTAGCACATTTTTTGATTAATTGATTGATTGAAGAAATTATTTTAAGATATCTTTTAGCTTGAAATTCTGTGATCTTATACTTTAAAAAAAAAAATCACACACACACACACACACACACACACACACACACACACACACACATCCCTGGATTTGGAGTCAGAAAATCTAGAGTCACAGCTCAGCTCTGCTACTTGATGTATAAACACAGGCAAGTCATCAAATTTTTCTGGAACTCAGTTTAATTATCTATAAAAATGAGATAGTTGGATTAGATCATACTGTAGGTTTCTTCTAATTCCAAAATTTTATGATGCTGGGAGAGTTTCCTGGCATGAAAAGTCAAAGAATCTTTCTGGGAACTTTCTCACTCTCTTGGTTCCTATACATCCACTACAGAAACTTGAAATAATCTCTGCAAAGCAATAATCACTCACAAACATGAAGAACCTTCTGATGAAGCCCACAACAAGCCTTGTCTTCCTTTGTTGGTCTGTACCAATCACAAGAGTTACTCCCTTTCCTGCCTCCTGCTATTATTGATATTGCCCTCCTGCGCTCTTCAAAATGATTTCATCTTCTATCCAGCTTTTCAGGCAAATTTGGGGATTGAGAGTAAAACCCACTCTAAGATCCTACATCTATCTATTTAACATTTGGAAAAAAATTTCATAATTGTCCTTGGCTGGAAGGAGCCCCGATTCACCCTATAATCTCTTCTAGTTAACAAGCCCACATTTGGCAACTATTTTATTATCCTCCATAAAGACATTGTTATTTATCTTGTCTTTGCATCATCTAGACCTAGCTCAATATCTTGCATTTAGTAGGTACATAATAAATGCTTGTTGAGTGAGTGAATGCATTTTCTAAGTCTAGCAGGGAAGCAGTGAGAAAAGAGATACCAATGGGGGACATGAATATTTCATTATAACCAAAGTATATAGTTACCTGTGATTTCATTAGTGTAGGGAACTCCCATTATGGGAACTCTATCATCATAGATCTCAACCCAGCCATGACAGAGTAGCCAAATTTAGGGAAATGACTGAGACATATACAAGTGAAATAACTTGCTTTCTCTGACACACAACCAGGAACAGTCATAAATGGATGTGAATTGAGATCTTTTTGACCTAGTCTTTTTTATATTGCACTGACATGGAATTTTATCCATCTTATCATAGATTTGGAATTCAAAAGAAACTTGGAGATGTTCTCACAGACCTTTAATCAATGCATTGTGGATAGTTCCTAAAACAGTACTGATCATTAACTCTTTCACACCATGTTATCCTCTCTCTCTTTCCTATCTCCATTGGTTCCCTAGAGGGGATCAACCCAATATCCTGGGTTCTCCACTGTTAAAGAAATCTAGATTGAGTTTTCCATTTTGTGTTTGCTTTCTGTCCTAATTTCATGTTTAAAACTTCTTAGGATAATCTGATTTGTGTCTCACTAAATTTCCACATAAGCCTTTTTTCCTCCATCTACTACTTCTTCCTATTTGGTGGGAAAGTGCTGCTGATGGTCCTACATCCACCTTCATAAAATTTAACAAAAAAGTTTATATTTTAAACTGATGTTGTGCTTGACAGCTATCTTGTCTCTGCTTGGCAAGGACATCTAGTGTTAACTAATTGAGATGACAACTAGGATTTTTTTAGTAGAAGAGGAAGGCAGTTTTGTGAAATGGAAAGAACAGTGGTTGGGAGGCATTGTACCCCAGTTTAACATACAGACACCCCAAAATACATTTTTATACTTGCAACTAATACAATCTTGGGTAAATCAATCTTTATGGATTCCTTCCTCCTCAGACTAGATGACCTATGAGGTTCTTTCTAGCTCTGCAGCTTAGAATATCACAATGGTGCTTGATTTATAACAATTAATCTTCCATGGGAAGTAATAATAGTCTGTTAATGTTTATTCTTTTTTTCTATTTTTCATATATCAGCACCAACAGTTCATTTAATAGGTTGTGTTGCAATTGCCTCAATTGAATATCACATCTCATTTTTATTCTTTCTTCTAATTAATTTTTATATTTATGGTGAAAGATTCTTCATATCTTTTATTCAAATAATAGTATTTTATTAATTTTCAAAAATTGGCATTGTTCTCTTTATCTTTATTACTTATACAATTATTCTTTTCCTGATTTTCTTTGAATAAATCACTATTTCTACCAGAATTAAGAACATGTTATAGGCAACACTGAAATATTATATAATCCAGGTCTGGTAGGAAATATGGCTTATATTTGGACCATTTAGAATTATCTTCTGCAAAATTCTACTTAATTACAATTTAAAGCAATAAAAATTACTTTTTAGAAATCTTATTACTTGATTCACATCATACATTTCATATCAGATTTCTATTCAACCTTTGTGTTGTTATTCCTAGTTATGTTCTCTTGAATTCTAAACAATTTCCTTCTCTTGGGAGTTTTATAATGCTCAGAGGATGAGGAAATCCTGTTGTGGTCAAGACCTCTGCCTTCTTCCACTCCAGCTTTGATTTATCCTTAATCCCGAGTCCTGGTCCTCAATGACATCACACAGAACACCAATTCTTGGAAGCAAATATTAACATGGGAGAGAAGTTAGTGGAACTGAAGGGGTAGAAAGGCTGCATTTATTGCCAATTGCTTAATAAGGGCGGCAACTTCTCTTCCAGCCTGCCTTTAAGACCATGGGCTTTAAGAAGAACTAACACCTCTAAACCAAGTGTCAGCGAGAGGCTGGCCTATTATAAATATAGATTAAATTGGGTAAAGCAGCATAATGTAGTAAAAATATTACTAGATCTCGGGTCAGAAACTAAGTTCAAATTTTGACTTTGATTACTCATTATCT